>NW_023397099.1:606124-909187 GCF_011125445.2 Fundulus heteroclitus | reverse complement strand
TGACGGAACTGGGTGTTATTACCGCCAGCGTGAATATCAATCTTACTGTATTTGCGCTCTCCTTAGCCAGCAGTTTCAGGTGCAGGTTTGAGATGTCACCTGTTTCTGGCTCCTGGCAGGCATTTGACTATGGTACCTGATGTCTCGAATGCCACGTTTCTGACTATGGCGCTGCCAATTACCAGAGTCGGCTTCTCAGCGGTGTGTCGCTGAGAGGGAAATCTGTTAGAAACACAGACAAGTTGGTGGTTCTTTGGGGCTGGAATCTAGATCTTTGCTTCCTGCGTATTGTCACCCAGCAGGCCTGGTTACCCTGCTGCTCGGGTACTGCTGGGGAATCTCTACATAAAGCTAATCTCTCTGATGGTTTTTTCAACAGCATGGAGCCTGTCCTCCAATTCTCCTACCATGCCGAGATATGCAAACTGTGTTAAACACGAGGAGTTTCCCAATGTGAATGCACAACAGAGAATGTATTGTAAAGTTCTTATGTGTTAGAAAACGGAGAGATGTCACAGCAAAGGGATTTAAGATAAAATCAAGCGAGTCTGGAACACCACAACCGCAACAGAAAACAGGAAGTGACACCTACGCCTTAACCCAATCTCAGGAGCTCAAACAGCGCCTCCAAATAGCCTCTCAACCAGCATTTACTGTGTCACTTTTATGTTGCTTGATTACAAAATCCTGGCATACAGGATGTCAACTACTGAGGGACCTGGCAGACTCTCGCTGGATGCTAAAACGGCTGTTAGACGCTATAAGTTATGAAGATACAATAAAATCATTTTACAGGCATTTTTATTCTTGGTTTTGTCCCTACAGTTCAGCCACAAATACTTGGTCATGATTAATCTTTTAGGCACAATCTTATTGTTGGTCTTAAAACCACATATGTAGAGATTTCTAGTAAAATAACTTCCATCTAGTGATTGTTAATAATATATAAACTGCAATTGTGCTGTATTACCTCCCCTAAGAATGAAAGAACAAGGTAGTAAAAATATATAAACACCAAAATGTTAAAATGCTACAGAACATAAACACATATCAGTGAAATCTGTTTTCCTTTTTGTTATTGAAAGTAGTGCACATCCACTAGTTTCAAATTCAAAGGTATAAACTAACACTACAAACTCAAAATGACTGCATGAATCTCCCCTAATCTATGGCCTGCCCCATCTGCCCAACATATTTCATTTACAGCTTTTAAATTAACTGCAGCAGCACCTCCTCTGGGATTGCAAAGCAGCCCGTCGTGTGTCTTGGCTTTGTTTGACAGTCGCTGCTCTGCAGATGCCAGACTCCATCTGTCTTCCCCTGAGATCTTGCTGCTGCCTTATCGCGCATCATCGATTGGGTCTGGGCAGGAAGAAGTGGGGGGAACCACCTATTTGTTGTCCTGCTGCTCTTGATTACGATCAACGCAAACCTCCCAGATGCTCTCTCTCTGTCTCTCTCTCTCTCTCTCTCTCTCTCTGTCTCTCTGTCTCTCTGTCTCTCTCACACACACACACACACAGACATCAGTTTCCCTGTGTGATCAAATTGTTCCTTTGCTGTACGTTCTAAAATGTCAAATAAACAAGAGAGGTAATAATGCAAAGGAGGAAAAATATTTAGAGAAAAATAAATAAATAAAAGAGCTGACAGAAAAATCTGATGGCACACTAGCAATATACAAATGCACAAATATTATTGACCAAATGAGTTATATAGGCTGTGTGCCGTGAGCAAAGGAGGGATGTACAAAGCAAAGCAGAAAGTAAGAATATCTATATGGAGGTAGAGGGTATGCACTGTACATGATTACTGAGCACTGTCAGCAGTTTGGAAGCCTGGTGGCAGAGGGGAAGAATGAGGTCTTTAGTCTGGAGGTCCTGCATTTCCCACTTCTAGTACCTTCAGGCGCAGGGGTTTCCGACCCACTACAGTAGTGCTGTCATACCGGACTCTGATGCAGCTGGTCAAGATGCTCTCCACGATGTAGCTGTGGACGTTTCTGAGGATCTTCAGAGACATACCAAATTTCCTTAGTCTCCTCAAAAAGTACAGCTGCTGATAAGCGTTCTTAACCGTTGCATACATGGTGTTAATAGTCCAGGTGCGAGCCTCACTAGACTCCTAGATCGTTGAAACTGCTACAATCCGCCTCATTTCCATTGATTGTGATGCTCTTTGTGAATTCCTACATGTAAATGAAGGGTCTTGAGCCAAGCTAATGTAGACAAAAACATGAGGGAACATCAATTTCTACTATAATATAATGTAATCATAGCCGCAGCTTATTTTACAAGTTTTATTGTTTCCATGGATTGTCCAGTCCCACAGTAATTAAAGCATCTACCCTTAGTGTTTTTTTGACTGTTTTTCTAGGATCAACTGGTGCGCTGGATGTGAAAATAGACTAAATCCCACAGACAAAATGGGTCCATTTTTTTCTTCTGAGTTTTTAATAAATGTGTTTGCTTACACCTTTTAAGATTATGTACTCTCCAAAATAGTTCTTTATTTAAAAAATTACTAACTGTATTCATTGGCTAAGTGACACAGCCTTAGTCTCTTTATAATGCAAAATGTACACCTACTTTGCTATAAGAAATCTTTGTCTGCATACTAGAGGCGGAATAATGAATCCAGCTCACAAGACAGGCGGCACATGATGCTGGAATAATGAACGAGTTGAGATACTTTGAGGAAAACTCTGGTTTTCATAAGACGAGCCTAAGAAGACCTGTTTTAAAGGGCCATTAGTTGTATCACTAAATTAAGAAGGGAGCAAACATGTGGTAGAAGGTCCCTCGTCAGATCAGAAAATCAAACGTTTAATCCTGCATGCAAGAGGAAAATGTGTGGAAGAAATCTAACATTATATACCGGGAACACCATCCCTGCCACGAAACATAGTGATGGCAGCATCATGCTGCTTTTGTGTGTACAGTATGTTAAAGTAACAACTCTAAACACAACTAGAGCTACACTGTATAGTTTATATCAAAGAATAATAAATAGTTTTAACGGCCTAGTAGAAGTCCAGACCTTAATCCAATTGAGCAACTGTAGCAGCTGACGTTCACAGAGACTCTCCATCAATCAGCGTGGCTTAAAAAACTTACATTGAGAAAATTAATTTAGACATGAAAAATTAGTAGAGACAAATAAACAGTTGGCAGTGAATGATGCTTCAGCAATGTATGTTTCTCAGAGATGATTATAAATACATGCCATGCAGATTTTTCGTTTAAATTGCAAACATTAGGAAAACCATGAGCTCTTTCATTCCACTTTACAGTTTCACATTACTTTGTGTTGGTTTACCACTTAGAATGTCAGTAAGTGAGGTAATATTTGCGGTGTGACTCTGGAAAATGTGAAAATTTTACTTTTAAGTTTGAGCTTTCAATACAAATAAGTGGCAATAACAGTTTTTTTTTTTATATTTATGTGTAGTGAGACTGTACTGATGGCTGTGAACTCCTGGGGTCCTTATGGTTTGCCTTTATGAGTTATTCATTCCCAGAGTTTCAGATGTCAAGTATAATCATATAGAGGCAATTGATCAGTCATCTGTCTGAAACAGGGCTTCATTTAAAATCCGAATAGCTGTGGCCTATTAATGTTCTGACTCCCCCACCCCTCTGTGCTCAGAATGAAATCCCCGCTAACACTGCATGCACACAGACTCGTTCTAATAACCTCCCCCTTCCCCACAGTGATGGAAAACCCTCTGCTTTAAGGGAGCGGATGTATGCCAAGCAAAGTTGGTAGGTGACTTTGCATAAGCCACTCACACACTTGATGTGTTTCATGGCGGCATGGGCTTAAATTATTTTGTCCCCTTGAATGGGGAAGCTACTGACAAGGACACAGGCCTAATTGGATTGATGTTGGAATGCATGTGGCCATCACTTCTTATTTAGCTCCCCGACTCACTCATTAGACTTGGAGGCAAGTCTTTAATTATTTTCAGCAGCAGCTAATTAAGGTAGAAGTATGGTTTGGAATTAAAATGAATATAAGGTGGGCCTTGGTTTGTGCCTCTTGATGATATTTTGTATTTCTAAAGAACTTGAGTGAACAGCTAAAAAATACAGTTATAAAGAAACAGATATGGCAAATTAGCTGTTTTTAATGAAATATGGTGGATGCTCCAGTGGTTAGTACTGGACTGGACTAATAACTAAAGTGGCCCTTTGAGGAAATGGTCCTTGAGGATTTTCTGTTAAAGAGCAGAATTACTTTTTCACATGGGCTCGGTTGGTTTGGACAGCTTTTTTTCCCTATAAATTATGCCATCATTTGAAAACTTATTTTTTTTAAATCAGGTTATCCTTGCATGGTATGCAAATATATTTTTTTATATAAAACACTTAGCGGTAACAAAGATTACCTAAAGGAATAGAGACTTGTTGTGCAGAACTACATGTCGAAAAAAACTATTTTGTGTTGACAAATAAGCCCTCTTCATAGCAGAAGAAAGACCAGAATCAACTTTAGAGAGGTTTTTCCGAGATAAAGTCATGCAGTTCGAAAGGTCCCATATTAGGCTTCCCTCTCCCGATTTGGACACACTCTCTCGGGATCCTTGAGGGCCTCTCGTGGCTTTGAAAGGTTGTATTTTGGATCAAAAACAGAAAGCTGACATCCACTGACACTTCTCTTTCAATCCCTCTTGATGTAATGCTTTGACTTCTGCCAGGAGTTATTCACAGAACAAAGAATATTTGCTACACATCCAGAAACCTGCTTTGAGGCCCAAGTCAGGCAGCTTAGCAGGCCAGTTGTGAATGAATGGAAGCCGATGGACTGAAGAGAGGATTCATGGTGGAAGACTCCTCACAGATTTAGGTTTTTGCTGCAATTCGGCGATAAATAGTCAAAGCAGCTGCGTGTTACGTGTTCTGACCCATGCGGTACCATATCTTTTTAACTCCTCAACAACCCTCTGCCGGTGGCACTGAATGAATGCCAGCAATGAACAGGTGCAACACCAGCTATGTGTACATCTCTGGGGTATAATCGGAACAGCAAGCATTAGATTATTTCTCCAAATTGTAAATAGCTGCATCTTGACACTTGTGACGATTTGAGCAGATGGCGGTTGTACTTCTCAAAATATACTCAGCGGCCGTTCTCATCTAAAGGGTAGCACTCGAGTAAACCCCACCACTTACCCCATCTGTCTTGTTGTTGACCAAGCTGTGCATAGTAGTGTGTTTGCTTTCTCTGCATGGTGTCTCCAAAGCGTTTTATCAGGCGTGTTCCTTTAGCCGACTACTGGTCAGTAAGAGGCTTTTTGATTGCCTCAGTGTGAGGTAAAAAGCTTTGATTTGTTGTCAGATTGAGCCTGGACTAGGAAATTATTCCAGAAGTATGAATATCATTGTTAAGTTGCTGTGAGGCTAGTTACAGATGCTGAAAAAAAAATAGAGCTGTGTTTTGTTTTCTGCTCTCCGTTTTCAGGCATTTGGCACAAAGTGTTAAATAATGCACTCAAAGGAAACGATTGATCTAACACCTGCTTTTTTATGCAATCAGTGATTGTTTACAAGGCGAGGGTCCACCCATACAGGTTGTGTAAAGAACTAATGGAAAAAGGTTGTGCAGCTTAATTCTTTCAAACAGAAAACAGCCATGAAATGTTTCGAAAAGAAGATTTGTTTTGGACTGTATGTATAGGCCAGACTGTGGTACCTGTACTATAATGCAGTCCAAACACAAAGTGCAGAAGTTCAGAACTCTTAGAAAACTGGTGCTGGTAAAGTAAACCTTGAAAATATTCCTCCATGTTGAATAGAAAAAATTATGCTCAATGTTGATTTTTTTGGTACAAAATACAGTTAGGCCCAGAAATATTTGGACAGTGACACTAGTTTTGTTATTTTAGCTGTTTATGAATACCTATTCAGGATCCATCCATCCATTTTTTCGCTTATCCCTATCCCTAACAGTCCATGTTTTTGGACTGTGGGAGAAAGCTAGAGTAGAGAACATGCAAATTCCATGCCCAGGGCCCAGGTCATAAAGACCCAGGGCAATTGTAGGACTTGAACCCAGGACCTTCTTGCTGCAAGACAACAGCTTGGCACCACTGTGCAGCCTTATTCAGGATAATAATTTCAAGGGACCGAAGTAATTGGACAATTGACTCAGAAGACTGCAAAATAAATAACAAGGCTGCATGGGCTCTTCCCTCGTTAACGTGTCATCAATTAAACAGTTAAAAGGTCTGGTGTTGATTCTAGGTGTGGCGTTTGCATTTGCAAGCTGTTGCTGTGAGAACACAACATGTGGTCAAAGTACCGCTCAGTGGAGGTGAAACAGATCATCCTGAGGCTGAAAAAAAAGAAGAAATCCATCAGAGAGATAGCAGAAATGTTAGGAGAGGCCAAATCAACAGTTTGGTACATTCTGAGAAAAAAAAAAAGGGTGCACTGGTGAGCTTGGGAACTCAAAGAGGCCTGAACATCCACGGAAGACAACAGTGGTGAATGATTGAGACCCACAGACAAGCACCAACTGAAGACCGCAGCAGTAAAGGCCTGGCAAAGCATCACAAAGGATGTAACCCAGGGTTTGGTGATGTCCATGGGTTACAGACTTCAGGCAGTCATCGCCTGCAAAGGATTCTCAACAAAATATTCAAAAGTAACATTTTACTTAGGGTTATGTTTAGTTGCCCAATTTGAGCCCCTGAAATGAGGAGGGTTTGTATAAAAATAGTTACAATTCCTACATCTTTTGTTCAACCCCTTGTATTAAACCTTAATTTCAATTCCAACGTGGTGCCATGCAGAGCCCAAATCATGAAGATTGTGTCACTTTCCAAATATTTCTGGCCCTAACTGTATATTCTGACAGTAAAAACCTACAATGGAAACATTTGATGAAGTATCAAATTGGGACAAATATGTCTTAAAACTGAGGAGCTGGATTTTAAACGTAACCACAAATGGTATCTTTCCTTCCCAACCAGGTCCGTTCTTAAGGAGATTTTAACTTTTTGAAAACCAACAACTAAATACACCATATATTGACTTGCAATGTTGTGTGACCTCAGACCGAGCAGATCACCTTTGAGACGTTAAGGAACACCACTGAGGACAGAGGAGCTGTAGACGAGGAGGAAGAGGTGGTGGAGAGGTTATATATATATAATAATGCTGCAGCTTTGCTTGCTGCACCATAGATATTTCAGGGCACTGTTCACCCTCCATACATCCCAGTCTCCTCTCCACCTCAGTAATCATCTCCACCTGTCAGCCACTAATCAAGCCAGAACTCATCACACCTGTCATTCTTCCTATTTAAGCTCCCTGCATTCAGTCCTTCCTTGTCGGTTTGTTCAGTTGGTTACCGTTAACTTCTGCTCGCCTTACTTTTCCTTACCAGCCTGAGTTCCCATCATCTCCGCCTGCCTGCCTGCTGTGGTTCTGGTTTGCTCTCACTCCGGTCCAGCAAGTATTCATCCAATCGTGCTGCTAAATCCTGCTGTGGTTCTGGCTTCCAAGTCTTTGTTCTCCAGTCCTTCAGCTCCAACCCGTCCACTGCAGAGAAAAAGGCTGCTCTTTCACTTAGTGACTAGCTCGCCTGTATATATGTATATATATATGTGTGTATATATATGTATATATATATGTATGTATATGTATATATATGTATATATATATGTATATATATGTATGTATATATATAGATATGTATGTATATATATATATATATATATACACACACCATATTATATATATATCTATATACTATATATACTATATCTATATATATAGATATATATATGTATATATATTATATATATATATATATAGTTATATATATATATATATATATATATAATATATCTTAGACAGGGGAGATAAATAAAGAGGGAGATCGCTCTGAATACAGATGTGTATAATTCCATTTTTAAACGGGGAGAATGTGAGGTCCGGTTTTACAGGATGATGCTCCCTCTTCTACAATGTTTAATAAGGAGAGAGATAAAAAGGCTGCACTTAAAGTGAGGGGGTAGGGAGTGTCTCATCTATTGGCTAAAAAAAACTAAACTTTTAATCTGAAACACGCTCCATCATTTCACTTGGCTTAGCCTTGCTCCACCCTCTGGGAGACACACAGATCCAGCTATCCTTTAGATGTTTCAGTGAAGCTGCCATTTTCTTCCACGTGATGTTTTCCAAGCCTGAAACCTCCTCCAGTTGATGACAGCTGTGGCCCTGATAGTAGCGTGGCCCCTGGTGTCACCACCCCCACCCCACTCCTTCAATGCCCTGTTGTAGTAAAATAGCCTGAAGGTGGCTGCAAGACTGTGGCTCCATCATGCCTGTTCTGTCCTTCCATGCCATGACACAAACACAAGTCTGTTTTCATGTCTAAATCAGATTTAGCTGAGCTGCTAACTCCACTGTTGGATGGCATCGGGCCAAAGTCAAGAATACACAATAGCACTGTTAAAGTCCAAAAACGTCAGTCAAATGCTGACTTGAAAAATCCCCCCAAAAAAGATTGCTCGTTGCCTTTGTCTTTTGTTCCTTCTCCAAAGTTCAGGCTAGTACAGTAAATTTGTGCTGACAGGGGTGAAGAGTCGCCATCTAGCAGATCAACAACCGTAAAACAAACGCCCAGAGCTACAATGGAATGGTTTAGATCTGGGCCCAGCCATGAGCCAGAATGGCCGAGTCAATGTCCGGACCTAAGTCTGTCACAAGTCTTAAAAATTGGGGTTCACAGAGCGTCTCCATCTAATTTAACTGGCTAAAAAACAAATGGGCAGAAATCTCCATCTCTAGAAAACTTTAATTTGATTATGTGTTCATTAATTCTTTCCACCTCTGCTCCAAAAAAAAAAAAAAAATCAATCTTTTAAAATATAGATACTCATCAATGTAAAAGCTGCAGCCACTGTGAGTGATCTGAGTCTGTCTTATATGTTCTATCAATAATTCAGGCTAATCTACAACTTCAAAAAGAGAACATTTAGAAATCATACCTAATAAATTGAAGCTAAATGACTTTAAATGCAGTAGGTGAAGCTGGAGGAATGTTGAACCCTTGGTGAAGAAACTGAATGTCCAGGAAGTTCTGTCTGAGGGACTCGGTCTGAGAGTAAATGGAACATGCTGTCAGGTATGAATGTCGAAAACCTAATTGATACCAAGTGGCTGTAGTTTCTGAATTGCTTTTAAGAATTGCTTTTTTTAATGGTATATTAGCAGGATTTTAAGCCCAATATGTTTATGTATATTTTAGATAACGGGTCACTGTTTTAGAACATTCTTTTACAGCTCAATCAGAAACCACAGGACATTGTTTCAGCCAAGGAACAATGTTGCATGCTCACAAGCCTTTCATGCATTAAATGTCAACTGGTTCTGATTGTGTAAAGTCTCCCAACTGTCCCCGTTCAGCTCGGCTCAATTATGGTACTGTGCTCTCTTTAGAAAGCCTGACAGCTCCGAGGACTTGTTGGTTGATCCCTCCAGTATGTCTCTGAGGCTGTGCTGTAATTATAGCCTCTTTTGATCCACAATCTCTGCCAGAGTCTGCCTCTCAGAGAGGGGAGAGTCATCCATCTCCTCTGCCCACGGATTGACACTCATTTGCAATGCAGATATTTCTCCTCAGTTTTTGGAGTTTTGAAATGAATTTATAAATGAATACAAGAGGTTCTGGAAACAGTTCTTATAGTAGGTTGCTCAACATAATACTGTAAAAAAACAAATGCAAAAAAATATTGTGATGTGATTGGATTTCTTACTCAAATGCAAAAGTGTTTTATGATGTTTTGTTTATAAACGCTGTCAAAGCAGTGATATTAACTTAATTCATCCACATTTCATAGCGTGGGACAAGAGCCAGGATTTCTGGCTGTGTTTCTGTGCACATCATTTTATTTTTACAAGAGGGCCTCACATGTTCTACTCAAACAGTAAACATTAGTTTTTAGAAACAAACTAAAGAGCTAAATAAAAAGGAAGCCTCCTGACACAGTATCAAACATCTGCGTTTCAATGGCATACCAAGATGTGGCTCTAATTATGGAAGGCTCCAACAATGGTTTTTCTGCGCCTCTGAAACTGTAGCATACATTACGTGCGTGTAAAGGACAACACACTTTGACACGCATCAAAACACACGACCAAATTCTTTTTGATGAACCAACGTGGTGATCCTTTTTGAACCTGTAACATTCAGGGACGTTGACGCTGCTCATTAAATTAGCGGCTCCATCCAAATACCCTTAGTTACAGCTTCTAGCCCCTGTTCCTTGACGTTTCACAAGGTCAACAAAACACTATCGTGGGTAGGAGAGGTGCTTTTGACTGCTGTGATGATTTTGGACAGCCTTTAACTCTGATGTCATTACGTGACGGAAACGCACATGGATGTTTCTAGTCAAACCTACAGACTTCTGAAAATAAACTACAAAGTGTGCGCCCTCCTCTCTCTGGACATTTTCTTTCATTTCTGTGAGGTGAGCCATGCTTATACGTCATGTCACGCAAAGGATTGTGGGATTCCTTATTGCTCTTTTGTGCTGGCAAGAGACGTTGTGAGATTCCTATGCTAAATTAGCCGCAAGAGGAAGCATACAGGCTCTTTTTCCTACCTCCTTACTTACTGACTGCACTATTTGGACGGCACTTATAATGGCAACCACTGACATACTTCCGCTTTAGCTAAAGAGTCCTTATCCAAAAGAGGTATTCAGATTAACCCAGGAACGCAAAAACCTTTATGTCTCAGCAGTCAGAGCGGCTCTCCTTCTGCGCCACTTTTAGTTGTTCTTCTACCGTTGTAATGAAGCATCGCTGTAAAAAAAAAAAAAATCAAGACTGGGAAAGAAGTATTTTGTGATTGAAAACCAAATATGTGACTCACAATCTCGATATTATAAGGAGAATGGTCAAATGTTACTCCCTAGCAATCAATTTCTCAAAAGATTTGACTATTCTGGGGAGAAACCTAGTTTAAATTAAACTCAACTCAATGAATGCTAAGCTAATATTTAGATGTTGGGTAAAGGATTTCTACAATGAACAGTTTATGGTATACTATAATCATTTGATTTAGTAATGAATTCGTTTATCTCTAATGGCAGGCTGCGCCACCTGCTGGTAGGAATAGATAACTGCATTTTCCAAAAAATACACACATCCAAAGCTTCCAATGTATGAGGTATCATTGTTCCAGGTGAGCGTTGCCCTTTAATATTTGGAACATGTTAAAAAAAATGTTGTGGTAATTTAGAGATGCAATACATACTCCTACAAAATCCTACTGGTATTTCCCAGCAGTGATCTGAAAATAAAGCTACATGATCCTGTACTATGCAGTTGCTCTCTCTGCATCAGTGAAGATTTATCAGTCTAAATTCTTGTTTTTAAAAGGTATTTCTGCTAATATCATTTAATCACTTTGAGGGCACCCATAAATTATATACAGCATTTAACTGTGTACTCATCTGACACTCATCTCAAATAACAAATGAAAATAAGTACAAGTTACTAGATGTAACCTCACAACTTTTGGGTTTGGAAAACCAAAGCTTACTGTCCTCAGTTCAAAAATCTAACTGTTCCTGGGTGTGCAATGGGCAACAATGATGGACATGAATGCAGTAATTCCTTTCCCTCATTATAGGTACTAAACATTACTCAATCTCTGGATTGCTTCAAAAGTTTGGAACCTCTTACCCTTTATCCATGACCTGCCATTTTGCAGAGACATGTCAGCGCCAATTAATAAAACTGTAAAATTGTTAATGACCTCTTCCCCGCATAATGGCGTCCTCTGAAAAATGATGCTCCCACATTTGAGCACTTTGAGAACTGCGGTCTACAGGATGCATGTACTGGAGAGGGCATGCTCGGAGACACATCCCCCGTTTTTTAATTTCTGTTTCCCTGATTGCCAAAGGTTCTGGGTCATAAATCTAATTGAATAAATAACTAAGCCACATTTAATGATGCCTTTGTTATGTTCATGATTTTCCTTTGTTTTCATCTTTCATTTGAGCCATTTATTTGGCAATCACTATTCATTTTCAGTTAGTGATACATAAAATCCGTTAATAGCAATGGTTCTGCAGACACTGAAAAGAACAGGAAGGAGAAAGTTACATAGTACATGTGTACTTCATGGGTTACACAGTGTGCTCTTTGTTGGCTCAATTTTGTTTTGTGTGGTTTAGATGAAGGGGGGCAAAGATCAGAGTTGCCAGTAAAAAGACAGCAGACTAGAAACGATTAATTTACTGGTATAATTAGCTGCTGCTATTTCAGTACTGGCACATGATTTAGAGCACATTGGGGTGTGAGTTAGATTGCTGTGTGTTGGTGTGTTTAACCACCTCATGCTGATTCTGCTAGTCCTACGGTGCCTTGCAAAAACGTTCCTTTGAAATTTTACACATTTTGTTGAACTATGAACTTAGATTTATTTTTTGGTTAGGTTGCTGTGATAGAGTAACACACAGTGGCTCATTCTGAAAAGTGTGGTGTCTTTGCCTGGATACCATTAATAATATCAACCTTCAAAAGGTCATGTTATGACAAAACCCGCTTGTGTGTAGTCTAAGTGCAGAGGTCAAGAACATTAGTTAAACACTTTTGTGAAGACCAAGGAACAAGCTAGACGGGTTGAGTTTTTGAGTAGTGATGAGAAGGTTTTCAGGTGTAAAACAATGTCCCAAGACTTGGCTGCCCACTTATAACGACAGGCCTGGCCTGAAAAATACAGACATTTTCTAAGAAGCAGCCCAGAGGCCTGTGGGAACTCTGTAGGAGCTGCAGACATCCACGGCTCAGATAGAAGAATCTGTTGCCAGGGCAACTATTAGTCCTGAAATTCTCAAACCTGAGCTTTATGGAAGAGTGACAAGATGAAATCCATTGATGGAAAAGAACCATAAGCCAGCTTGAAGTTTGCCACCAACCATGTAGGGGAACACCACAAACTTTCTTATCTGAGACCAGAAGTAAACGTTTTGGCCTACATACAAAACGCAGTTTCAGCCAGTGTGGGTCATGCGGTAGGGATGCTTTTTTGACAGCTACAGGGAGGCTGGACAGAATTGATGGGAAAATGGATGGAGCTAAATAAAAGGGTAACCCTTGAGAAACCCTATTTGAGGCTGCAAAAGACTTAAGATAGAGGACCAACTTCCAGTAGGATAGTAACTCTGAAAATACAGACAAAGCAACACTGGAATGGTGTTATTTTTTTTTAAGTACAGACTCAAATTCAATCAAGAATCTGTGGCAAGAGAAATGTGACATCTAAGCCAACTGAGCTATGCTGTGAAGCACCATGGAAAAATGTTAAGTTACTAGATGTGCAAATCGAGTAAAGACGTAGGGCAAAAGATAGGTCATATATTGCTGTAGTATATAGATCTTGAATGAATGAAAACTTTATTGTCATTGTCACAAGAACAACGAAATTTAAAAAGTGCCATCGATCCGTGCATATGTTTAAAAAAAACAATAACAATAATAAATAAATAATAAATAAATCTCTGTCCCTCAATTTACACACAATATAAGAAATAGATAACAAAAAACTGATAAAAACAACTAAAAAATTAAAAATAGCACATTCTCACACACATCATCCATGATAATTAATGTATATTTTTGGTTGCATTTAGTTTTGTTATTGCTGTCGGGTAAAAACTGTCTCTAAAACAGTTGGTTCTTGTTCTGATTGCTCTGTATCGTCTGCCTGAAGGCAACAGTGTAAACAGAGAATGTCCAGGATGAGAAGTGTCCTTTGTGATGGGTTGTGCCTTTTTTAGACAGCGGTCGCTGTGCAAGTCCTCCAATGAGGGGAGAGGGGAGAATGTACAACTGGGGAATGTACAAAACAGTGTAAAATAATAGTAAAACAAACCAAACAAACTGAATGCTAAAATATTTATGCTTCATAACAAGGTTTTAACTCCTTACTTTTCAGATTTATTCAGAATTTGATTTAAAAACAAACAGTTTTTGCTGTTAAGCAGAAGCTATACAAAGCAGAGCATTGTTAAATACATATATATATATACACACACACACACACACACACACACATTATATATTATATATATCCATCCATTTTCCAACACGCTTATCCCTATTGGGGGCGCAAGGGGTGCTGGTGCATATATATATATATATATATATATATATATATAAGCTTTTTACTTTAAATAAAAAAGTCGAACTCTCTGCTAATTAAAATTTGTTTAGAGGCAAATATTGTCATTCTATAAAAAGGCAAAAAAAAGTATAGCTGCAATTATATTCAATGATCCAAACTGGGCCATTTGGAATTTAGATGACAGATGGTTCCACTTACCCTGTTGTTGCCAAGCAACATCAGCTGATGTCATAGGGGGCTTTGATGTTTGGTGAGGTCACACAATTCCAGGTTCTTAGTAAGATTCTAATTCTCTGGGATCACATTAGAGATTAGACATCTCTTCGAACAAGATCGAAAATACTAGGAATCGGACTCGATCAAACTGTTGCTGACAACCATGGCAGTGCGTTTTAAAACAACCGTGCAAAAGGAGGAAACTGTTCTCACTCCTGAAACAGCATCATCGGACAGTTCAGCAAGTGCAGAAAAGACGTTCACAGCGGAAAAAATTCCAGCAATTGTTCATCTGTTCAAAATGGCTGATGTTGATAAAAGTGGAGGCCTGGACATGGACGAGTTTTATGGGGTTATGAAGGAAATAAACCCCGACATCCTCGAAGAAGAGGCTTGTGTCTTACACATGAAGATTGACACAAACTGTGATCGAACTGTGGATCTTGGAGAACTTTTACACTATCTCCTTCAGAGAAATGAGCAAGCAGAAGCTTTGGACTACAAGAACCTACTCTTCCCTTATGGTTTTACATATAAAGATGGTGACAGTTGGAATAAAATTGTGAAAATGATTTGCCGCCCCACCAAGAATATAACTGCTCCAGATTTCAGAGACTATTGTCCAATGGAACCAGTCCGGTCTTACAAAGACTATACTTACATTTCGATCACTTCAAATGGCAAACTGAAGTTCTGGTCAAATGATTTAGAAGTATCAGACACTTTTTCCCTTCAGGACAGAGGGATGGTGACACTTCCCTTTCACAATCCTCCAAAAATGCAGGTAAATGATATGATCTACATCAGTGATCTTATGCTGCTGGCTGTCTCTACAACTGACAGAGAAGTCTTGTTTTATAATTGTAAGGAGTTTGCTGATTTAACAAAGATCAAATACTGCATCATAGAGGAAGATATTACAGCCATGGAGTACTACCGCGCTGGGAACAAAGGAATTTTGGCCTTTGGTGATTCAAGAGGATATTTGTATGTGTTTGTCTCCTACTATGTCCGTATTAATGGCCTTTTTTGCAAACGCAAGTTGCGAAGCATCCGTGGAAAACACTACCCGATTGTGACCATCTCATCTCTGCTAAAAAAGACCAGTACAGACTTTAACAGTCTAAAGATGTTCGTTTTTGACGACATTTGCACTCAGGTACAATACCTTCCATCTTTGCATTTTTTCACCGTCTGTGGTGAAACATCAAAATCCATGGCTCTTATCGAGTGCATCTTTGACCAAGAGAAAAAGATGCCTGATGTCAACACACAAATCTTTACAAGCCCAGAAGACCACAGATACTACCGTTGTGTTGCTTATTCCCATAACTCCAAGTATTTTTTGACTGGTGGATTAGCTGGCGTTCTACGTGTATGGTTTCCTCACAAAACCAGATCATGTGAACGCGAATTACATGGACACAAGGAAACTGTCAGCCACATCATTTACAACCCTATAGAGAAACTTTTTCTCAGCATGTCTACAGACAAAAAAATATGCATTTGGGTTGACGGAGAATGGATCTGCAAACAGACTATTTATCCCAGTGACCTGCCATCGACAGCCCCAATATCTAGTGTATGCTACAACATACACAACAACGAGTTGTATGTGGCAAACAAAAACATTGCTAAATGTTTTGGAAGAGGAACGAACGCTTTTCACGAGACTTTGAAATCCCACGAACATCCTTTGAGCAGCATGATATATCACAGCATCTACAAACAAGTTGTCTCTGTTTGCCAGAAAGGTATTGTTACAGTGTGGGATATCTTGTCAGGAAAGGCTGTTATGCAGTTTGACATTTCACAAAACAAGTATGCGGGTCAGACATTCATATCATTCGATGAAGTCAACCGCAAACTCATTACAGTTTCTCAAAACCGGATGGTTCAACAGTGGAACTTTAACAATGGAGAAATGCTTGACGTCCTACCAGAAAAAATACCAAATGATGTGACCAGCATTGTCTGCATAAATGATGAAATGTTTGTCTCCGCAAAGGATTGCCCAGATATCTTACAACTGGACTCCAAAGGACAGTTGAAGAATGTTTTGAATCATTTTCTTTTAGATGACATTTGCTCCATGGATTACCATGAAGACAGACTGATCACGGCATCCACCAATGGAAATGTTCTCACCTGGGATTTAGAAACTTTACAAGTTTGGGATTATATCAAGACAACAGATAAGCCCCAAGTACATAGGGTTGAAATATACCTTCGCCAGCAATCGTTTCAACAGGATTTTCAGCCTGAGTCTACAACGAGGGAAAATGAAAAAGAAAGCCCTCTTATAGTAAAATGTCTGAGGACCAGAAGTGTGGGCCCTAAAAGAGCAACATTGCTGATTACAAGAGATACGCACATTACTGCCTGGTCCACAACAATTAATGGAGGATTGATAAGTAGGTTTAAGGTAGTAAAGGACGATGACGCTGAGATTACTTGCATATTTCTTTCTGAAACTGAAACAACTTTACTGACAGGAGATAGCAATGGAGTAGTCTGTTTGTATGATATTCAAGATTTTGGCATTCAAAGTAAAGATGACAAGATGGAATTTGAAACAGTAAATGGATGCAAACTCCCTTTGCAATCACCTCCATTGCTAGCATCTTGGCAAGCTGCCCATTCTACATTGGTAAGTGTGGCATGTGATCCTGCTTGTGAGAAAGTAATTACCGGAGAGCTGCAATACAATGTGAAACTCTGGACAAACACTGGTACCCTTGTTGGCACATTTGGGAAGGATCGATGGGTGAACATGGTTCAAAAACATCATATCCCGCCATTAGAGACAACAAACTTCGGTATCCCAGGGTTGGTACGACAAGAACTAAAAAAGAAAAAGGCTGACCTAGGACCAGGTAATGCATTAAAACTGATGACGGATGGCAATTGTTTTGTATCTCTTTTACATTTATTTGAATGCCAACCCGAAAAGAAAGTTCTGATACAAGCTTTGTCAGAAGAACCGACTCCTCTAGAGATTATTTGGAATCGTACACTTAAGGCACTTAACAGGATAGAACAGGAATTGAAATTAGTGAAAAAGATAAAACAAAATTCAGCGGTACGACATATAAGTGCTTTGGAAAAATTAATCGCTCATTGGATAGAAGATGAAAAGGAAAATTTTGAACTGTCTACGGATGAGGTCCTGGAACAGTCTGAATCTGTTGAAACACAACATTCAGTGATAAACGTGGTAGAAACCACAGAAAGTACTGAGGCTGAGGAAACATCTGAAAAAGAGGATTCATCGACTTGCTTTGGCACATGTGAAAATTCAACTATCAATTTACCAAAAAATGTGGAAAAACTTCAACTACCAGATGAAGTGAGGATCCAGCTAAAACCAAGCTGGCTTGTGAATCCTTATCCAAACGACCTGACTGAGCCTTCAACAGATGTAACAACAACTAAGAGCCTCACGGAAATGTTCACTGAAAAAGAAATAAATCTAGTTAAATCACCAACAAGAGTGATAGAGGAGCAGCCAACACAGCCTCTGCTAGAGCCGCATCCACCTAAGGTCCTGGCTTCTTTAAACGAAACTACGCCAGAAAAAAGTCAAAGTAACAGTAAAGCTGAAACAGATTCCACAAGTGAGGCCCTCGAAACACCAGACATCGTCTTACCATTACCAGAGAACTCAAAAAAGTTTAGGCGTACACGGAAACAACTTAAATTACTTCAAGATGAGATCACAGCACACTTGACAGGCCCAGGTGAGCAGATAGACAGTGAAAGTCAGGAATCTACAAATGAGACCCAGCAAGTGTCTGATTATCCTGCAAAACCCCCAATCACTGTAGCAACTAAAGAAATTTTGTCTCCACAAACCACAAAAGAGACACCAGTTTCATCAAAAGAGCATAGCTCCCCAGGAGCTTCACTCTGGAGCCCCTGCTCAGAAAAAAGAGCCGGACCTGAAGGCTGGACAATGCTTCATGATGACATTCAACAACCTGAACTAGACTTGCAATTACCACCAGGGTCAAAAGTGGTGCGCTTCAAGGAGACTCAATTCACAAAGACCTGTGCCTCCAGAACTATTACTGTGCCAGTAAAAAGTGCTCTGAGAGAAAATGTCACAGTAGAAGAAAAGCCTAAGAAGGAAAGAGATGCTGTATTAGCGCTGAAAACCATTGTGAAGAAACATTCATTAAATGTAGTCCCCAAGGGCCCATTAAAGCCAACACAACAACCAAGTGAAAGCAAATTTTCAGAAGAATATGACCAACATTCAACTAGTGCACTGAAAACGTTTGAAGGTCACGTGTCGCAATGCTCTCCACACACACCAGCAACTAAAAAAAGTATTGTGAGTAGTGCAGACCAGAAACAACCAAAAGGACAGCTACAGTTAGCAATGGCATCAACCTCAGAAAGGATCCCAGACACAAAGAGGGACCTGACTAAAGTTCAGTATGTGACAATGCAACCCAAAGACCAGACTGCGCCAACAACTAAGACCTCTCATGCCACTTCATTAACACCAAAATCAAAAAAGGATCCACCAGTGCAAACTCAATGGGAAGCACACCCACCCATGAATGCTGCAGGTCCCACTAGGTCAGTAAGGAGCTCAAAAACACACATAGGTGCAAGGGGACAAATAATTCAACCAGCACCTTTAAAAAAGATGATGCCACCACAGACTGAACACAAGCCACATCCACCCACGACCCCTGCTGGTCCAACTAGGCCAGCAGGGAGTTTAGGAACCCACAGATCTGCAAGGGGCCCTACACATGAGAAGGAAACAAATGTTCAACCAGCACCTTTACAAAAGGTGAAGCCCCCACCCAGGACCCCTGCAGGTCCAACTAGGGTGGTAGAGAGCTCAACAACACACGTTGCCACAAGAGGACATGAGCATGAGAGGAAAACAGCTCTAAAGGTATTACCACCAATATCAAGGAAGGTGCCACCTCAACAAACACAACACAAACCACACCCACCCACGACCCCTAGGGTGGTAGAGAGCTCAACAACACACATTTCCACAAGAGAACATGAGCATGAGAGGAAAACAACTCTAAAGGTATTACCACCAATATCAAGGAAGGTGCCACCTCAACAAACACAACACAAACCACACCCACCCACGACCCCTGCAAGTCCAACTAGGGAGGAAGAGGGCTCAACAACGCACAGATGTACAAGTGGACTTACGCATTTGAGGAAAACATCTCTGCGAGTATTACCACCAATATCAAGGAAGGTGCCAGCTCAACAAACTCAACACAAACCACACCCACCCACGACCCCTAGGGTGGTAGAGAGCTCAACAACGCACATGTCCACAAGAGAACATGAGCATGAGAGGAAAACAACTCTAAAGGTATTACCACCAATATCAAGGAAGGTGCCAGCTCAACAAACACAACACAAACCACACCCACCCACGACCCCTGCAAGTCCAACTAGGGTGGTAGAGAGCTTAGGAACCGACAGATGCACAACAGGAAACACGCATGAGAGGGAGACAAATATTCAATCATCACCACCACCTTTAACAATAGAGCAGCCACCAAAGAACAAACAGGAGCCGCACCCACCCAGAATGCCTGCAGGTCCAGTTACAACACGGGGACAGATAAAAACAGAAGGAAAAATGAAATCTATTCTGAAAGATGGGGAGGACAAAGAGACACAATCCGAAGAGGAATTGACAGTATTCGACTATTATGCAAAACAGTGGGCAATCACACATGAAGAAATAGAAAAAGGGATACGCTTTGCATCCACGTTAGAAACTGTTTATGTGTTTGACCGCATTGAAGAGGAATGGGAAAGCATGCAAAGTTGAAGTGGTGGGCAATAGAATTTAACAGCGACACACACGTAGCATAAAAGGCTACAGCAAGCATCTGCCTTCCATGTTCTGGACGCTCTGGTTTTCAATACTACAGCTCCAATAAAATTCCTAATTTCAAAAGTTTTTACAGGTTTATCCATGTCCTGCCCAAAATTAAAAAAAGGCCTACGAGCATGGCAGTCCACTAGGGATCTGTGTTTATCTTCCTTTAAGTTTATTGTTAAGCTATAATGTGCTATGGTGTTTCGATAGGGTTTTCTCCGGGTGCTCCGGTTTTTTCCCTAAAAAATGTTTTTATTAAATTAAAATTCTAAAGGTTTATCAAGTACCTGCCCAACCTTAGAGAAGTCTTGTGAACCTGGAAGACCACGAGGGACAACTCTTTCTCTTTCTGTCTTTTACTTTATTGCAGATGTATTTACACAGTGTCAAATGTTTCCTCACATTTCAATGGGGTTTTCTCCGGGTGCTCCGGATTTCTCCCCCGCAAAAAAACAATTTATTCCAATAAAATTAATAACCTTCAAATTTGAAGGGTTTTAGGGTTTTATCTATATCTTGCCCAAGCTTGAAAAATTAAATTATGACCGCTGGAGAAATGCAGCAGTCTTGAATGGGTAAGAAGATATATACAACGGATAGATGGCTGGATTGTCCAGGTTGAACAGTGAGCTGTTTAGTCTGCGCCTGAAATAGTCACACACACACAATCGTGTCTCAGGTTTGTTTCCAAAGTAAGGCTCCTTCCTCTGGTGGTGTCTCACTGAAAACTTAGGTTCCACTTTGTTTCTGTTTTTTTGCACACATGTTTTCCTTTTAATTGACTTTAACCTAACAATACTTTAAGTTGTAGTTTGGCATTCTATGCATCAGTGACTTACTTTTAACTTCTTGTTTCTTAGGCCTTCATCACATTAAATGTGAAAGAAAACATTAACAGCAACTTAAATACAATCAATCAATAAATAAATAATTTAAACACTTCAGTTGGTTCAGCTAACAATTACAGAATAATGTTAAAAGCATTCACTAACATGACCTAGAGAGATGACTTCAATTCATTTCATTAACTCCTCACAGGAGCATTACTGTAACCAAAAACACAAAATCTGGTTTGTTGGTCAAACAAATATTTTCTTTAAAGTGAGTAAAAGTACATCAGATAAATCCACAGACAACAAGAGTTACAAAAAAGGGAAAAATATTTCTTTTTTACATCCTGTATTTAATTGGTTTTGTAATTTAAAAGGGCATAGCATACATTCCAAGATTTTTATATTTTTTGCAGACACCCCCTACAGAAGCATATTGCATTCACCAAAGAAAAAAAAAATCAGACAGCTTATCTTGTAATTATGACATATTATCTCGTAATTATGAGATATTTTCTCATAATTACGCAATGAGATGTCATAATTGCGAGATAAGATGTCATAAGTATGAGATAAGATGTCATAATTACGAGATCCTGATCTCAATATTATGAGATCTTTTCTCATAATTACGAGAAAAGATGTCACCCAGAATAGAAAACAAATCTTAGTCTACAACATGGTTCCATTTCAGTCTAGGTTAAAGCAGTTTAAATATTGATCCAGTCTAACCTTTAATCACAGTTTTAAACAGCAGCTATTCTCCTTTTGATGGGCATTTTGTAAAAGTACTTTTTTTCAATTCCCATAAACAAAAACATTAAGGTAGGTGAACCAGGTTTAAGATGGCTACATTAAAAATACATCCAAAGATTTAAAAAACCATGAATGTGCTGTTTTACATCTTAGAACGCCTATGCATTTGATCTGACACTCAAATTTTGAAAAATCAATAGTAAATACTTTTTAAAAACTTTGAATTTGGAATCTTTAGCTTCTCATTTAGTAAAAGCTGAGTGACTGTGGCTTGGTGGGTATATGAGTTCAGTCCGTTTACCATTTTAAATGGAACAAGTGCTCAATTTGTAGAAAACATAAATTAATTATTTTATTTTCACTTTTGTTCAAAATACAAAACTTCGAAAAACCATAATGTCTCTGCTGTGTTTACAGGTTGGCATCTCTGAGGCTATCAGGCTCCTCTCCTGTGGAACCAACTCCCAGTTTTGGTCCGTGAGTCAGACACCCTATCTATTTTTAAGACTAATGTTAAAACTTTCCTTTTTGACAAAGCTTATAGTTAGAGTGGCTCATACCCTGAGCTATCTCTATAGTTGTGCTGTGATAGGCCTAGGCTGCTGGAGGACATCAGGGTCTAATTTTCTCACTCTACTGATTTCTACTGTTCTTCAGTCTACTGTTCTCCAGTTTTGCATTGTATTACATTGAAATGACTGTCGTAATTTCTGCTTTTAACTTTTGCTCTCTCTCTTTTTCTTCATAGTAGGTACACCTGGTCTGGTGTTCTGTTAACTGTGACATCATCCAGAGAAGACGGCTCACCCGCTACTTCCATCTAATGTAGAACAGATTACTAGATCAATGTGTGCTTCTGTGCTTTTTTGTTTCTCTTGTTGTGTCTCTGTTCTGTCTTCTGTAACCCCAGTCGGTCGAGGCAGATGACCGTTCATACTGAGCCCGGTTCTGCCGGAGGTTTTTCCTTCCCGTTAATGGGTGGTTTTTCTTCCCACTGTCGCTTCATGCTTGCTCAGTATGAGGGATTGCAGCAAAGCCATGTACAATGCAGACGACTATCCCTGTGGCTCTACGGTTCCCCAGGAGTGAATGCTGCTTGTCGTGACTTTGATGCAATCAACTGGTTTCCTTATATAGGACATTTTTGACCAATCTGTATAATCTGACCAAATCTGTATAATATGATTGAACTTGACTTTGTAAAGTGCCTTGAGATGACATGTTTCATGATTTGGCGCTATATAAATAAATTGAATTGAATTGAATTGAATTGAATGCTTGGATGGTAGCTATCCAGCTCATCTACAGTGAAAAGATTCCTTTCTAAAGATTTTGGCAAGGAATAAGAAGCACAGACTGCCTCATTCATGGATGCAGATAGGGGACATTTACATTCCCTAATTTAATGTAAAAGATAAATACTATATGAAAGATGCTTTTAAATATGTAGTGTGCACTTTAATAACTTGTTTATTTTCATGTCTGTTGTGCCAGTTCATACGTGACAAAAACTGCATCAATTCGGGACGTAACGGACTGCGTTACCCATGATGCAATGTGGTCAAAATGGCCACCAACTCATGTGGTCAAAATGGCCACCAACTCCCATCACGCAACACGGCAAAATGGCCTCCGATCAAGATAAGGTTGCTATGGTGATGGCTATAAAAGCCGATCACACACGACAATCTTCCTTCTTCCCTGGCTTTAGCCAACCCGAGAAGACACACACAGCTGTTTCCGTTGGGTTATTCCCACGCCACGTGTTCGAGTTCCTCGCTGGACCGAGATTTTTCGACGCAACGGTTATTCCCTGCTTTACATAACAGGAGGTCGACTAAAATAAGTACTTTTAAATTCCCTCTGATCAAAAGATTGAGAGACGCCGTATCTCCCAGTGATCGAAGAGGACCCCGCTTTGTCTGGCCAACAAAGCGACTGTGAACCCGGAGGAAGAAACGAAGGAGCTTTTTCCCCGTGCCGCTGCAGCCTGCGGACAACTGCGCTCGTCAAGACGCGTCCAGAAAGACGCGTCCAGAAAGCCGCATTACTCGGAGCGCTCCGGACCAGCCCCGAGGCACCTCAAAGTAACGGGGTTTCCCCTTTTATTTCTGTCTCACCAACAGGGTGTTTAGAAGTGCCTGGGCAGGCGGTAGAACTTTGTAGGTGTTGGTTAATGCTTTTATTCCACGACGAAGTTGGAATTATTTTGCTGAACATTTTCTTTGTATGTGCATGCATTTTACAATTGATTTTGCTGTGTTGATTTGTGATCCATCAAGAACCCCGCCGTGGGTTACTGCTTCATTTCTTTTCATCTTTTTCCCTGCTTTCCCCCCTCTCTCTTTTCGCTTCTTCTTATCAATTTAATCTTTTTGTCCGAGCTCAAGTCGCGGGCTTTGCTTTAAACTCCCAGTTAGCTGCGCACTCTCTAAGCGAGGCATTATCCCATCAGCGTAAGCGTGGTTACGTCATTAGGACCTCCCCTCATACGTCATCGTAGCAGCCATCTTGGGAGGGTGACGTGTATCTTAACTGTAGGGAGCTTAGCTGAACTAGCTTTCGTAAGACATCAAAGCGTCCAGTGAGATTCCCGAAGCTGTTCTGTCTGTCAATGCTGATACGTCAAATGCCGGTGTTTCGAGGGCGGTATTAAACAACTGTGAGTTAAGTTAAGATCTGCTAACCGCTCATTTTAATCCATTGTTTATTTTTGTTTTGTTCTTTATTTCCACATATATATTTTGCATGTTTTAGTTTAGTAATGAGTAAGAATTCCAAAGTTGTTCAATCAGAGAATTACTGTAACAGGGAATTGCTTTTGGTTCAATAAAACCAACGACTGCGGAATAGACATTGTTTTGTGTTCAGTCCAATTCACAGTTGCCTGGGTATTATGAATTCAGAGCTAACCTCCTTTGGAGTTAACATCTGATATTAATACAGAGACAATATCATTGGATGGTGATAAGGAATAAGGATTTAAACTCTAATTGCAGTTACATTGGGGTTCTCACAGCCTGCTGGATAAACCTGGTCGGTTAACAGTCCGACCTGATCATTTATTCCAGCATAAATGAGTTCATAACAGCAAATTAACTAATGCATTAGTGGTATAAATACTTACAAGCTTATAGCTAACATCACCACCATTTGAACTATATTTGTTATAGCGGAATTTTGAGTTGAATGATTTATTATTTAAATTATAATACCAAATTATAATTAATAATAATAATAAGCATATTCAACCAATTTATGGCATAACATGTCTTTCAGAAAGAACTCCAAAAAGTGGTTCACTTATGGAACAGCCTTTTCTTGGACAAGATCATTTTAAACAGGTTTCTGAGCAAGCAGTGGAAACTTGCAAAGCCCAATGTCTTCTGAGAGGACCATTCCCGTGATGAGACAGTGTTCGAACTATCATACCTTCTGATGACAGAAAACTTTCTTCATGCACTGTCCACACCAGATGAAACAATTGAGTTATACTTATTTTTAGGAGCTTGAATACGTACAAACCTGTGAGAGTTGTGATATTTGCTTGCAAAAAATTAGAAGAGTTTGTGCAGCAAATGATTTTGACTTGTCCAGAATGACCCTGTCACTTTCCCACACAGTCAGAAATAACCAGCTGGAGACCCCACAACCACTGAAGGCCAAGCAGTGAAAGAAATTCATATGGAGGGACAAAAAAGAAACAGAGCTGTTTTCATTTACTCCCATCTACCTATACGTTTCATCATGATGTACATAACTTTTTGAATTTTGCTGCTAGGTGTTATATTTTGTGTGCTTCTGGTTGTGTATGACAGCAAATATATGCTGCTACATCTATTAGGACAATAGCAAGAAATTTAACTTCACATTTGCCTTGTTTTCTATCATACAGGACAGAAACTATTTAAATTATATATGTTCTATAAACGCCCTGCGACAGACTGGCGACCTGTCCAGGGTGTACCCCACCTCTCGCCCAGTGAATGCTGGAGATAGGCACCAGCAACCCCCGTGACCCCATGAGGGATTAAGCGCGCAGAAAATGGATGGAAGGATGTTCTATAAACCACACCACTCCTCCTCATATTCAAGACATCCATCCATTATCTATGCATGCTTATCCCTCATGGGGTCGCGAGGGGTGCTGGTGCCTAACTCCAGCTGTCAATGGGCGAGAGGCGAGGTACACCCTGAACAGGTCGCCAGTCTGTCGCAGGGCAACATATATTCAAGACACACTTTTGATATTTATAACAGCAAGACTCTTGTAGTTCTCTGTTACTGAACACTGATAACCAAGTTATGTACTTTGACAGTGATGATATGGTCAAATTAGTTGAAAAATAAAGTGCCTAACCTTATGTTGAGCATGAAAACTTTTAATGAATCTTTGGTAAAAATCCATTACAAAATAAAGTGTTATGCTTTGCGATCAAACCAACTCATTCTTTTGTTAGAAATGTTACATCAACTCACAGAAGAAAATACATTAAAAGTACAAGTGTTGTGAAATATCCTTTTGAAAGGAAGTTCTCTACCTCCAGAAGATGACTTAACTAGAAAATTATTCATGTATATTTAAAAGGTGGATACATGAATCGCAAAATTGAACATGAGAAAATCCTTATACATACAACAGACAAAAATTAATTTTGAAGTGTATAAAAGAAAAATTATGCCTTGTGGAAAGAAAAGGAAAATAAGTATAGTTCAACACATGTTTCAACATTTTTAAATTAAAGAAACTTCATATCAACAGCAATAATTTTACTTCAGAAACTTGTATTTCACAATGTTGTTGGAGTAATCTTTTTAACCATTTTTTTTGCTCTATATCTTTTTTTGTCAGCAAAAACAGAAGCTACCTGATTCTATTGTGGCTCACTGCCATATGTTCCTCACAAAATCTTTAATTAAACTTTATGTTTCTGAGTCAAATGGTAAGCTTCCTTCTGAAATATATTACATAGTGGTATTACCTGCACCAAAATATTTTATATTCTCCATAACAAATTGCACTTTTTCCATGAAAGAATTCTAACAGTTTTCCCTTTTTAGATCTTCTGTTAGGAAAGAATAGTAATTTTGCTACACTTAAAATGTCAATTTTTTTGCTTCCTTTAGCAAACCCACTCTCCTTCTTCCTCCATTTTCTTGCATAGCTGCTTTCCTTCATGTATCCATCCTAACTAAACCCGCCAGTTTGTTCCTTAAATATGATTTTGTGTTGCATCAGAGTTTCTTGGTCATGTTCCTCTGGATCTTTTTCAATTTCCATCTTTAATTTGAGTTTTTGAAGCAATATCTGTCAATGCACATCTCTTTCACCTTTTCCTTGGTACTCAGAGCAAAATCTCCGGGTGGAGATTCTGTCACCATAGGTGGGAATGTAGGTGGCTAAGCTCTCATCATCCATGCTTGATATAGCTGATATGTCAATCTGTAAGAACAATAAAATTGTAGTTGTATCAAATAAAAAAACAAAAATGGACTGTTTAAAATAATGTTTATTAGTATTTGCAAGAGAATTTATGATTAAATACGTGACATGTTTTTTTTTCACAAGTGCTGTTTGTTTTCTTGATTGAATGTCAACGCTTTACTTTCTTACATGTAAAGTCATGAAGGAGGAGATGAAAGGAAAAAACAACAATAAACGAACAAAAAAACTCACACAACTTTTAAAGCCTGGATTAAGCATGTAACAAATTATTCTAATTTTATATGTATACTTAACGACAGACAAAATTGTTTGTCTGATTTCTATATTTTATACAATAAGATGACTACTCAAAGCCATCATGAGGGATCCTTTTCTTAATTAAGTAGTCAATAGCAGCACAGTCATAGTTGTCATAGCAGCACAGCAGCAGCCAGACTTTGCAGACATACAGCCGGTGTCTGGTGCCTTGTTCACAAAATGTCTCAGCTCTGTATCTAGATTAGAAGTTTTCTTTTTTTTAAGGAAGTGTTGGGGGGGCGGGGTGGGGGGGGGGGGGGCAGAAAAAGTTTCCAGTTCTCTGACATGAAAAGCAGCATGAGAGGATGTTTTGTTTTGACTCCAATAAAATGAATCAAATGGATTGATTTGTGCTTACACTCTGACAGCATATTGGCCGGTGTGTGCTTTAAGCGCACCAAGTCCAGAACAGTCCGAAGGAAGAGTAAGGTCTAAAAATCTAGAAATTGGGTTAAATAATTCAATGTAGTGAGACAGTAGAAAACAAAGTGCCATTTAGACAAAGGTTGTGAGACACTTCAAGCCATTAAATGATGGATAAGTACTTAAACTCATCATGTCAAAGATGGAAAAAAACACTCTGGAGGTTGTGTGTATAGGCGTATTTGTATTTCCTACCACTTTAAGGGCTTCTAATTAATAGTAATCTATTTTTTAAGGACTGCTAATGCTTATGAGAACCAAAGTCCAATCCTTGTGTGGTTTAATGTCATTTTTGGGGTTAGGAAATTAGCATCATGGCAAAACTTTGAATCAAATTGTAATTAGGGTTAGAACTGGACTAGTGGAGTTTGGGTTAAAAAACAGAAATTAATAAAAGACTTTATAATGACCTAAGAGGCAAAGAAAAACACACACATTCACACACACGCACACACACACACACACACACACACACACACACACACTGTGGAATATCTCTGTCTGAACATCTACTGCCAAAAGCTGCAGTTTGTTAACTAGGCAAGCGAAGATGAACCGCTCTTTTTCTAGGGCACCAACACCTTGACTAAAATCCCTCAGCTCTGATCGATGGTAGTTGCTGGTGTCCAGGTCATTCAGCCAGTGGATAAAGCGGGATCAATGTGGCAGTCATGGTGTTTTACGATGCCAATAAGATGCTCTTTTAGTTTCCTTCTCTGCTATAAACAGTGAGGCTGGGGTAATAGACTAGGCTGGTGCTTGTAAAGCCACTGTACAGAAATGGGATTCCAGTGCTCTTCTCTCTTCAGAGCTGAGTGGGAACTAAATATGCTGCTTTTCAAGAGCAGTTTCCACTGACCTAAAAGCGTAGCCCTTCTCCATCCCTGCAACATTCCTCATACACGTTATAAATAATGGATTACCTTTTATCTTACTTGACTATTTCAATCTCAAGCATTTGTTTCAGTGTGTATTCTGACCATGGTGTTGAGTGAAGAGCTTTTCTCTGCTGGAAAAAAAAATAATACTAGGGCTCGGTTAACTAAAGAAAACCAAAAGTTGAAATTAACATGATGTGATGTGAGGGCTACTAGATAGTTTGAGTTTTCACTGCTCTGTCTTTATTTTAAAAACACACATTCAGTATTCCCCAATATAAAACATATAAGTATGACCTATACTAGAGGGCCTGGAGCCTCTCTTTGGTCCAGTAGTTTTCAAATGTTTATTTTCTAGCCCCCTTTTCCTCCCATCCTGTAGACACAGGCCATTCTCTCTCTAGGCACGTTACCTTTAACTAACCATGAACCTCATCAATAAAATTCAGAGACCCAAAGTAGCCGCGCTGAAAATATAGCAAGAATAGCATCAAGCCATTACTATTAAAGACAAACTTCAGTTATATAAAGTTTTATACTAGCTATGTTTCCTCAATGCAGTGAAGCTGTTACCTTGAGGATTACACAGAATCTTACTGCAGGTACAGATCAGTAGGGGTGGGGGTGTGGGGGCTGTTGTGACATTTAGAAGGATTTAGAAGGCATGTATTTTCTGGTCAAAAGGCAAGGTAAATAAAACGAGATCATCCGTGCCATACATACATTAAAAGTAGCAAAAACTATTTTATATGGATCATGCAAAGCGCCCCACCCAAGAATTAAAGAATAAGACAACTATTTCAGCACTTATGGCCATATATGTGAGCACAAGCACGCCACTGTCACTGGATCTAAACAAAAGCAACTGAAATACTCAGCAATGATCTATCAATAATGTTACATAATCTCGCTCTGCATTATGCAATACGCTTCATTAACCCAAGATAAATTGACGGTTTGACATGAGGTACAGTTATAAGGATGGTAAGGATGTTGAATTGGCTGAATTTTTTCCATTATAACAGTTTTATTTTTCATGGCTTCAGCCATCTACTATTGTGTCGTCTGTTGGAGCATCTGAGCCGTCGAAAAGATGTAACCCAGAGGACTTTACTGTGGAATCTGACCAAAGACAACTGCTATGGTGTCTTTGTAGCTGTAATTCTTCACAGATTCAACGGGTTTCTTCCTTGCATTTGATCCGTTGTGAGAGAGGATCAAATGAGAAAAAGTCTCTCCAACTTTTCTACTAATACTGCTTTCTTTAAGTTCATTTCTAGGCCTCTGCACTTCAACCAATGTTTAAGATGATCTATGCTGGGTTTCTCCATTGAAGCAGGTTAAAATGAAGCTATTCTAATGAATTGTTTTGAAACAATTCATTAGAATAGCTGAAGTCTTTCTAAAAAGAAAAGCAGTATTACTTGCTACATTTAGACAAATTTTATAACCACGACACACACTAGATGCTATTTGTTAACGTTTAAAGCATCACTGGATCTGATGACTGTCGAATTGGGACTTTTTTTCCATTTGAACTAACAGCAACAGAGACAAATGGTAAATATGTGCCTATTACACCAAATACAGTCACATGTCTGTTGTCTATCCAGTATTTTCTTTCGAAGATATAGAAATGCGCAGATATAAACCCAACCCTTATTTTTTTTTATCTAAGATACTCTGTCTGCATCATAAAACATAGCAAAATTATACATTCAAGGGACTGCAAATAAATTTATTGTATTTACTCTGCACTGGAAGTAGAAGTGTCACTGACACTGACAGAATTTCAGATATTAAATTCAAACTTCAACAAATGTACAACTGGGCTGTAGTTACTCTCTTTAGCCCATTTGATGTAATTTATCTTAACACTCCAAACACATTTCTTACATCATATATCTGAAGTGTAGATAACAGCTTCTCCTTACCTACATCCTCTCAGACAACTAATTATTTCCCCAACAATAGTGAGATGTCAATGTTTAAACGTGCGTAAATCTTAATACATAAGCAGCATGGAGGACCCAATACTGTACTTTGAGTAAGATTGGTGACACCAAAACTGAATTGTTACATGAGTGGTTGTCCATTTCATCATTCAAATGAGAACAAATTAATATACTATTGATATATACTAGTATGACTATTAAAGAACAACAGATTAAACATTAACATATGTAAAGGCTTATATTAGATTAATTTTGCGACCACATTAACAGATTAAATAATTTCTTTCTTTTTGGTGTACCAAATCACCCTTGCAATGATGAAATATGTTGTGGGCTAAGACCCTGATGATGAGAATGTCTAGCTCCGCCCCTGGTTTGTATTAATTTCCTGATGGACAGTGTGGAAATATATGTACAATAAAACTAATGTAAATAGTGTTCCTCTGTTTTATTTGTCTTTATCCTAATTCTAGAAGTAGAGATAGTCAAATAAATAGCACTATTATTTTGTGGAATCCTAATCATGCTAATGTTGGTTACTTGCATTTCTCAAGTTCAAAAAAATCAAAACTCTTCTGTTTCTGTTCAGAATTGCACTCAGCAGCTTTCACCTATTTTAGTGCAGATAATATTTAGTTTCTTAACTGGGACCAGTTTCGTAGTCTAGTATTAATTTTGCTAACGGCAGTATCCCAGTATGAATCAAAACTTAAATCTCGCGCTCCAAGCACGCACGAACATGCACGCACACACACACACACACACACACACACACACACACACACACACACACACACACACACACACACACACACACACACACACACACACACACAATAGTAAACAGCCAATCAGGAAGAGGGAAGGCGGAATTTAAGGCAGCAAAACTAATAAGAGTGCAATTAAAGGGGGGTGTCTACCTTGTAAGTTAAAGGCCAGACGCTTTAGTGATAGGGTGCGTGGAGCGCCAGGCCCCGCCCCCGCTGGCACACAGCAGCGTTGAAATGACACTGTGGGAACGCCGAGTGCTTCAAACGGAGGCGTTCCAGGCGAACCTGTGCATGTACGAATGCCTGGCAGAGCCGAACCGACACGCAGAAATACTCTGAATCAGTAATTTTTTAGGGGGGCTGAGCTAAGATTTAGGGGTGCTTGAGCACCCCTAAAAATGGCCTAAATATGCCACTGGTAACTATTGCAAGAAATTACCCTTTTAAAAGAAATAACTTCTTCCACAGGTAATACTTTGAAAGAGAGTGTTAATTTTCCAGAATTTACACAATAAATGCAATGTGCGTGAAAGTTTACAGATACTCAAACGTCCATGCATCTGTTTCCTTTCCTAATGAGGTTCAGGTGTCTCTTTATTACTTCAGGCAGGAGATTGCTAGTTTTTGCCTTGGCTCGTTGTCTGGTAACTAGCTTACATCAGTCTCGCTCCACTGACAGAGCAATAACATGGAAAAGGTGAGTTGAACTCTTTACAAACTTTTATTCCTCTTTAAGTAGGATAAGTACTCAGTGTGGCCGCCCCTTTTCTTCCTGTATCCCATCACTTATGATGGGATACACCTGTGTAATTAGTCACTGGCCAAAGGGAGGAAGTAGGAATCAGTATCTCCTTCAATAAACATGCACAAAAATATACAACCATGCAACAAACCAAAGCTTAAACCAAAACATGCAGATAAAACAGCCACCTTCTTACACTTACACTGGTATGTTTTAGCTTTTTAAAGCTGACATATGTGTTTGCCCTGGATTCCATTGGAAATGTCCAGTTTAAATGGATATGCGAAATGAGGGAAATCCCACACAGATCAAACAGGAGCCAAGAGATGAATGAACCCCTCCACAAACTTCACCTGGAAGACTTCTTCAAACTCAAGTGCATCTTTTAAATCCATTTGAGTTGCGTTTGCTTTCTCTTCTCAAATACAGCATGGCCTCCAAACCAGGTGAACTTTAATACAGAAGACCCATTTATAGGAGCTACGAGTGACAGTCATATGGAGAGAAAATGAGAGAAAAAGACATTAAACAGTATTTTTCTCTATAAAAGGAATTTCTTGTTACCCTCATAGCAACAGCAGGCTATTCCCTCTTTACCAGCTGACAGTGTTTGGAAATCAAATATTCTCTTTGCATGAAAGAGAAAACTTTAGATGTTTAGAGGTTTTGACAGTACTGGGCTACATTGGAGCTTCCCAGACTAGCTTTTTATAGAGTAATTAATGAAGGAGAAAGGGAAAAAAAGTTGATCTTTTTAATGCTTTGATTCAAGCACCGTCTTTGGGCATTTTTATTACTACTATGCTCTTCATTCTCTTCACACACACACACACACACACACACACACACACACACACACACACACACACACACACACACACACACACACACACACACACACACACACCAACAGTACTCCTCACAGCAATGTTGTGGTCCAGGCTCATCCAGAATTGGCAGAGCGTGCCCACTACTTGTCAGGAGGTATTGCGGATGTCAAAAGACCTTCATTTGCAGCGGCTCTTGTTTGCTGCAGAGAAAACACAGCGAGGGGCTCTGGGGAAATAACACGGCATCTACAAATCCCACGTATTGTCAATAGTTCCACACCACTATGTGGTTCATGTGCCAGAGCCTCAGAGCTGGGGAGCAGGCACCTGTCAAAACATCTTGACAAGGTAATGGAAACAGCCTGTATGTTAACGTGCGGAGAAATAACATGGTCCTAAACTAACAGAGGCAATCAGCATGCTGTCAGGAGACATCAGGAGGCCCTTTGGCAGCCATGTTGGATGTCCACAGCCAGAATAGAGATAGGCATTTAATCAGCGACATTGTTTCAGGAACATGTGGCATGTGTTAACTGCACCCAGCTACATCCTGTATGCAGCCTTCAGGCAGAGAGAATGCCAGACGTTTCTGTCAAACGCAGGTTCGCTCACAGAGTCCTAGTCGCTTTACTGTCATTGCGGTATTGGTGCCCGTTCATAAACAGGTACAGAAACCTTTTCACACTGCCTGACATCCTATCACACTAAACATGTTCCTGTTTTACGTTAGGTTGGATCACCAGATTTTTTCGATTTGTTAAAATGGCCTTTTTTCAAATACGGGCGTTTCCATACATGTTCTTAGTCTTTGAAACTGTATGACTTGGTTCAAACCCCCATCTAAAAAGCTTCTCACTGTTTACTGACCTTTTGGTCCGTTGTTTCAGACAGAACTAGCTGAATTGAGTCAGGTTTGGAGGCTGCCTTGCTTGCACACACCTTTTCAGCTCTGAAACACTATCCCAGCTTGACAATCCTGTGTCCCTTTATCCTTGCATTTAGTTTCCAGAACAGATAAATGTGGCACATTCAGGCCTCTGGAAATTGTACCCAAGGAGAAACCAGACTGGTGGAGGTCCACAATCATCTTCTTGATATCTATGTTGGTTTCTTTTAATTTTAAGGAAGCCATGTTTGAGATGTGCCTTAAAATACACCCACAGCTGCGGCTCAGTTTACCTTCAGTTTCGAGCATTTAGAAAGCCATGACATCATCATCTGGGCCTTTTCTCATATTGGTTTAAGTCTTTGTAATATTCTGACTTTGAGGAAATTAATAACAAATGCTCTTAACAATGATTTCTGATTAATCTGGCAATCAGCAAATATTTGCATATTTAAATGTGTGACATCAGAGGCCTCAAGCGTGGACTGTTAACGTCAACTTCACCCAATGAGTCTGTTTGGCCACACATCACAGCACACTTCAGTGATCTCCTCAGAGATTTCAAAGAAGCTACCAGGCTTTCCAGGTTATTCCCTAATATTTCATCAGAGTTCATACAAAATTAGGTCTGTGTATCAACTAAAATGTAAAGTTTTGAATCGTATCCCAACCAGGGCCAGTCTGTGGCGACTTGCATGCTCACACCCTGCATACGTTGTTCTCTCTCTTGGTGCTTCCTTTTCTTCCCACAGTTAAAAAGTATGAATATGAGGTTAAGTGGAACTTTGAAACTTGTTGGTGTTGCTGAATGTTTTGCTTTTGCCTATGGTGCTTTTAGAGAAGATGTAACCCTCAGTAATTATATAAAACAGTTCTGCAAAGCAGCTGTGCTGGTTGTACAGGAGCACTGCTCGTTTTTGACCACATCTCACACCGACTTGTCAACATGGCTCGCAAAACTTCTTTATCGCTATCCTCAAGCTGCCTGTTGTGTTCCATGGTCTTCATGAGTAGAGTATAGATTACAGTATATCTGTTAACTGATGTCTTCACATGGCTTCACCTGGTGATTTTCACCCTGCGAGAGGCCCTCTGGAAGATAGCAGCCTCCCCGTCCTGGTTGGAAGGACAGAACAGAAGAGAGACACAACCGACGGAACGGTGAGCAAATCCTGTTGTAGACAGACACCAAATGGCTGCTTTTTGTTTTCCTATAACTTTACTTACTGCACAGGAGAGTAATCAGTAAAGTATCTGGACTCTTCCTTCCTTTGGATTTGATTACATTAAAGAACAATTTCTATTCTATAAAATAGAGATTTCTGCCCTCCAAGCTGGAGCTACAGCTAAACACAGAAACCATGAAAGCCATAGTCATTGAAATAGCTTTATGGCTGGACAATTTAATCTCAAACAACTGTCGTGACTTGCAGATATATATGGTAAGGATGCAGCTAGTCAATTTTGAATAATAGGGTTTTTGGAAAACAGGATTTTGGACCATGACAAGATTTTCAAAATGTTCAGAAATAAAAAGTGTGAAGCACATTTGTACTGAGCCCTGCTGAGTCCATATTTTGTTGAACTACCTTTTACTGCTATTACAGCTGCCGGGATTAGCCTTGCCACTTCTTTGTAGCTAGATTTAGGACTGGACTTTGGCTGGGTCATTTTAACGCCTGAATCTTTTGGTCTATTGTAGCTCTAGCTGTATACCTCTGCCAGGTTCTCTTCCAAAATCGACCTGTATTTAGTTCCATCCATCATCCCATCAACTCTGAAGAGTTTTCTGCTAAAGCAAAACATCCCAGTCAAAAGGTTCTGTTTCTGGCTCATCAAAGCAAAGTTCAAGGATCTATGTGCTGGCTTTGTTCCTTATATGGGTTGTAGCTATATTCTCCTGTTAACATATTCTCCCAGCTGAGCTATAGATCTCCGCAACTCCTCCAGAGCGGCCTTCTGTTGATTGATACTCTGCTTTCAGGCTAAGAGGATGACCATGTCTTAGCAGGTTTGCAGTTGTGCCATACTTTCTTCAAAGCTTGGGCCATTGTTTTATAACATAGCCATACTTGAAACTTTTCCATACCTTTATCCCAGACATGTCTGCTATGCTCATCAGGCTTTATCCTACTGCTTTCAACTTTAACGCATTTGTTTTCTGACTCACTTTTTCTTGCGAGGTTTGACTTGTGGAAACGTCTGATCAGTTCCTTCACCAGTCTCAGATCTGCTCTCCTGCTCCAACATCTCCTCAGATTTCAGCAGATCCACCTCTCAAATCCGGAGCATGTTTTTTTTTTTTCCCTGTTTGTTTTTTAACACGCTTATCCTGTTCTCTCATGCTTCACTGTGATCCTCCATGAAATATGAGCAGCATTCAGAAATCTTGAGACCACAATACATGTGGTTGCCATGGAAATCACAGCAGTCAAAGGTTGCAGAGAAGCCTTTGTTTTACCAAATGGCTACAAGGAATAATAAAATGCACAAAGGCGTCTAAGCTTGAGGGTGCTTAGTCAGGTTTTGATTTATCCGGCCTGCATGCTGTTGATTTATGTGTATTTTCTTAAATTGCTCCCTAAAATGGATGCTGAGCATCTTTTCCCAGGAGAATGTCTTTTTCAAGGACACAGCGGGGGATTGCATTACCTATAACCGTTACAATATTAGAGCAATACGTGAAAAAGACAGCTGCCCAAGGCTCCTTTCATGATTATTTGCCTAAAAGCTACAAATCCCTGCAAGACAGTGAAAAAAGTGCTGTTTTTTTAACATGCCTGTCAATAACTCTTTTGTCTTTCTTGCTGAGAAAAAAAAAGAGCAGTGGCTTTTGTTTGGCACCAAAGCGTTTGTCTTTTCGTTATCTGTACTGTGGCAGAGAAAGACCATAAAAGCTTTTTTGGAGAAAATAGCAGCCTGTTACGAGGGCTTTGTTAATTTTCAATGGATTTTTCTTTGAAACTATCTCCTCTTCTTTTCCCCATCATTACACGTGCACATTTCTTTTAAAGACATAATTAGCATTGCAGTCTAAAGAAAGAAAGTAAAGCCAAGATCTGAAGTTTTAGGTTGAAAACAATTGAAATATTTGATGAAATTGTGACCCAATGTTTCCCGGATCGGTGTCCTTTTAGGACACCAATTAGTGACTTATTAACTCCAAAAAGGTGATGGAGGTGAAATAAACCCGGTTTTGTTACTTTGGTTTCTGAAAACATGAAAAAGACAGAAAACTCTATCTATGTTTCAAATAATCTTTATTTCACTTAGGAAGGTAGACTGTCAAGAATGTCATACATCTATGGGGTGGAAAAACTCTCTCCCAGTTTTCCTGCTCCACAAGTAGGGAATTATTTGCTTGTATAATTCTTTGGTGTTCCTAAAAATATAGAAAACTATCTTTTGGTGTTTTCACATACAGAATAAGGTTTCTTAAAGCTCCAACTGTGTTTTCAAGACTCTTTGTACAGTGCAGAATTATCCAGTACAGGTTTACTCAGTCCAACTGTTTTAGACTTTGCAGTTTGGACTCAATCAAAACCTGAAGCAGGTCTTTAGTTATGTCTCTCGACAAGTCAAAGACCCGAGTCGAGTTAAAAGTCAAAACACGCAGGTCCCGAGTCAAGTCAGTGTATTTGGTCAATTGACCAAATACACTATGTCATTTAATCACAGAGAAATAATTAATGGCTTCAGTAGGTTTAAAATATTTTTACAATGTGTTTCTTTGGCAGAAAAAAACTCAGCTCAGGAACTGAACTACAAAAACATCTGAAAATCGATGTCGATGTGCGTGCAAAATGTCTGGTGCTGCTAACACTGCACATCACAGTAAACACACCATCCGCCGTGGTGAAAGATGAAAGCGGCACCACCATGGTGTGGGGGTGCTTTTCTCAAGCAGGGGCAGAGAAGCTGGTCACAGTTCATAGAAAGATGGATTGAATTAAACAGAGGGAAATCCTGGGAGAACACCTTTTAGATGGTGCAGACTTGTGGGTGATGTAGAAATTCATCTTCCAGCAGGACAAAGACCCTAAAATGTCAGAGATTTAGTGGAATGGTGTCAATGGTCCTCAACACTGGTCTTCAAGAACCCCACCCTCCATGTTTTAGGTGTCTCCTTGATGCCACACACCTGACTTAAATGAATGATAAAGAGGCTTCTGCAGTACTTGATGGCATGCAGAGTAACACAGAATGTAGAAGTTAATTTGATAGATGGTTTGGGTTTTATGAAATTGGCTTGTGTGATTTACTATGAAATACCAAAACAAGTTAAAAAAGTGACTGGGCCTGCTGTTTTTGATGTGAACCCACATCTAATGTAGTCTGATTGATGTCATACCAAAGTAAAAACCCAGTTCATTTATTGAAGAAAAAAAAAACAAAGTGCAGAAAAGTAATTAAGGAAAACCTTAAAGGAGCAATAAGTAAGGCATTTACTCAAATTCAACCTAAATCATTGTCACTGGTCACCCATGATGGAAGTAATATTCCCTATACACAAATGGTACTCTCCATCAGCAATGTCTTAGTCACATTTTTACTCCTTTCAAGGTACGGTCTGGAATTACTTCCTGGTTCCTGAGCCAATCATATGAGGGTTCCCAGGGTTCCCAAAACAGAGCGCAGTATTTGGTATTTTATGTTGGCAAAAGAGCATCAGACTGCAAACATGGAAGACAGTAAGAGAAGCAGACCAGAAGTAGACCAGAAAACAACATCATATATCTTCCTGTGCAAGTAAAAAATCAGTGGGATTTCACAACAGCAATAGAACCATTTAGAAACGGCAGGCTGTTGTGTGTGTTGTTCAGATTTGTGTCATTACTTATTTTTCCTTTAAGATACCTGTTCATGAATAACTGTAAATCTCCCAATAAGAAATGTTATCAGAAATGTTGTCAGCTACATATTTTACTCTGATTATTTTTCATTTTATCGTGCTACAACTAAAATCTATATATGTTTTGCATGTAGGCCAACATTATGTACCTTTGTCACAGTAAACCAACCCTGCACGTTGTGTTGAATGCACCTCCTCTATGAAATCTGACAGTGGACGCATCATGCTGTGGCCAGGTCGCATGGTAAGCTTTGATTGAAGGATGGATAGAGCTGAATATAGACCTAGCCTTGATCAAAACCTGCAGGACAACAACCTTCAACATACAACCAGAGCTACAATGGAAGGGGTTTAGATGAAAGCATATTCATGTGTTACAATGGCCTAGCCAAAGTCCAGACTGAAGTCTAATTAAGAATCTGAGGCAAATGTTGGGAATTAACAGGCAAAACTGCTCTTTATCCAACTGATTTGTTGTTGAGATGTTTTGCAATGAATAGTGAGTAAAAGTTTCCATCTGGAGATGTCCAAAAGTGACGGAAACACCACCAAAACTTGCAAGGATTTATAAACTATTTACTCAGGATGGCTGAGTACAAATGCACACGGTATTGTTTAATTTTGTGTTGGTTTATCCCACTAAAATACACTGATGCTGTAATATTCTGGTTTCCATCTTGGTTTATGTTTATTATTTGATCAGTTAGTTTACTCCTCTGCCTCAGGTGTTATTTCTGGTCTAGGTCTTTTGTATTTGTATTTTGTATTCTTACATAGCTTCTGCACAGCTATAGTTTATTTAGTCATGGTTCCTGTATTTACATTAGTTTCTGATTTTTATTATGTGCTTGTGTTTTTGCTCTGTCTTAGATTTTGTTTTCTTTCTAGGATTTAGTTTGTATGATTACTGTAGTTAAGTACTTTGTCTAGTTCAGTTCTGTCCTGTTTCCTGCCACTTGTCCTGTTAGTCTTTCAGCCACGTCTTCTCCTTCTGATTACTTCCACCAAATAAATCCTGTTAAACTCTACCTAAGTGTCTGGCTGAATACTGGGTTCTCATCTCCTGCAAAGTCATGACAGTACGTTCTGGCCACAAGATGAACCCATCACCAGCACAAGCTTTTTATTCCAGAAGACTAGCTCTTGCAGACACTACACCAGAAGAGCGTTTTAGGTACACTCCAGATATTTTTCTGGAGGTTGATGAGGACGTGGTTCGGGAGCTCCATCCGGATCTGTTTCCTGAACTGCCTCTGTCTCTTTCTGCTGACATGGAGGTGCAGGGAACACCACCAGTCAGCACAGTCCCCTCTCGTCAGGAAGTTTCTGCCTCTCTGCAAATTTTCTCGTCTCGCTGCCAGAGGCAGAGACGCCAAGTTGCTGACCAGGTCCCCACTGGTTTTGTTGAACTGTCGGTCGAGTTAGTCCAGCAGCCAATTATTACTGGGCCTTTGTCTCGATTGCTGTCCCCTCCACCCCAGCGGAGGTTTCTTGTTCGGCAGACGAGAGCTCATGTCTTTCCGGAGCCGAGTCACCCACAACACCTCCTAGTGACGCCTCCAGCTCTGATTACGAATTACTAGAGGAGAAGATAAGAACTTTCGCCCCAGTGATTAAGCACATAAGAGAGGCTCTGTTTTCCCACTACTCGGTTGAGTTGGAGGAAAAATTAAGGGACGTTGAGGGACACTATGGTTCGGACCTCCGGGCTTTCTATAGCCCACCAGCACCTGTCCCCGAGGGTCCGGCCGACGCCTCGGCAACTGCACCTGTCCCGAGGGTCCGGCCCACACCTCGGCAACTGCACCTTTCCACGGGGTCCGGCCGATGCCTCGGCTACTGCACCTGTCCCCGAGGGTCCGGCCGACACCTCGGCAACTGCACCTGTCCTCGAGGGTCCGGCCAACACCTCTGCAACTGCACCTGTCCCGAGGTTCCGCTTGACACCTTGGTTCTTGTATCCAGCGAGGGGGTCCAGGAGGAATCGCTTCCGCCCAAGTCCCTAGAGTGGGTCCAGGAGGACTCACCTCTTCTCAAGCTCCATGAAGGGGTCCAGGAGGACCCGCCCTCAATTTCAGCCCCAGTGCCGGCTCCTCGCAGCTTTAAAGCACTGTCTCCAGTGCCAGCTCCTCGCAGCTTTAAAGCACTGTCTCCCGTATCCTGTTGCCAGGCGCCTTTAGCATCCTGTAGCCAGGCGCCTTTAGCATCCTGTAGCCAGACTCTGTCTCCAGGCGCCTTTAGCCAGGCGTTGCCCGTAGCCCGCAGCACCTTCCATAGCCAGTAGCCAGGCGCCTCCCTTAGCCTTTAGTCCGGCGCCTCCCCTAGCCATTACTTCGGCGCCTCCCCTAGCCCGTAGTCCGGCGCCTCCCTTAGCCTTTAGTCCCGCGCCGTCCACAGCTTTTAGTCCGGCACCGTTCTTTGCTTTCTCCCCCTCCAGGCGTCGGGTTCTGAGGATCCTGGTGCGTCGTCCGAGGGTCCTGGTCAGCCGTCAGTGCCGTCCGAGGGTCTTGCTGCGCCGAGGCCGTCCTCCGGGTCGTCTGCTGGAATACCTGACACGCCAAGGCCGTCCTCCGGAGTACCTGACACGCCGGGGTCATCCTCCGGGACACCCGCCGTAGTACCTGACACGCTGGGGTCCCCCTCCAGGACGCCCGCCGCAGTACCTGACTCGCCGGGTCCTCCTCCGGGACACCCGCCGCAGTACCTGACTTGCCGGGGCCATCCTCCGGGATGCCCTCCAGACTCTTGTTTTGTTTGATCCCTGATCGTTTTTGTTTTTCTGTTTTCGCCCTGTGGGTTGATTTTGGTTTGTTTTCATTTTTGATGGGACAGTTTTGATCTTTTTACATCCTCTCACCCGGTCTGGGTGGTTATTGTTTTTGTTTGGACTCTGTCCCTCAGTCCTGAAAACCCCCTCCACCCGCCCAGTCTAGTTTGTTTTTTGTTTTGTTTTGGTTAGGACGTCTGGAATCCGCCCTTGAGGGAGGGGCTCTGTATTATGGTTTCCATCTTGGTTTATGTTTATTATTTGATCAGTTAGTTCACTCCTCTGCCTCAGGTTTTATTTCTGGTCTAGGTCTCGTTTTGTATTCTTACATAGCTTCTGCACAGTTATAGTTTATTTAGTCATGGTTCCTGATTTTTATTATGTGCTTGTGTTTTTGCTCTGTCTTAGCTTTTGTTTTCTTTCTAGAATTTAGTTTGTATGATTACTGTAGTTAAGTATTTTGTCTAGTTCAGTTCTGTTCTGTTTCCTGCCACTTGTCCTGTTAGTCTTTCAGCCACGTCTTCTCCTTCTGATTACTTCCACCTGTTCTACTTAATTAGCTCTCCCTCTCTTCTTTGTTCTCCTGCCTATTTATACCTGCTTCAGTTCTCTGCTCCCTGCCACAACGTCACATCTCGTCTCATTTCCCCATGTTTTCATTTCACATCTCCCTGTGGTAAGAGCTCACCAGCATTTTTGCATTTTTTGTATCTGACCCGTTTGCTTTTTTTTTTTTAGTATGCCCAGTTCCTGTTAGTTTTTTTTTTTTTTTGGTTTTATGCTTGGATGTTCTGCTCTGTACCCAGCCTGGATTGTTTTTGGCCTGCCGGACCCATCTCCTCATCACTTCAAATAAATCCTGTTAAACTCTACCTAAGTGTCCGGCTGAATACTGGGTTCTCATCTCCTGCAAAGTCATTACAGATGCCTGTGGTTCTTTATGAACAACATGTAAATACTTTTGGAAAACTAAATTGAATCCTTAAATATAAAGGGAAATAAATTACACACAAAAATATAGAAACATGCACAGATTTATTCTAGTTCCAGTAAATCGAGATGATGCAGACAGATGTTGAGCTCCTTACCCTCTGATGGATGTTAGAGATCAGCTCCAATCAAACAGTAGATGGTTGTGTTGGCTGTAGTGCCCCTGTGGATAACAAAGATGACTGATATGGATTTGAAGAGACTATATTTCTCAATCAAAACAAGGGGCAGTGATCATATTATTTGCTGTGTATGGGGGATTTAACTCAGATTGTCCTAAGCATGTACCTCTCATTTGTATTTTCTGCTAAATCATGGTATGTGTTGCTGAGATAAGGGAAATGTAGACGGTATACTGTTGAAAAAGGTGTGCAGCAGACAATGCAGTTCAGTACTGAAAATATCCATTTTCAGAGACGAGATGGCTGGAGAGGAATAGAATGTGTCTGAAATGGAGGTGAAAATATAGCAAATAACTAGGAATCCTCTCATGCAGTTGACTTTCAGCGACAGCCGGCAGCGTGTTGAGGCATTGCTATGCACAGAGCGCTTGGGTTTTAATTAACTGAAGCTGCACTGAAACGCACTGGGCTTTCAAACCCAGGACGAACTGCGTCCCCACGACTCCTCCCCCCGATCAGCGAGGCAAGACTGATGCAATTCATGCAATTTTATGATCGGCTGAAGGCAATTACTGGACCTGTCAGTGTATGGGGCGTCCTTTGTCTGTGATGTATGCACAGTGCAGACTCAGCCCCAGATAGGTGGCTTTTCCTCCATCTCTCTGCAACACTCAAGCCCCTTTACTATTTTAAAGGTAAACATTTGCTATATATAGAAATGCAGTCCATGCAAAGTATTTTCGATATGTATAAATATATCTAGCCCTGATTTTGTTTTTGTTGGTTAACAACAAAAATATCCTGTGTTTGATCATAACTGTTAGCTGAATTGTGTTCTTACAGTCAGTGGTGGAGCTTTTACACACAGATTGGGTCCATATAGCACTCCATATCTTTATTTATAAACAGCTGCAGCCAACAAGTGAAAGTGCTGTGCATTGCTACAAACTAAAACACATCCATTAAACAATAAAATACAACGATAATGCATAAAAGCACTTATAATAAACAATAAAACCAATTTAAAATGAAAACTAAGTCTTGCTGGTGGTAAAAACCAAACAGTAGTAGGTTTTAAAGGTAGGCAGTGAAGGAGCCTCGTTAATGTGCAGGGACAGTTATTACATAATTGAGAAGCAACAATAGAAAAAGCCCTGCCCCCTCTGAACTTCATCTTAGACCTTGGTATCTCCAGGAGATGCCGTTCAGCTGACCTGAGGGGCCCAGAGGGCAAGTATTTTTTTTTTAACAAAGCGTTATTGAACACTCAGAGAGATGGTACAGCGGGGCAAGGTCATTCAAAACCTTAAAGACGAAAATAAGAATTTTAAAATTAACTCTAAAATGTACAGGGAGCCAATGGAGTGAGGCCAGAATAGGGGTGACATGCTCTGTTTTTGGAGTACCCGTTAAAAGAAGACCATCCTGATCTCGCGAGCTTTCAAGGTTTCACTCGCAGATCAGCTCGGCTACTTCTCCGTTAAAGAAAATTTGGAGCCGTTCACCAAACGAACGTCCAATCAGCGTTGGCTTAGAGGCGGGTTGAGGTGTGACGCAACGAGAAGCGCGTACAGTTCAGTCTAAAGAACATGGCGGCTTCAGCCGATGAAACTAGCATTAGCGTGGCTATCGAGCAAGTTTTATCGGAATTACAGAGTATTTCTTTGCTGAAAGAAGAGCAAAACACTGCTCTGGAGGCTTTTCTCAGAGGAAAAGACGTTTTTGCTCTTCTCCCGACTGGTTTCGGCAAGAGTTTGATCTATCAATTTGCTCCTCTTGTAGTGTTAGTACGTCATATGCTTTGTTGATCTGATTGATTTATTTGGCCCGTCTATCACCAACATAGGCCAATCAGCTAACCAGTATTTTCGCCCCTTCCCAAAATTACTTCAACGGAAGGTTTCCAGATAATTATGCGGAGCAAATCCATCAGCCGGAGTCAGGTTAGTTAAAAGACGCACAGCAGCATCTTGAACCAGCTGTAGACGTCCAACATAGAGTCCATTGCAGTAATCCAGGTGGGTTGATATAAAAGCATTGATTGATGTTTCAAGGAGCTCTCCTGATAAAAAGTATATAAATTTTGCCAGCTGCCTTAAGTGATAAAAACACGATCTAACAAATGCTCTGATCTGACTATCTAATTTAAAATCACTGTCTAACTTAAAACCCAAATCAGTGACACTTGGTTTAAAATATGCTGTCAGGGGTCCCTGTTACAGTCACTGACCTCTAGGGGCTCTCTTCATGAGAGAGCTCTCTTTGTGTTTCAGTTCTACCTGGCTGCCACAGGTGCAATGTGTTGGAGCTCATCAGCCACTCCATAAAGAGCTTCACACCAGAGATGCCAGGCCCCTCGATTCTTTCCTTGGGCCTTGTTCTTAAGTGATCTTGTTTGTGAACCAACTGTTTGTCAGGAACCTTAAACGGTTTTAATTTTAGCATTTTGTGAGCATTCTGTGAGCATTCTGTGAGCAACCAAATGTCTAACGTTTGTTTTTTCTTTTCACAGTGGAAGCTGGTAGGGGTTCTCTGCCTTTTTGTTTAACATTTTCTCCTGTTTTGTGGATAGCCAGGGAGTTTAGGTTTTGTACTTTTCTGTTCTCCCCTAGCAAGTGTCTTCTTTTTTATTTTATAATTAAAGGGGGGGTTTGTTTGTTGTTTTGGCCTTGGAGACCCTGAAGCTTAAAGCTTCCCTGTGTTGCACTTCTGTAATTAAAGATTCTACCTACATTATAAATAAACCTTTTTTACTGACATCTACTGACTAGGATTACTGATTGTTTTGTGTCACACCCAGTGCCAGAACTTCCCTTTTGTTGTCTTGGGGAGGGGTCGTAACAGTCCCAAATCAACAGTACTGGGGTCACAGGAGCGACTTGGTTCAAACAGTATTACCTCAGTTTTCTTATTGTTAAAATTTAAAAGGTTCAGGGCTACCCAAGCTTTAATCTCCTACAAGCAGTCCAGTAGTGTCATGCTTTGAGACTGAACCCAAACACAACCACAACAGAGATACGTTTAAAAGAGGTTTATTGGATGATGATGAGTTGTGGAAGCAGGAGACCAGAGAGGCAGAACCGGACTGGAGCCAGAGGATGTAGATGTCAGGAACTGGCAAGCAGGACCAGCAGCACGGCAGAGTGAATACTTGTTGGACCGGAGTAACAGCAGGACCAGCCGCACAGCAGAGTGACTACTTGCAGGCGGGCAGGCAGGCGGAGATGAAGGAAACACAGGCTGGACAAGGAAAAAGTGAGGTGAGTAGTAATGAGCAGAAATGAACAGACGAACCAACAGGGAAGAGCTAACTGAGGGAGGTTTAAGTAAGAGTGTTGACAGGTAGAAAGAGTCCTGGCTTGATTAGTGGCTGACAGGTGTAGGTGATAAGAAGGTGGAGTGGAGACTGGGTATATGGAGGGTGGAGAGTGCCAAGAATGTGTCCATGGTGCAGAAGGCAAAGCTGCATTATGACAAGTAGGACCTTCACCGAAAAGCCGTCACCCTGCTTCAGGGGCAAATAGAGATGACAATCTTCATCATAGAAATGGAAAGAAATTCCATATATCCTGAGGATGGAGCCTAAAGGCAAAACATATAAAGAAACGAGTAGAGGTCCTAAAATTGAGCCCAGTGGGACCCCACATGATAAAGGAGTGGAAGTATGAAATACTGACAGAGAATGATTAATCGGCCAGGTAGGATTTAAACCAGTCCAGAGCAGTGTGCTGAATGCCTACTTAATGATGCAGATGTGATATTAAGGTATTGTGTTCAACAGTGTCGAAGTGCAGCAGTTAGGTCAAGCAGGTCAAGGTAGAGGTACCAGAAATTATTACACAAATCAGCCAATGCTTCTAAGCAAGGGTTCTGAGGAGGGTTAAGAAGAAAGTCAATGGTGTTGAATAACACATGTGGGTTATGTCTGTTGGATAACACAACATTTTCCAAATAAGTTACTTTCGCCTCTTTAACTGTGTTCTGATATTGGAGCGAACGATCTTTCATGATTTAATGCGAAACTTGCAGTTTGTCTTTTTTCCAATTCTGTTCCGCTCTGCGATATTCTCTGCACGAGTCCTCTCATTAAACCAAGGCTCAGGTCTAGACTTTAGGTGCCTGGCATTAATGGAACCACAGAGTCCAAGATTGTTGGACAAGAAGAATCGAACCAGGAGATAAACTCCTCAACTACCGAGTTGGAAACATGAGGAGGGACAGAGAGTTGGTTAAAGGCTATGGAGAATTGAGCAGTAGATGACAGGTTCAAAGGGGCACAAAAGTTGAATTCAAAGTTGTTTAAAAGCTATGTCAAGTAAAGAAAAGATATGGTATGAAATTCACAGATTTCCACATTAGACACAGGCAGACCATATGACAGAACCAGATCTAGTGTGTTTACGAATAAAAGGTAAATATTAGGGCTGGGCAAGTTAACGCGTTAATTTCGCGTTAACTCATTAGACTATTAACGGCGATATTTTCTTTAACGCGCATTAACGCATGTTGCTCACATGCTTTTATTTTGTGAAGGTCTGTTGCTGCGGTGTAGGGGTTTGAATCAGAACAGTAGGTGGCGATAATGCGCCAATAACCTCGCTGTCAGCCAAACCTCGGATTCAGAGGAAGAAAGGTGCTGGCCGGAAAAAAACAAAGCCGACATGCGGAAGGCGGTGTTTCCCGCAGGAATTTGCTTAGGCGAGGCGGTGAGTTGGTGAACAGAACAAGTTTTGTGCGGAGCGGAGCGGGGGGGTCTGCTTAGACGCCGTCGGTGAAGTCGCTTCTCGTTTCAAAAGTATCCATGTGTTTTTGCCTGTTTTTCCCCTGCCATTCACTATATGCACGCGAGAAAGCAACATTAAACAATAAAATACAACGATAATGCATAAAAGCACTTATAATAAACAATAAAACCAATTTAAAATGAAAACTAAGTCTTGCTGGTGGTAAAAACCAAACAGTAGTAGGTTTTAAAGGTAGGCAGTGAAGGAGCCTCGTTAATGTGCAGGGACAGTTATTACATAATTGAGAAGCAACAATAGAAAAAGCCCTGCCCCCTCTGAACTTCATCTTAGACCTTGGTATCTCCAGGAGATGCCGTTCAGCTGACCTGAGGGGCCCAGAGGGCAAGTATTTTTTTTTTAACAAAGCGTTATTGAACACTCAGAGAGATGGTACAGCGGGGCAAGGTCATTCAAAACCTTAAAGACGAAAATAAGAATTTTAAAATTAACTCTAAAATGTACAGGGAGCCAATGGAGTGAGGCCAGAATAGGGGTAATATGCTCTGTTTTTGGAGTACCCGTTAAATGATAGCCTCGTGAGACCATCCTGATCTCGCAAGCTTTCAAGGTTTCACTTGCAGATCAGCTCGGCTACTTTCCGTTAAAGAAAATTTGGAGCCGTTCACCAAACGAACGTCCAATCAGCGTTGGCTTAGAGGCGGGTTGAGGTGTGACGCAACGAGAAGCGCGACAGTTCAGTCTAAAGAACATGGCGGCTTCAGCCGATGAAACTAGCGTTAGCGTGGCTATCGAGCAAGTTTTATCGGAATTACAGAGTATTTCTTCACTGAAAGAAGAGCAAAACACTGCTCTGGAGGCTTTTCTCAGAGGAAAAGATGTTTTTGCTCTTCTCCCGACTGGTTTCGGCAAGAGTTTGATCTATCAATTGGCTCCTCTTGTCGTGTTAGTACGTCATATGCTTTGTTGATCTGATTGGTTTATTTGGCCCGTCTATCACCAACTTAGGCCAATCAGCTAACCAGTATTTTCGCCCCTTCCCAAAATTACTTCAACGGAAGGTTTCCAGATAATTATGCGGAGCAAATCCATCTGCTGGAGTCAGGTTAGTTAAAAGACGCACAGCAGCATCTTGAACCAGCTGTAGACGTCCAACATAGAGTCCAATGCAGTAATCCAGGTGGGTTGATATAAAAGCATTGATTGCTGTTTCAAGGAGCTCTCCTGATAAAAAGTATATACATTTTGACAGCTGCCTTAAGTGATAAAAACACGATCTAACAAATGCTCTGATCTGACTATCTAATTTAAAATCACTGTCTAACTTAAAACCCAAATCAGTGACACTTGGTTTAAAATATGCTGTCAGGGGTCCCTGTTACAGTCACTGACCTCTAGGGGCTCTCTTCATGAGAGAGCTCTCTTTGTGTTTCAGTTCTACCTGGCTGCCACAGGTGCAATGTGTTGGAGCTCATCAGCCACTCCATAAAGAGCTTCACACCAGAGATGCCAGGCCCCTCGATTCTTTCCTTGGGCCTTGTTCTTAAGTGATCTTGTTTGTGAACCAACTGTTTGTCAGGAACCTTAAACGGTTTTAATTTTAGCATTTTGTGAGCATTCTGTGAGCATTCTGTGAGCAACCAAATGTCTAACGTTTGTTTTTTCTTTTCACAGTGGAAGCTGGTAGGGGTTCTCTGCCTTTTTGTTTAACATTTTCTCCTGTTTTGTGGATAGCCAGGGAGTTTAGGTTTTGTACTTTTCTGTTCTCCCCTAGCAAGTGTCTTCTTTTTTATTTTATAATTAAAGGGGGGGGGGTTTGTTTGTTGTTTTGGCCTTGGAGACCCTGAAGCTTAAAGCTTCCCTGTGTTGCACTTCTGTAATTAAAGATTCTACCTACATTATAAATAAACCTTTTTTACTGACATCTACTGACTAGGATTACTGATTGTTTTGTGTCACACCCAGTGCCAGAACTTCCCTTTTGTTGTCTTGGGGAGGGGTCGTAACAGTCCCAAATCAACAGTACTAGGGTCACATGAGCGACTTGGTTCAAACAGTATTACCTCAGTTTTCTTAATGTTAAAATTTAAAAGGTTCAGGGCTACCCAAGCTTTAATGTCCTACAAGCAGTCCAGTAGTGTCATGCTTTGAGACTGAACCCAAACCCAACCACAACAGAGATTCGTTTAAAAGAGGTTTATTGGATGATGATGATGATGATGATGAGTTGTGGAAGCAGGAGACCAGAGAGGCAGAACCGGACTGGAGCCAGAGGATGTAGATGGCAGGAACTGGCAAGCAGGACCAGCCGCACAGCAGAGTGACTACTTGCAGGCGGGCAGGCAGGCGGAGACGAAGGAAACACAGGCTGGACAAGGAAAAGGTGAGGTGAGTAGTAATGAGCAGAAATGAACAGACAAACCAACAGGGAAGAGCTAACTGAGGGAGGTTTAAGTAGGAGTGTTGACAGGTAGAAAGAGTCCTGGCTTGATTAGTGGCTGACAGGTGTAGGTGATAAGAAGGTGGAGTGGAGACTGGGTATATGGAGGGTGGAGAGTGCCAAGAATGTGTCCATGGTGCAGAAGGCAAAGCTGCATTATGACAAGTAGGACCTTCACCGAAAAGCCGTCACCCTGCTTCAGGGGCAAATAGAGATGACAATCTTCAGCATAGAAATGGAAAGAAATTCCATATATCCTGAGGTTGGAGCCTAAAGGCAATACATATAAAGAAACGAGTAGAGGTCCTAAAATTGAGCCCAGTGGGACCCCACATGATAAAGGAGTGGAAGTATGAAATACTGACAGAGAATGATTAATCGGCCAGGTAGGATTTAAACCAGTCCAGAGCAGTGTGCTGAATGCCTACTTAATGATGCAGATGTGATATTAAGGTATTGTGTTCAACAGTGTCGAAGTGCAGCAGTTAGGTCAAGCAGGTCAAGGTAGAGGTACCAGAAATTATTACACAAATCAGCCAATGCTTCTAAGCAAGGGTTCTGAGGAGGGTTAAGAAGAAAGTCAATGGTGTTGAATAACACATGTGGGTTATGTCTGTTGGATAACACAACATTTTCCAAATAAGTTACTTTCGCCTCTTTAACTGTGTTCTGATATTGGAGCGAACGATCTTTCATGATTTAATGCGAAACTTGCAGTTTGTCTTTTTTCCAATTCTGTTCCGCTCTGCGATATTCTCTGCACGAGTCCTCTCATTAAACCAAGGCTCAGGTCTAGACTTTAGGTGCCTGGCATTAATGGAACCACAGAGTCCAAGATTGTTGGACAAGAAGAATCGAACCAGGAGATAAACTCCTCAACTACCGAGTTGGAAACATGAGGAGGGACAGAGAGTTGGTTAAAGGCTATGGAGAATTGAGCAGTAGATGACAGGTTCAAAGGGGCACAAAAGTTGAATTCAAAGTTGTTTAAAAGCTATGTCAAGTAAAGAAAAGATATGGTATGAAATTCACAGATTTCCACATTAGACACAGGCAGACCATATGACAGAACCAGATCTAGTGTGTTTACGAATAAAAGGTAAATATTAGGGCTGGGCAAGTTAACGCGTTAATTTCGCGTTAACTCATTAGACTATTAACGGCGATATTTTCTTTAACGCGCATTAACGCATGTTGCTCACATGCTTTTATTTTGTGAAGGTCTGTTGCTGCGGTGTAGGGGTTTGAATCAGAACAGTAGGTGGCGATAATGCGCCAATAACCTCGCTGTCAGCCAAACCTCGGATTCAGAGGAAGAAAGGTGCTGGCCGGAAAAAAACAAAGCCGACATGCGGAAGGCGGTGTTTCCCGCAGGAATTTGCTTAGGCGAGGCGGTGAGTTGGTGAACAGAACAAGTTTTGTGCGGAGCGGAGCGGGGGGGTCTGCTTAGACGCCGTCGGTGAAGTCGCTTCTCGTTTCAAAAGTATCCATGTGTTTTTGCCTGTTTTTCCCCTGCCATTCACTATATGCACGCGAGAAAGCAACATTAAACAATAAAATACAACGATAATGCATAAAAGCACTTATAATAAACAATAAAACCAATTTAAAATGAAAACTAAGTCTTGCTGGTGGTAAAAACCAAACAGTAGTAGGTTTTAAAGGTAGGCAGTGAAGGAGCCTCGTTAATGTGCAGGGACAGTTATTACATAATTGAGAAGCAACAATAGAAAAAGCCCTGCCCCCTCTGAACTTCATCTTAGACCTTGGTATCTCCAGGAGATGCCGTTCAGCTGACCTGAGGGGCCCAGAGGGCAAGTATTTTTTTTTTAACAAAGCGTTATTGAACACTCAGAGAGATGGTACAGCGGGGCAAGGTCATTCAAAACCTTAAAGACGAAAATAAGAATTTTAAAATTAACTCTAAAATGTACAGGGAGCCAATGGAGTGAGGCCAGAATAGGGGTAATATGCTCTGTTTTTGGAGTACCCGTTAAATGATAGCCTCGTGAGACCATCCTGATCTCGCAAGCTTTCAAGGTTTCACTTGCAGATCAGCTCGGCTACTTTCCGTTAAAGAAAATTTGGAGCCGTTCACCAAACGAACGTCCAATCAGCGTTGGCTTAGAGGCGGGTTGAGGTGTGACGCAACGAGAAGCGCGACAGTTCAGTCTAAAGAACATGGCGGCTTCAGCCGATGAAACTAGCGTTAGCGTGGCTATCGAGCAAGTTTTATCGGAATTACAGAGTATTTCTTCACTGAAAGAAGAGCAAAACACTGCTCTGGAGGCTTTTCTCAGAGGAAAAGATGTTTTTGCTCTTCTCCCGACTGGTTTCGGCAAGAGTTTGATCTATCAATTGGCTCCTCTTGTCGTGTTAGTACGTCATATGCTTTGTTGATCTGATTGGTTTATTTGGCCCGTCTATCACCAACTTAGGCCAATCAGCTAACCAGTATTTTCGCCCCTTCCCAAAATTACTTCAACGGAAGGTTTCCAGATAATTATGCGGAGCAAATCCATCTGCTGGAGTCAGGTTAGTTAAAAGACGCACAGCAGCATCTTGAACCAGCTGTAGACGTCCAACATAGAGTCCAATGCAGTAATCCAGGTGGGTTGATATAAAAGCATTGATTGCTGTTTCAAGGAGCTCTCCTGATAAAAAGTATATACATTTTGACAGCTGCCTTAAGTGATAAAAACACGATCTAACAAATGCTCTGATCTGACTATCTAATTTAAAATCACTGTCTAACTTAAAACCCAAATCAGTGACACTTGGTTTAAAATATGCTGTCAGGGGTCCCTGTTACAGTCACTGACCTCTAGGGGCTCTCTTCATGAGAGAGCTCTCTTTGTGTTTCAGTTCTACCTGGCTGCCACAGGTGCAATGTGTTGGAGCTCATCAGCCACTCCATAAAGAGCTTCACACCAGAGATGCCAGGCCCCTCGATTCTTTCCTTGGGCCTTGTTCTTAAGTGATCTTGTTTGTGAACCAACTGTTTGTCAGGAACCTTAAACGGTTTTAATTTTAGCATTTTGTGAGCATTCTGTGAGCATTCTGTGAGCAACCAAATGTCTAACGTTTGTTTTTTCTTTTCACAGTGGAAGCTGGTAGGGGTTCTCTGCCTTTTTGTTTAACATTTTCTCCTGTTTTGTGGATAGCCAGGGAGTTTAGGTTTTGTACTTTTCTGTTCTCCCCTAGCAAGTGTCTTCTTTTTTATTTTATAATTAAAGGGGGGGGTTTGTTTGTTGTTTTGGCCTTGGAGACCCTGAAGCTTAAAGCTTCCCTGTGTTGCACTTCTGTAATTAAAGATTCTACCTACATTATAAATAAACCTTTTTTACTGACATCTACTGACTAGGATTACTGATTGTTTTGTGTCACACCCAGTGCCAGAACTTCCCTTTTGTTGTCTTGGGGAGGGGTCGTAACAGTCCCAAATCAACAGTACTAGGGTCACATGAGCGACTTGGTTCAAACAGTATTACCTCAGTTTTCTTAATGTTAAAATTTAAAAGGTTCAGGGCTACCCAAGCTTTAATGTCCTACAAGCAGTCCAGTAGTGTCATGCTTTGAGACTGAACCCAAACCCAACCACAACAGAGATTCGTTTAAAAGAGGTTTATTGGATGATGATGATGATGATGATGAGTTGTGGAAGCAGGAGACCAGAGAGGCAGAACCGGACTGGAGCCAGAGGATGTAGATGGCAGGAACTGGCAAGCAGGACCAGCCGCACAGCAGAGTGACTACTTGCAGGCGGGCAGGCAGGCGGAGACGAAGGAAACACAGGCTGGACAAGGAAAAGGTGAGGTGAGTAGTAATGAGCAGAAATGAACAGACAAACCAACAGGGAAGAGCTAACTGAGGGAGGTTTAAGTAGGAGTGTTGACAGGTAGAAAGAGTCCTGGCTTGATTAGTGGCTGACAGGTGTAGGTGATAAGAAGGTGGAGTGGAGACTGGGTATATGGAGGGTGGAGAGTGCCAAGAATGTGTCCATGGTGCAGAAGGCAAAGCTGCATTATGACAAGTAGGACCTTCACCGAAAAGCCGTCACCCTGCTTCAGGGGCAAATAGAGATGACAATCTTCAGCATAGAAATGGAAAGAAATTCCATATATCCTGAGGTTGGAGCCTAAAGGCAATACATATAAAGAAACGAGTAGAGGTCCTAAAATTGAGCCCAGTGGGACCCCACATGATAAAGGAGTGGAAGTATGAAATACTGACAGAGAATGATTAATCGGCCAGGTAGGATTTAAACCAGTCCAGAGCAGTGTGCTGAATGCCTACTTAATGATGCAGATGTGATATTAAGGTATTGTGTTCAACAGTGTCGAAGTGCAGCAGTTAGGTCAAGCAGGTCAAGGTAGAGGTACCAGAAATTATTACACAAATCAGCCAATGCTTCTAAGCAAGGGTTCTGAGGAGGGTTAAGAAGAAAGTCAATGGTGTTGAATAACACATGTGGGTTATGTCTGTTGGATAACACAACATTTTCCAAATAAGTTACTTTCGCCTCTTTAACTGTGTTCTGATATTGGAGCGAACGATCTTTCATGATTTAATGCGAAACTTGCAGTTTGTCTTTTTTCCAATTCTGTTCCGCTCTGCGATATTCTCTGCACGAGTCCTCTCATTAAACCAAGGCTCAGGTCTAGACTTTAGGTGCCTGGCATTAATGGAACCACAGAGTCCAAGATTGTTGGACAAGAAGAATCGAACCAGGAGATAAACTCCTCAACTACCGAGTTGGAAACATGAGGAGGGACAGAGAGTTGGTTAAAGGCTATGGAGAATTGAGCAGTAGATGACAGGTTCAAAGGGGCACAAAAGTTGAATTCAAAGTTGTTTAAAAGCTATGTCAAGTAAAGAAAAGATATGGTATGAAATTCACAGATTTCCACATTAGACACAGGCAGACCATATGACAGAACCAGATCTAGTGTGTTTACGAATAAAAGGTAAATATTAGGGCTGGGCAAGTTAACGCGTTAATTTCGCGTTAACTCATTAGACTATTAACGGCGATATTTTCTTTAACGCGCATTAACGCATGTTGCTCACATGCTTTTATTTTGTGAAGGTCTGTTGCTGCGGTGTAGGGGTTTGAATCAGAACAGTAGGTGGCGATAATGCGCCAATAACCTCGCTGTCAGCCAAACCTCGGATTCAGAGGAAGAAAGGTGCTGGCCGGAAAAAAACAAAGCCGACATGCGGAAGGCGGTGTTTCCCGCAGGAATTTGCTTAGGCGAGGCGGTGAGTTGGTGAACAGAACAAGTTTTGTGCGGAGCGGAGCGGGGGGGTCTGCTTAGACGCCGTCGGTGAAGTCGCTTCTCGTTTCAAAAGTATCCATGTGTTTTTGCCTGTTTTTCCCCTGCCATTCACTATATGCACGCGAGAAAGCAACAACAAAAAACCGCGTGTCAACGTCAAATAAACGCAAGCATATCGAGTTAGCAAGCATTTCAGTTTAAAGTTCTTCCAGCAACGAATATGACAGAAACAAGTTAGTTGGAACCACTGCCAATTTAAACTTTGGTATTGAACATAAAATGGTAATGCTGCTCCCTGCGGTTACCTCAGAAATTGCCTGTTTTTGGTAGATTTTTTCCCCATAAAGAGAATTCCCTGTCAGTGGCAATAAGCTTTAATTTATTATTATTGCTATTTTTTTACATGTTGAAGTTGAGCTTTACACTAAATATGTGTTACTGATAAGTGCTACAAATGTTACAACACTTTTGTTCATATGGCAGCAGAACATTAAAATAAACGTGCTCTTTACACTACTTTTGAATTCATTCTTGGAGTTTATATAATGCGATTAATCGCGATTAATCGCAATTAAATATTTTAATTGTTGCCCAGCCCTAGTAAATATATTATATATATATAACCTGGTATGTAAGGAGTTTACTTTATAAGCAATTTTAACAACTTAGAGAGATCTCTTTCTTTCTTTCTCTTTCTGTCTCTCATACACACACTCACACTTTTTTATTTTCATTATCAGCAAATAACTAATCTTTACACTAACAATAGGGTTCACAAAGTGGAAATAAGTTTGGCATGTAAAGCACAAGCATAAAGGAAATCACTGACAGAAATGTATCAGGAATTTTATATAAAAAAAATTTGTGAAATGTGAATTATAAACTTGATTTAAAACAGGATTTTTTAACCAGCAATGTGTAACTAAACCCTTCCAAAACGCAAACATCTTCAGTTTTAAGAAAGATAAAAGTGCACACTGCACATTATCACACGTTGTAATATTAAAGTAAGTGCTATGGTTAACATTGGTAAGTTTTAGCTTTACGTCAGGGGTGTCAAGCTTCAGTCTTCAAGGTTCAGTGTCCTGCAACTTTTAGATGTGTCCCTCAATCAAATGGCTGTATCACCTCTTATGTATGCAGTCAGGTTCTCCTGAGTCCTGCTAATGACTTGATTATTTAGATTGATGATAATATGATCACTTAGATTATCAGGTGTGTTGAAGCAGAGTACCAAATAAAAGTTGTAGGACACCGGTCTTTGTTGAGGACTGAAGTATGACACCTCTGCTTTACGTGTAAATTTCTAGCACAATAATTACTAAAAAAATTAAAAAGAGTCTGTTTAGTTCTGAGAGGGAGCCGTGTATTGAGGTGAATGGTGGTTTATTAATGACGAAAAGGTAAAACTTACATGCAGGTTGGTGAAGCAGGGTTCTGGAACACAATGAGGGCTACATTCACACTGCAGGGAAGTGCAACATAAATCTGATATTTTTGTCAATATGCAACCCATATCTGCCTTTTTCACAGCAGTGTGAATGGCCCAATTCCAATCTTTTCACTGCCCACCTGCCCAAAAACAAAAATCTGATTTGTTCCACTTCCACACGTGGTACTAATTCGGATAATTTTTTTTTCAAGGTGTCCGCAGTGATGGGTCATGTCGCATTTTATCAATCTTTCACGTCATTCTCCTGTGTCTCACTGCACATCCACACACAGTAGTAGTAGTTAGTGCTCCATAAAAGGCCGTTGTTAATAGCAGGGCTGCTTTATTCTTACCTTACACCATCTTGCTATGATGTGGTCTTAATTTTGCCGGCTCCCATTGCTCAGCAGCTTTCTAAACATAACAAGGATGTTCTAAACATAGACAAGATGTCAGCTGGTAGCTGCGTTTTTTTTTTATTTTTTCACATTTTTTTTTAACAAACCTTTATTGAACATTTCTAGTAACCATTGCATTCATCATTAGTTCAGTAAACAGTGCACGTCTTCTTCTGTTATCTGCGCATGTGGGTCCCTTTGCAGTCTTGAACTGTTCACACAGCAGTATGACAGCGGTCGCATTTAATAGCAGTATGAACAGCCACCTCAAAAAAAAAATCAGATTTCAGCAAAAAATCATTATAGAACATTGAGACCTGCAGTATGAACATAGCCAAGGAGGAGACTAGAATGGGGGTTGCAGTTTAACCGAGGACTTGACACTGAGTGTGGCTTAGCTGGCTGACTAAATAGTGGAGAAAACAGAAGGGACAGTGGGCAGAGCAATCAGCACAGGTCAGAATAGTAAAGGTCATTAGGGTGAAAGAGAGAGAAGGAATTATCTGGGAGAGAGCAGAGCACCAGATCTGGCTGCAAGAAAATAAGAATATAACAGAAACCAGAATAAACTGCTAAAATGATAACGACCAGAAAACCGACTGAGTTTGCAAATACTAAACAAAAAAGTGCAAAACATAACCAGAACCAAAGACCTGGGGATCCTAATACTCACTATCTTCCTCAGAGGTAGGAGTACTTGTGTCACCGTCACATGGTGAAATACCGTTGTTGTTGTTGCTGTTTTTCTTAACTCTAGATGTGATCGCCCCATTACAGAATAAATCCAAAACATAATTTGGTCAAAATCAACTTTTTTTAAAAAAAAGCACGAGTTGGCATGTTTGAACAGGCTCTGACCTGCTGGTATCACATTGTTTTTTGTGTAGTTTTTTTCTGCTAGTTAACATGGACCTGGCTAGCTGGATCCAGGCTAAGAGCTGTCTGGACTCTTAGGGTTTGTCAGAGTCGCATCTCCACTTTGTTTTTCCCTCTTAAAAAAGGGATCTGAAATATCTCCACTTCCTTTCATCTCATTCTTATACTAAATAAAACACATTGGTAACACATCAAAGTTATGTTAGGCAGTCTCTTACTGTGAGCTTCATGTCTTTATTCTTATGCTGTACAATCAACAAGCTAACTAGCATGTAATTATATCACTTGTATCAGCCAGTAATGTCATGATTCTCACCCGTCTGCTGTCGCCGTTCTGCCACACACCCTCGGACCACTGTCATCATGAATTATTCACTGCACCTGCGAGCCTGACTTCACACTACTGCAATCAAGGTCATCTCACACCTGTATCTTGTCCTTTAGAAACCTGCTGCAGACAGTGCCAGATTACTGAAAACCTTATGTGAATTGATTAACAGCACTCCTTTCCATGTCCACCTTCGTGTCATGACCTTGATCATGTTTTGTTTGTTTTTCTGCCTTTAACATTAACCACACATCATTCCAGCTGCGTAGTACGGCCTGCCAATCAACTGGGGTGGCACTCTGGGATCCAATCAGGAACCATGGGTGGCAAGTGCAATTCCTGGCCATCCCTCTTGCTTCAACCCTGTTTACAGTCTAAATCTGGGTCCTTCATTTTAAACAGTAAATACTGTTACAGTAAAATACAAATTAATTGGCCATTTAAATTAAAACTATATTTCATGTTACATGAAATGTGTCCTGTTGTGGAAAATTGTATTGATGTATGTAACTCTGACCATATCTTCTCTAGATGCACCTGCATAACTTTCCTGTGTGAAAGACGCTCTCATGTTTACAGATTTACTACTGTGTTTTCATTTCCAAGGACACAGAGAGGAGTTGAGTTTGATAGGAACTGGATTCTACCAGTGGCTGCACTCCTTTGAAGATTACTCCCACTTTCTTTGTTAACCCAGAATGTATAAAAGTTTAGTGTGTTCTTCTTCTCGTTGCTCTGTTTCCTAACTGCGTTGAGGGACAGGGACATTCAAACGCTCATGCCTTTGAATAAATAACAAAGACAAATGATGCATCATTTGTTTTCATGAGTGGTGTGCTCACTTAATTGATAATTATTAATATCCATTACAGTCCTTATAAGGTAATCATGTAAAACAAACTTGATTCAGAGTTTTCTATCTGAGCAATGTCCCTAACATTCATTTTGCATTAGAAAAAAACAAAACAAAAATACAAAAATCAGAAATCTTTGCTGTAGTCACTAGGTAGAGTTTGTCTCGTAAGGGGTTTTTCGGCTTTGTGTTCTGAAGATCTTTAAAATGAAAATGAATAACAGCTGAAGTTCTAATGTTTTGATCAAACAATCCTTTTTGTACTTGAAACCAGTGGGGATGTTCTTTACAGGTCCTGCATATTTTAGCTGACATAGTACTGATTTTCATACTAGATGGAGCTAGCCTTGTGACAAGATGTTTAGGGGCAGTCACAGATTAAAATGTTTCCCCCATTTTCAAGACAACCAAATCACAAAGAGACAAATTGAATCTATTTGACACTTTTCTAGTCATAATGACCACTCAAAGAGGTTTGTTCTAGAGCCACATTCACACTTAAACAAGCACACTGATACGCAGATTACTTGTCAATTTGGGACTAAGTGCCTTGCCCAGGGGCACATCGACAGGTGGCAGGAAAAACCTGAAATCAAACCCACCACTTTCAGATTGTAACGCAACTACTCTTACAATTGAGCGACAGTCACTCGTCATGTTCTGTTGAACGTTTGGCTACGAGAATAATTTGGCTCCACAGATCCTGCTTCAGGAAGGAGTCCGTCCTGACCATGGTGGCTTTTGGACCGGCTATTTGCCAGGCAGGCGGTGGTGGTTCATGCTGGATGTCAGATGATTGCAGGTATTGTGGAGAAGGCCTGAATTATGGTGGCCCAGCTGTATCATTCTCCAAATTTACAACCAGGTTTACTTAATTGCTTTAAATGAATAATAGAACAAAAAAGTACAGAATTTTTCCAAGACAGTTGTAACAAAATTCAAGAGAAAGCTAACAAATTACCCAAGAGCTAACACAGTATTCACCCATGTTGGCTGTTGATCATGTTCTGTTAATAGTAGTGTAGCACCACTCCCTTGTTTTCAACCAAGGGGCTACGTTAAAGATAAGCTTTACTTTTTAAGTGAAAAGAGTCTGCACATGTGGTACAGACTCCTGCAGTTACAGTAACATGCATTGTATCCATTGTAGTCATAGGTTTGCAGTGATCCATAACAGGTTAATAATTTTTCAGTGCATGCACAGCTCAAATAACCCTTACAAGGGTCTTACAAGGTTAGAGTGTGAGGAGCTCTAATGCTACAAGATCTTGCAGTTTTAAAATGAAATATTATTTCTCATCAAACTGAAGTCTCACAAACCGCTATTCAGTTGCTGCAACTTCTGCTTGGTGGGGTTAGGTCAAGTAATTCACTATTATGAGCTGCAGATATTATTATTAATAAGTGTATTTGATAGGAACAGAACATAAAAATTATTGTTACAATTTGAAGTGCAACCGATGCCACGTTCATTGCAGACCAGGTCCCTAAGACAAAACAAATACAAACAGTAAGATACAAAAATGAAAAACATGTAATTCAGACTATATGCAAAAGTTGCTCTAATGTTCACAGGTTTAAGTAGATTTGAGCCATTATTTTACTTTGCTGTTGAACTGTTTCAGATCTGTGAGGGTTTTTAATTGGGCGGCTATGGTGTTCCAGATCTGAAGCCCCTTTACTGCGAATGAGCTCTGTGCAAATGTGGTTCTACATTTGGCTGGTCTGCAGTCACCACTGGCAGCGCCTCTGGTAGTGACACCTCGGGGGCTATATGTATATCAATGAGGAGTCTGCTGGTGAATATTCTCAGTCATCCAGGTCATGGTCATTCCAAAAAAAGTTAAAAACAAAGCAACTGGACTTGTTTTCCGTAGTTAAAGAAGTGTTGCTTCCCCTCCAGGAAGCTTTCTCAATTCGAAAGGTCTAGAGTAATGATGAGTACCAAGCTTTATACTATTGCCCAAACAAAGGCCTTGTAATGGCTTAGATAACATGCAAATTCAACCGAAACAGGTCCACCCCTTAGTAATGGGCGGCTGTTAAAGACATTAAGCCAGCAGATTAAACTGAAACTGGTCCACTCCTCTGTAACGAGGAGTCGTTAGGGTTGTTATTGGCCTGGCTTAAAGGAACAATGTTTTGATCACCCATATGAGGGTGAGAATTGAGGTGATGATTGGCCAGAATTAATTCTATAGCTGTACTGTAAGTTTTTGAGAGTTGGAACCTAAGGCCTTCTCCTCTGTTTAAGGTTGTTTTTTTTCTCTTAACGTAGATGGCTTCCTTCCCACCCCTTTCAAACCATCTGTCTTCTTTGTCCAAAATGTGAACATTTTGGTCCTCAAAAGAGTGTCCTTTGTCCTTAAGGTGTAGGTGGACAGCAGAGTCCACCTAAACCTGTGGACTCTGCTGTCCACCTACCACTAAGCACTGTGAGAATACGGTGAAGGGCTGTTAACCACTAACAGTGCTAAAGTTAGCATCTGCTTTGGTGCTTCTGATCAGCGCTAAACTACAGAGCAAGTCCACAGTTTTTAATGAGTCTAGCTTGCATTTAATCACCCCTGACTCACAATCTAAAACAATGGATTGATCAAAGCTGGACTGGTATACTTTACTCTCAGAGCGTCTTTAAAACGCAGTTTCGCAGCTAGTTTATTTATTACATTTGTGGAAACAAAAGGATAGTTCTAAATCGTGTATCACTAGTCCTGCCTCAGCTCTGCTTTAACAAGGATTTCTTAGAATACTTTTTGCCATTTATCAGTGTTTTACCCCCACTTACACAGCAGTGCAGTGTGTCCTTCGCTATCTCTGTAAACTGGTCCGTTAACACACCACGACAGGCCTCAATCAGACCTCCCAGTTGTCAGTCAATGTCAGATAGTTCACTAAGAGGCCGCCGGATGACGACTCCTCCGAGCTTCAGTGTCCCCGTACCTGCTAAACTATCCTTGGATGTTGCTATGGAAACTGTTTGATAGGCCAGGGGCGCTGAAGGTTGACATTTTTTCCCTCAATTTTTTCCCCTACCACATACACATCCAAAAACATTCACACATGCATAAAGCACTTCACTCAGTCCCTTGAGGGAAGTGCCGGGGATCAAATGTGGGAGCAGACTTTCCGAGCTGAATCCAATATTTATAGGCAGAGAGAGGATGGAAGAAAAGGAGGAAGAAGAGTTGGAGGGCGTGGGTGTGTTTTCTGTTTTTCCTCCTTCTCTTTTTAGCACAATCTGAGGTGTGAAGACACTGAGAAACAGAGAGGGCCGTGGCATCTGCCAAGTCCCCCCCCCCCCACTCTTTTTTTTTTTTTAATCAACACTTCCCACTGCTTCCTTTTTCCTTTGAGAAAGTGGAAAATAGACAGAAAACTAAGATGGGAGAAGTTTAAAAAGCATGTTATAGTATGTTTGGGCAACTGTAAAACTAGTATTAATTGTGATGATTTGGGATTATTTTGGACTGATTCATTGGAGCTGTGGCACCGACAACCTTGGGGCCACAGCTCCGACAAGCCGCCTCAACAATAGAGGCGCGGAGCATGGTCCACTCAGACTCAATGTCCCCCACCTCCCTCGGGACGTGTTCAAAGCTATCCCGGAGGTGGGAGTTAAAGCTCCTCGTCACAGGGGACTCTGCCAGACGTTCCCAGTAAACCCTCACAATATGTTTGGGTATGCCAGGTCTGATCAACTTCCTCCCCCACCATCGGAGCCAGCTCACCACCAGGTAGTGGTTAGTGGAGAGCTCCGCCCCTTTCTTCACCTGAGTGTCCAAGACATGCGGCTGCAGGTCAGATGAAACAACAACAAAGTCAATCATTGAACTGTGGCCTAGGGTGTCCTGGTGCCAAGAGCACATATGGACACCCATATGCTTGAACATGGTGTTCATGATGGACAATCCATGACGAGTCCAACAACAGAACACCACTCGAGTTCAGATCAGGTGGGCTGTTCCTCCCAACCACGCCCCTCCAGGTCCCACTGTCATTGTCCACGTGAGCGTTGAAGTCCCCCAGAAGAACGAGGGAGTCCCCAGGAGGGGCACTCTCCAGTACCCCCTCCAAGGACTCCAAAAAGGGTGGGTAATCTGAGCTGCCATTTGGCGCGTAAGCACAAACAACAGTCAGAGTCCGTCCCCCCACACGTATGTGGAGGGAGGTCACCCTCTCATTCACCGGGGTGAACCCCAACGTACAGGCACCGAGATGAGGGGCAACAAGTATACCCACCCCAGCTCGGCGCCTCTCACCAGGGGCAACTCCAGAGTGGAAGAATGCCCAATCCCTCTCAAGGAGACTGGTTCCAGACCCAGAGAAAAACATTTACTGTTAATTAAATATGTCACAAGCATTTTATCAAAGTCACGTGAAAATAGAAATTAACTATGCAGGATAACTCCATCTCAATGGAGAAGACGTGTTTATTTTCTGTTGCAATATATCTTAAGGCAGATTTAACGTCAGGAATAAATCATGAAGCTATACGTGTTGTAGGTGACTCTTTGCCGGGAGATTATTATAGCTTTCTTATCCGATTAACACAAAGTGGCAGCACCTTAACCTGCAGTTGGTTTAAAGCATCTGTCCCTGTAAAGAAACGCAGCTGGGAAAGACTGCAGCATTCTGAACACATTTGATGAGAATGTGTAACACTGATGGAATGCAGTGTGGTGATGTATTGCACTGTAAAGCTACCATTTTCTAGGCTATATATGGGACTGGATCATGAACTGTAATGAAATATCAGACTGGGACTCTGTAAGTACCTCTTTTTTATTGGGAACAAAAAAAATCCTGATAGGGGACATCACTAGTACTGTAGGCTTGCCTAAGCTATTAATTTGAGGTTATTTGCTTATGTCCTAAAAGGGCTATGAAAGGTGAAAAAGATTTTCTCAGAGTTTTTTGCAGCTTCTTAATACTTAAAATTGACTTTGAAACCCGAACAGGATCTATTCAAAATGCTCCATCTATGTGTAGGTTTCTCTAATGCTTTTCCACGGGGGTAATGTATCAGTTCTGTCCAAAACATGTGGGGGTAGGGGTATTAAGTAGCCTAGTAATGGAGTAGGTGTTGAGTGCAGAGGTGCAAGTGACTTTACCTGAAAGCATAATCCTTTGTATGCACTGCTGCACGGCGTACTTTGTAGGTTTGGATACTAGCGGAGTGTCATGAGAAAGAAAACAGAGGTAATGTAACATCATATTGATAATTATAGCAGCCCCTCCTGACTGCGAGGGATCACTGAATGGTCTGTAACTGTAGATAAAAGAAGAAAACAGGACTCAATGGTTGCAATTTTATTGTAAATTATCCTAATTGGAAAAGGCCTCATTGGCACATAAAGAGTTTAGAAAATAATGATGAAATGCAAAAAAGGATTATTGGATGTCATTTGAGTAATATGTGGGTGATTTCAAGATTTGAGAGGGTAAGGATCTAGTTCATGCACATTTTCTGATGGTTGTAATTTATGCAAGCAGGGTTTAAAGACGCTGGTACACAGATGTTGGTTTCTCGTTTCCCCCATGGGTACCTTTCCTTTGTGAGAGAGCAGATCAAGCCTGACATCTGGGACAAGGACCAGCAAGAGGTCACTGCTCACTGAAAACCTGTTTTCAGAGTAAACTTAATACTGTCTAGACTGCTTTTCATGAGGCAAATAGGCAGGAGTGCATTTCCTTTTTCACAACTGTACAGCGTGATTTAAAATAATACACAACATTAAAAAAAAAGAATTATTTCAACACACCTTATTTTTCCACATCATTGCCTAATTTCAAATTTTTTTGTTGATTAGGATAGTTTTTTTCTCCAAGCGTTTAATGCAAAACTCATTCAGTCAGGTCGACATAGATTATTTTGAATGTTTTAACAGTCTTATATACAACAATTAAAAACAAGCTTGCCAGTGATGATAGTGAGTCACAGTGAAAACTAATGTGTCAGCATATCAGTCACTTCACAACCAATCAGATTACAGTAATTTGGATAATTTTATTAGAGTTTAGTTTTTGGGAATATCCTGTTTCTTCCTGGTCAACAATCTTTGTATTGATTATTTGTCAGCTAAAAGGTTAAATTCTTAAATTGAAATGAATCTTTGATGGTGAAAGATACTACGGCACCTCACTTGCCTCTGAGATTAACAAAGTATTTTTGAATCTGAATTGATTTTGAATTATTCAATTCCACTGTTAAGTGCGTCTTTAGAAAATTTAAAAGAATTTTGAGAGCTCCCCATACAAACCATGGTGCAATAGCTAACAAGGAACAACTGCTGGTGGATGCTCAAGATGTTTTTTATTGCATAGTACAGTCTATGTAAAGGATATTGATCTAGAGGATTATATAAAACACGAAGAAGCAGCAGAAACACAGTGGCTCATAAGTACCGTATTTTCCGGACTATAAGTCACAGTTTTTTTCATAGTTTGGCCGAGGGTGCGACTTATACTCTGGAGCGACTTATGTGTGAAATTATTACATATTTTTACCGGTTTATCATTACACCTGTTATTTTCACACCAAACCACAAGAGGGCGCTCTAGGCCTGTGTTGAATCAGATGTAAGCGACGTAGAAGTTCCGCATCTTCTACCTCCAGAGTTATTTGAAAGTGACACTGAGGATGAAGATTTCACTGGATTTTAGTTATTTGGAGTGACACAGGCGCTTCTTCGCATGTTATCTATGCTATAGTTATCTGAATAGCTTTTAATATGTAATGTTAACATACAAGGCACGTTCTCAGTTGTGTCATTTAGCGTAAGCTAACCGTACAATTATTCAGCCTGTTGTTGCCTCCGTTCTATTTTTATTTTAAATTGCCTTTCAAGATGACATGTCTGTTCTTGATGTTGTATATTATCAAATAAATTTCCCCCAAAAATGCGACTTATACTCCAGTGCAACTTATATATGTTTTTTCCTTCTTTGTTATGCATTTTATGGCTGGTGCGACTTGTACTCGGGAGCGACTTATAGTCCGGAAAATACGGTATACTGTTGCAAACTGAACCAAAAATGAACAGGCAAATTATAATGAAAAGACACATGCTTCCATAAAACAAAAGAAATGAGAAATATAAACTTGGAATTTAAAATAAACCATTGACTGATCTTAACAAAAACAATAAGAAAAGACCAAACATATATGGGATGAAGATGTGCTATGTTGTTGAAAAGAGGCCTTCATTCACCAGCTGACCTGTCATCAAGGTCAGCTGGTGGGTCAGCCGACAGACCCAACCTGTCAGTTATGGTGTGCTTTTTCTGTGCCTTGCCTGGAGATGACGAAATGGCAGAATGACAGAACATCTTCAATATTTGTCCAGTTTAGTGTCCTGTTAGCAATGACATGTCTTTCAGCCACCCACAGCGTGTGAATAAACTGTGACCCACCTGAAAGGCGACAATGTTGATTAGTATTACCATAGAGCAGGGATCGTCAACTACATTTGTCCGAGGGCCGGAATCTTTCTTGCCCAGATGCTTTCGTAAAATAAAATAAAATATATTAACAAAATATGACACATCTAGGCTTTGTCAGTGTTAACAGACTCACATCACATGTAGAGCAACCACTACGGGGCGAAAGAGTTATGGTGCTACGTTTCACAAGGCGTTTGTTTTATTTGCTTAAAAATATCTATCTATCTATCTATCTATCTATCTATCTATCTATCTATCTATCTATCTATCTATCTATCTATCTATCTATCTATCTATCTATCTATCTATCTATCTATCTATCTATCTATCTATCGAAGATACCTGGGGGGTTGAATGGGGTAAATTAGCAAACAAACAGGCAATGAACAAGGGTTAAATTTTTTTGTAGCTTTCAGGAGAGTCACAGCTTTATGCTGAAAGTTTTCAAAATTATGCTGAAATTAAACCATGAGCATAATGGTGCTACACACTAAACTAATACAACACGGATGTTTCAGAGCAACTTAAAGCTCAAGTGCATCAGCGAAGTTGTAAAGTGCCCAGACAACAGACCTGTAAGTTCGCGGACAGCCCAATAACAGGGTTCTGTCCCGGCATGGGCCCTTCGAGCTGCACCATGCAACAATACGATATGTGAACGCATACTGAAACAGCAAAACAACATACAAACATGTGTTGTCTATAAGTTAATGTTTCAATTAATTTTTACATGTTGCAAGGACAGCATATAGTTTTCACAAGCCTAGAGTGCCCTCTTGTGGCTATAGATGGCAATGTTTACTTCTTGGTTCATGTTGGTCAAAATGAATTACCAATTAAAATTGATATATAAGTTGCACCAGACTATAAGTAGTAGGATCAGCAAAACTGTGAAAAAAGTGTGACTTATTGTCTGAAAAATACGGTATACACTTTTTCCTCTTCATAATGCTATTCCTGAATTCAGAAATATTCTGGGGGCCAGATGGAAAGTTCTGGTGGTCCGGATGTTGCACGCGGGCCGGCAGTTGATGACTCCTGCCATACAGGCTGGACATAAAACTTGGCATTAACCAGCTGTTTTAATCACTTCAGCCACTACTTTTACTGACTGCAAAGATCAGTGCGGCCAAGGCCGTAGTAGAGCTTTGGGAACATGATCAAACCTGATTTTCTAAAGGCCGTTTAAAAGTCAGAGCACGGTTATTGTGGGTGTACTGGCAGAAAAGGCCCTATTGTTAGCTTCTGCAGTGAGATTTAGTTCAAGCATGTGGTGTTGTGCAGCCTCTCTTCTATCAGTCTGCTCCAGGGCAGCTGTGGCTACTAACATAGCTCACCACAGTCAGGGTGTTAATGTGTGAATGATTGACCAATGTTAAGCCCTTTGGGGTCGTCAGATGATTTATTTCAATATTCTCAGCCGCACATCGCTTCCGAGGGAACGGTCTCAGTTCTGAACAATTTCTTTGTGCTGCTCCCTTTTTTATGTACCAATAACAGCTTTTTATAACATAGGAGATGCAGAAAATCTTAAAATCTCACAGAAAAGACAGAAGGAGGAAGAACTACTCAGAGCAGCAGCTTTCTACTTAGGGTAGATCGGTAATTTTTTCTTTAACGGAATCCAGAACAAAGATGCACAGCGCAACCTGCCCAACTATAAAGGCATCTGCCCCACCCACCAATCAGTGGTGCGCTCCGATCAGCACCTGCCGCTCACAGAGCAGGCCGTGGAACACCATTTCACCAGAGTTGCAAAATGGTACAAATTAACTTTGTTTATAGTTATTATTTCGTTTACAGTTCAGCATGGATTTTATTTTCTGCGCAGCATAGATTTGCTGTTCGCGCTGAACCCAGATGCCGTGTGCGATTGCGCACGCGCGCAGCTTAGAGGGAACACTGCTAACCAGTCACCCCACTTTCCCTCTTACAGCTTCTTTGTTGGGTAAATTGAGGCTGCCAATAGGCTTGCCCTCTCACACATTGGTCTTTTGCTGTCTGACAATAAATCACTCTGAAGACACGGCCGGCTTTTTCAAACCAAACCAAATTAGTCTAATACCCACCAAGGAACCTCTGCACTTCTTCAATGTTACAAATGCCAACAGCTGTCTGTTCTATTTGCCTGCCTGGAAGCTCTATGGTGTTAACCACTGGGCTACAAGTGAAAGGTGACTGCTAGCAGTATTGATTCTTATTTAATTAGACCAAAATACCAGCAATATTTATGTAGTAACAGTGAATTGGGGGTCTGGCAACTCCCCGATGCTACAGTTGTGTTACTTTCTGCTCAGAAGAACAGAAAATATGCCACTGTAGCGATACCTGGCATCACTGTCTTGGTACTTTAAAATCACACCATGTTCTGATCTTTTCATAGTGTGGCATGTCCTCCTATTGTGTAGTTGTGAGATAACCAAAATGATAACATAAACAACTATACATGGGATGATAAAGCCATTTACAAATCGCCCATTTTATATTCTACTAGGGGCTTCACTTGTAGTCAGAGGTTAAAATTTCAGTTTTCACAGATGGAAGTATAAAATAAGAGGTAAGAAAAAAAATCTGGTTTCATACTGTATGGACTATTAATCTTATTATTCGTTTATTATTTGCTCTTATAATTGGGTTGTTGCTCAAGAACTAAATGGCACATGACATGACGTGCAGAGAAATGCAAAGTTCTCTGTCACAGTATGTCGACATAAATGGTAACAATCTATCCCAGTCTTTCACATCAAATTTAAAGATTTGCATTATGTGGCCAGTCTTTCTCCCCCACGTGGTAAATAGACTCACCACAATGTGGCACTGCCACCGGATAGGGCACAAATGCAACAACCCCAGGAAAGTGTTGCTAATTTTGTGCCAACTCTGACATAGGCAGACGTAATGTGTTTTGATAGAGGCTAAAGGCTAGATGGGCAATGAGGGCGATCAGTAAAGGAAAAACTTGACGACCAAAGTGAGACAGCTGGGAGATCGGCTGTCAGTTTGGATTAATGTAAACTGAAACGGTGAGTCCAAATCTAATACAACTGTCCAGTTTTATGGAGCGGTTAATGAAAACCCCAACCTTGCAAACTTGAATGTGCAGGGAAGATAATACATATTTCAAATAGTTATTGATAATTCAGTCAGGCAACAGAGGATGAGTGTGAATTCAGAAGAAAAAGGGTAGACAAAGGTCTTGGATGAATACAATTAGATGCGACCTGAGGGGTGTCCTACAAGTAAAGAATAATGTTTATATTAAACTGAAGGTGAGAGATTTCAATGTCATGATGTTGGCTTCATCTGACCTCGCTGGATCACCATGGAAACATGCACCAAGCACACAGAGCACCATAGAGTAGAGCTGGCTGATGTGAGAGAAACAAACAACCAGTTCTACAAAGAGAAGAAGCAGCACATCCACCACCAAGCCTGCGGCTTTATAGTACACAAGTCAGTCAATATTTTTATTCATCATAATGTCTTATGTAGGTTCTCACCTCCGACAGTCCTAAAATATGCAGCTTAAGCAAATTACTCTTTTGAGTGCAACATTGTTTGTCCTGTGTGTCTCTGTGGTTCAGGGTGCATCCTGCCTGCTGGAGATGGCCATGACCCTGCACGAATGGGCGGATGTAGACGATGGATGGACGCTTAGATCTCTCCTATCTTATACTTTTACATTTTCCCTTACACAACACAAACTGAGGGGAACACAACAGATTTATGAAAGTGTCTATAAAGAGAGCACAATTTATTTTTTAAGTCTTTTCTGGGTTTTTATGGCACCAGTGGCTCATTTTTGATACAGTAGACGGACAGGAAATGGTTTTTTGAGAGAAGGACCTCAGGCCGGGTCAGCCACGTCGAGGACTAAGGCCTCCGTATATGGGTTGTGCACACTACCCCAGCACCATCGGAGCACACCCCAGGGCATTATTTCTTTATGGGTCTTGTGGGAAGGGTGTTTGGGGGTAGGGATATTGTTGAAATGTGTGCTTAGTTTTACATGTGTTGATGACATTTCAGGAAATATATTAGAAATGGTAGCCCTAAAAAATAGCACATTGTCAATATTCTAGAGATTCCTCAAAAATCTTTACAAATCACTGTTTCAAGGGAGCTCATTAGGAAGAGTCAAGCTCCCCCAGGATCCTCTGATGTTTGCATCATGTATCCAGCCTGTACTGCAATCCTTCTTGCTGTGCTCAAGGCTAAGGTTGCATTTGAGATGTGGTATTTGTTGGCTAATGTAACCTGGAGCAGTTGTTGGAAAGGAACATCACTTGTATGAGTAAAAGTGTGAGGCATAAGCAGAGATATATGATCACTTTAATGAATTTGTAGTTGTATAACAGTAAAGTTATACTGGTATCAAGCATACTCCAATGTTAACAAATGTTGAAGCAGTATTAGCATTTTTGTGGCACAATGGTAGTTTGATCAAAAGTATTAAATTATATTATATATTATATTATGAAACTGACATTCTTATACCTGTTTTGCCATTACACACAGTTTTTAAGTTATTTAATGTTTAATGAATAACATAGACTAAGATCTGTTAGGTATTGTCCAGTGAATATCAGCCTAAACAGCTGATATCAGGACAATAGTTCAAAGGGTGATTCAAACAAATTTTAATAGCAAACTCTGCACACATAAAGTGACAACTTCTCTTCAAGTTCAAGAATTTATTAACAGGAATAAAATGAACATCCAGAGAACACCACTATAGAATGCTGTTTATCTGAATTAACACTATATTTCAAACAACAAATCCGCTCTACTAGGCTAGTGAAACATAACTACTAAGCAAAATTAAGATAAAAAGTAGCTAAGGAACTATGTACACACAAAAGAAACAAATAAAATAGTTGAAACCCATCATCAGAATGATTCAGTAAATCCTAATTCACTGCAGATCTCAGTTAGAGAACTAAAGTTAATCTTAAAGAATGTGGAATGAGATCAAATTAGCTTAATTTCGAACACCATTTAATATGTTTCAACAATATTCACAATATAAATCCTGAGTTAAACTAAATATTATTTCATACATTAACATTTTAAAGAATGATTTGAAATTAATATCTGCACGACACTTGATTTCATAAATGCAATTATTCCTATCAGAAGCTAGGGGGCACTGTAGCAATCAGTCGCTTGAGGGGTTAACCTTAAAGCTATACAAAACACCATTAAATCAACATTAATCTTCGGTATTAATGCTGTAATGACGCTCAAAGCACTATCGAACGATTGCGGAGTAAAACGAAAACAAGTATGTTTAAAACGAACTGTGGTTGTGTTAACACGGTGTTAGCACTAATCTTATCCAGGAAGCTAATAGCGCTATACTAACGGACATTCACCTACAATATAACTGCTGCTGAGATTGACCACATTCATTCAATTCAATGCAATTTTATTTATATAGCGCCATTTCACGATACATGTCATCTCAAGGCACTTTACAAAGTCAAATTCAATCTAATCATACAGACAGATTGGTCAAAATGTTTCCTATCTAAGGAAACCCAGCAGATAACATCAAGTCTTGACAAGCAGCATTTACTCCTCCTGAAAGAGCGGAGAGACACAGTGGACAGTCGTCTGCATTGTAAATGGCTTTGCCTCAATCCCTCATACTGGGCATGCATGAAGTGACAGTGGAGAGGAAAACTCCCTTTTAACAGGGAGGAAAACCTGCCTGCAGAGACACAAAAAGCACAGAAGCACACTTTGATCCCGGCATCCTTTCTATGTTATATGGTAACAGCGGATGATCTGTGTCCCCTGGATGATGTCACACCTAACAGGACGCCAGACCAGGTGCACCTACTATGAAGAGAAAATGACAGACAACAAAAAGTTAAAAGCTGAAATAAAAACAAACAATGCAAATTGGAGAACAGTAGGAGAACTCAGCAGAGTGAGCGAAATTGACCCTGATGTCTTCCAGCAGCCTATGCCTATAGCAGCATAACTAGAGATAGCTCAGGATAAGCTAAGCCACTTTAACTTTAAGCTTTGTCAAAAAGGAAAGTTTTAAGCCTAGTCTTAAAAGTAGCCAGGGTGTCTGCCTCACGGACCAAAACTGGGAGTTGGTTCCACAGGAGAGGAGCCTGATAACTAAAAGATCATTCTACTTTCAGAGACTCTAGGAACCACCAGCAGACCTGCAGTCTGAGAGCGAAGTCCTCTGTTAGGAGCATACGGAGTAATCAGAGCTCTGATATATGATGGAGCTTGATTATTAAGGGCTTTATACATGAGAAGAAGAATTTTAAATTATATTCTTGATTTAACAGGAAACCAATGAAAGGAAGCTAAAATAGGAGAAATGTGATCACTTTTGTTGATTTTCATCAGAACTCTTGCTGCAGCATATTGGATCAGCTGAAGGCTTCGAACTGCATTTTGTGGACTTCCTGATAGTAAAGAATTACAATAGTCCAGCCTTGAAGTAACAAACATGGACTAGTTTTTCAGCATCACCCCTGGACAGAATAGTTCTAATTTTGCCGATATTCCGGAGGTGAGAAAAGGAAACTCTGGAAACCTGTTTAATATGGGATTTAAATGACACGTCTTGGTCACAAATAAAACCAAGGCAAATGGCAACTGCGTTTGTCATTTACTAATGGCGTTAACCTTCCCGAACTGCAAATGGTAAACTGATGGAAAGATTTGAACTTCTATCATTGTGAAATTGAAATTCTTTTCATTACTTCAGCCTAATTTGTTTCATTTGAAATTGTAATTGTGCCGTTTATGTTGAATTTATAATGTGTACAGATCAGTAATTAGACAGCAGCATGTTTAAAATACGGTGTTATACTTATCAATTTCTTAGGAAGGTATTTATATTTAGGCATCCAGTTACAATGATACTAGCTGTCAATCTCTACATTTAAACGTCTTCTCCTGGGGAAGAAGGTAGAGTCACTGTTAGATGTACTCATAGATTTGGTCAGGTGGTTAATACAATAACCTGGAAAAGGGCGAAAATCCTTTGGCTTTTCCTTTGAACTTTTTAAACTAGCTCAAAGCTACAAAAAAACAACCCACAGGTTGCAAATGCAGATTTTAGCTGCTCTGACTGCAATTAGCTTAATGGCTGATTCCTTTTCCATGGAGAGATAAGCTTATCATAGCCCACAGCAATACAACCTAATGCCTGTTGACAGATTGGAGCATTTGCAGGTCATATTCATTCAGCCTAAAGAAGTGAGTCAAAGCTGTTTGGACCCTGGATTAAAATTCTGCTCTGCTTCAAGTGCTCACTGACATGAATATTCCACATAAAGAGCGAATGGCCTCGTAAACTAACTTTATTTCAGGGTCCGTAAAACCTCCGGCCTGTGCAACTGTCTCTGATGAGGATGATAGTTGACTTTAGAAGGAGCCAGGTGCACCTTGAGTTATTCCAGTCACCTGTAAAGCAACCCAAAGGATGTGTGAAAAGGTCCATAAAGGTACCCAACACGTCTGATTCTTTAGGCTACATCAATCTCCATGACCATAGCCTACTGGCAAGGGTTGTGTCCCGTTGTTCGCTTGTCTGCTGGTGATGGTTGTGGAACCAGTGCTAACTTCCTTGACTGAATACAAGCCCTGATCTTAAAGATCCAGTCCTTCCACCTCTTATATTGTAAAGACATCAAAAAAAAAGTTTATATGTCACAGTCACATAAGAAATTATGTTCCTGCATTCCCTTATCAACCATTTGACAGCATGCAACATCTGATCACCAGCTATCATCTTCAGACATGGCAGTTTTCAAAAAAGTTACATCAAAGACTTATTCCACACTGTTACTTTGTGGGTCCATATTCTTCAAAAATGTAAGATTTCAGACAACACCAATAAACATACACGACTTCAATGGAAATGTCAAGATAAACTATATCATTAGAAAGTTATGTCTTTCATCGTTTGAGGAACTGATCCGTTGTTTTTGCACAAGCTAAACATCATGATCTGACATTAAAACTCAGTCAAATGATGGATGGTCTTTGAAATGTGTTACAGTATGAATCTGAGAGGTCCATAACCATTTTCTGCATTCACAACTTCTGCGGCAACGTTGTGGGGGTTTATTGTCCTTGTGGTAGCATGTGTGAATTTTTGGAGCACTGTAGCTTCGGTAATTTTAGGCACAGTAGCATGGTATGATCTTCCATTGCTGCACCGTGTGGTCCAAGAGAGCTGAGCCCGGCCACGGTCAAGGCCATGGCGTGTCTTACGTGGCAGGATCTTGTAATCTATAGAGTATGCAGGAGGGTTACAGCATCTTGGAAAAGTAGAAAATACCAAAGACAAAACTGTTCTGCGAGCAACAAAAGTGTAACAGTGTCATGTTTGCTTTCACTCTGAAGGAGGTTTTGCTATTTTGTCTCATTCCAACCATATTCTAACAGGTAGTTTTAGTCAGTGTAACCAAGTCCAATATGACCCCTTATTTAGGCCTGTTAAAATCACTACAAATGCATCTTGTCATGCAACTCTATCTAATTTGAATCAGGATTAGCTAGATCAAGATAATTAACCATTCACCAGTGGCCCCTTGGTGAGCTCTTTCTTCTTCTGACCCTCGAACTGATTAAACTGTGGTAAATTATCTAAGATCCTTGGGTGGGATAAAAACGTACAGTCTCTCACAATGCCCTTGACCTTGGCTCCCTATTCTCAGCAGCAAGCAGGGGAAACCTAATCAACACAATGGTATGCCAACTCTTCACTTAGTGCACATGCATAGAAGTAATAGAAAATATGATCGGGGGTAACTTAAAGATAAGTCATTATCTTTTTCAATCAAGTACTCGTGTCCCCTTCTATAATGCGGCCCCTGGGCAACTGCTGATTTGACCAATATCAAAAATCCCCACTGAGGAGATATTGCGGTGTTTGTGGATTCTGAAGCTTCCCTGCAGTAGTCAAAAACATTATGTTTAGAAACTGGAACTGAAAAGCAGAATTACTGAAAAGCAACAGTACCAGCAGCTGTTTGATTACCGGCTCGATAAAGAGGAAAATCCAAAAGATGTTAAACCGGAAAGTGAAACTAATCCTTTGATTTGAGCTGATATGAAGCTGTGCAATGAAACGTTATTGTCACAGCTCAGCAGCTCTAAATGCATCGCCTCTTTCTACCTCAACACTTTCTTAACACTCAATCCTCCAGCTGGAGTAACAATCTTTTGGATTTATGACCAAATTGTAGTGCGGTTTACTTTCTGAATTTACTCTGAAAGCTTCTGAGACCAATTTTTGAGAAGTTGGGGAAATGGAGAAAATAAGCCCCCACTGCTGCTTTCCTTGTACATGGTAAATCTCCTGGGATTGTGACAGAGGCCCCAATATCAGCAGAAACTGAGATCCTCTAAAGTAAGCTCTTTTTGTCTGCACATGCTTTCTATAACACAGAGTAATAGGAAAGCTGATTAAAAGACTTCTTCACTTTTAATTGCTGTTTGGATGGGTTTATGCCTAGAGGACCTCATGCGGATGTACCACTGTTTTTCCCACCATATGGAGAGGCATCACTTTGTTAATAAGGATATATAGGAGATCTGCATTTCCCTCTGGAATAAAGACATGATGGGGAAAGGCACAGTTAAATGTAGGATAATTGTGCTCTGAGCATTGAACCTAAAACAATTTATTAAGAAGTCCATTTCCTCTCTCCATGAAATTTGCGGTGCAAGTCGAGCTTCGTACTTTGAATCAACTTTTATTGCCCGCTTTTGTCACTTCTATCCGTGGCCTGGTGTTTGGTTCACTGATTAACACGGCCACATTTATTCTGCCTGGGTTTCTGCAGTAAAATCACTTATTCCAGTGGTGTAATCCTTACACGTAGCCATTCAAGGCAATGTTGGACACGACTGCACTCATTCGAGAGGGCTGGCTGCAATCCTTCATCAGCAAAGACAAAAGGTTGCCATTAAACTCTATGGAGTTGAATATTTAATTGCCACTATTTCAGAAAACTTAATAGCTATTGAAAATATTCTATTAATACACTGAAAGACATTAAATAAGAGAATGCTAGTTTATACTTTACTACCCTCTTTGATGGGCTAATATCAGTCTGGAGCACCATGTTAACGTTTGATGAGAAACTTAATCTTCTTTCAGCTCTTAACCATACAGAAAGACATTTGTCTCCATCTAACCCTATCTTCTGTATCTTCTTCTCTCACACCAACGACCTTTACGCCCTCTTTCACTCCATCCATAAGTTTCCTCTTTGGTCTTCCTCTAGGCCTGCTGCCTGGCATCTCCAACCTCAGCCTCCTTCACTGTCTCTATACCAGACAACATCACAGGAGACAAGCAGGACCACATTTAGGTCCAGAAATTTAGTGTGAACAGACTTTTCTCTGTGTGATGGGGGAAGGTAAAGCAGCAACAACAGGAATCACAAGAAAATCCAAAGTAACAGAAAAGACCATTGTTACGCCACTTCAGGACGTGACAGCTTGCATTAGTTCCGACGTGACAACCTGCATTAGTTCGGGACGTGACAAACTGCATTTCCCATGATGCAAAGTGGTCAAAATGGCCACCAACTCCCATCATGCAACATGGTCCAAAATGGCCGCCGACCCTAACAACAAAGCGAAGAGATAACGTTGCTAGGGAAAGGTATAAAACCCAGCAGCAGACCGAAATCTTCCTTCTTCCTGGCGTTCTGCCAGTCCGAGAAGGCAAACAGCTGTGACATTCCGTGGAATTATCCCCCCCACGCCACGTGCTCGATAACTCTTTGCTGGACCGAAGATTACAGACGCAAACTCCATTCCCTGCCCTGACAGGAAGTCAACTTAAAGGCATACTATGCAACATTTTTCAGTTAATTAATGTGTTCCATACCGTTTTGGATGATTAAATGAGTCATTTCAGGTCGAACAAAGGTTTTCTCGGCCGCCCTGGGGGTCTGTGGGGGAAATACCGCACTTGCAATTGCAGGAGCTTACGGCCCGCACACACAGAAGTCTCCCTTTACGAGAACTCCGTGTTTTTGCCCTGCCATTCACTATATGCACGGGCGAAAACAAAAACAAAGAACCGCGTGTTAACGTCAAATAAACATGCAAGCATATCGAGTTTTATTATTATTATTATTATTATTTTTTTTTTATTTTTTTTTATGTTGGCGAGACGCTACCGCGGCGAGGCGGCGGCGGCGGCGGCGGCTTGGCGAGGCGGTGGCGTCTCGCCAACATAAATAAATAAATAAATAAATAAATAATAATAATAAAACTGGCGAGGCGGCGGCGGCGGCCACGGCCGCGGCTTGGCGAGGCGGCTTGGCGAGGCGGCGGCGGCGGCGGCCGGCCGGCCGGCCGCCTCGCCAAGATAGCGCTGCGGGAAGCTTGATGTTCATACCTTCACTGTGTTAGTCATTGTTTGTACTGCCGTTTTTTCCACTTTTCGTTGCGTTCGCCTGTCTGCTAAGCTCAAAACAACCGCGCCTGGCTTGTCGGAGAAACCAGAACAGCTGAGCATCATTACGACAGTGCACTTTTACTTTCGCCCTCTTGGGGGAGCCTCGCTGGAAAATCAACCCCGGTTGCATAGTATACCTTTAAAAAGTACTTTTGAATTCCCTCTGATCAAAGACTGAGAGCCATTATCTCCATGTGATCGAATGAGGACTACGCTTTTGTTTGGCCGAACAAAGTGTCTGGAAGCCTGGAAAAGAGAAGGAACTTTCTCATCCCGGTCCCGCTGCTGCAAACACGTGCGTTTGTCAAGACGCCTTCAGGACGCCGCGTTACTCAGAGCGCTCCGGGACAGCCCTGATACACAAGTAATGGGGGTTTTCCCCTTTTATTTCTTTTTCACCCACAGGGTGGTTTAGAAGTGCCTGGGCAGGTGTTAGGATTTTGTTAAATGCTGTTTACTCCAAGGCGGAGTTTTTTTAACTGTTGAATATTTTTCTGTCGTATGTGCATGCATTTTGAAAGTGATTTCGGCTGTGTTGATTTGTGGTTCATAAGTGACTCCGCTGTGGGTCGCTTCTTCAACTCGATTTTCCCTCTTTTCCCCTCTCTCTTCGTTTCCATCTTTGCTTCCTCGCTTATCAGCGGCGAAATCTCTTTGTTAGAACTTCTCTTGAATCTCTCATTCAAGCCGCTTCCTCTCGGAGCGAGGTACCACCCCACATCAGCGTAAGCAAGGTTAGATCATTAGGACCTCCCCTCACGCATCACACAAGGTTGTAGATCCTACTGGGAGGGTGTCGGGTAACTGAGCTGTAGTTAGCTCAGCTGAATTAGCTTATGCAAAACATTAAAGCGTCCATTGGGATTCTCAAAGCTGTTCTGTCTGTCAATACTGCTACGTCAAATGCCGACATCTTGAATGTGATGTTTAAACAACTGTGAGTTGAACTAATGTGACCAGCCGAGGGGGTTGATCTTTTAGACAAGACGCACCAGAGCACGGAGTAGTCTACAATGATTTATTAACCAATTTCATTAAAACATTTTTCGTTTAAAACATGGACTCAGGCCCACACTCATTACCTGACTCCGCCAGATAGATTTGCTCCGCATATCCATCTGGAAACCTTCCGTTGAAGTAATTTTGGGAAGGGGCGAAAATACTGGTTAGCTGATTGGCCTATGTTGGTGATAGACGGGCCAAATAAACCAATCAGATTCGTTGTCGCTCTGTTACGAGCGACGACGAATCACAACCACAAGCCAAGCTACTCTTGCTGCTGCAGGTAAAGGCTCGTTAGCTCAGCAAATAAATACTCTGTAATTCCGATAAAACTTGCTCAATAGCCACGCTAACGCTAGTTTCATCGGCTGAAGCCGCCATGTTGTTTAGACTGAACTGACGCGCTTCCCGTTGCGTCACACCTCAACCCGCCTCAAAGCCAACGCTGATTGGACGTTCGTTTGGTGAACGGCTCCAAATTTTCTTTAACGGAGGGTAGCCAGACTGATCTGCGAGTGAAACCTTGAAAGCTCGCGAGATCAGGATGGTCTCACGAGGCTACACTACTCAGCCCCTAGAAGGAAAAGGCATCAAAACAAGGACAAGGTAAATTACTCCCAAAAATGAAAACAAAACATGCAATGCAAAAAAATAAATTAGTAAGTCAAAACAAAGGAAAACAAACAAATTAGTAATTTAAATAATAAGCAAACAAACGGCAAAGAAAAGAACACAACCACCGCAAACGATGGGACAAATTGTCGTTGTCCGACTTCTAATGTCCTTTCACGGGGCCAGAGGAGTCGTGCCCCGCTCGTTCGGCCAGCCCAAGCGTCAGCAGGCTCCGTCGGGAGCGGCCCAAACAAAACCGGCAAGACAAGACAGCAGGAGCGTCCAAGTGCTGCAACTCCAAACGAATCCTAAATTAGAGAACTTGTTAACCCTGGATGCAGGTAAGATAAATTAAGTTCTAAACAGGTAGCTTACCCAGATGTGGTGACACAGCCGACCAGGGAGGGAGCGGATCAGCAGGCAAGGGCTGGATGGAAGCCACTCGCCACACCAACCTCCAACGGCAGCCGCCAACGGCAGCCGCGCAACGCTGCAGAAACGCACGGCAGGTATTGCACCAGAACCCGACAACAATCTCAGCCCAGACGGCAAAAATGGCACTTACTATTCTGGATGAGTGAATCGAGCACACCAGCCACTCAGGGAGCCGACATACAGTAAAGGAAACAAGGCACACGCACCTCGCAGCAGACTGCTCAGCTTTAAAGCTATCTGCCCCGCCCACCAATCAATTGCTACACCTGGTGTGTGTGGTTGGGAGGGCGGAACACCATCCCACCACACTAAGATTTGCTACTTCTTATTTTAATACATTTTTTGTTTAAACTTTTATTTCCACATATATTTTGCATGTTTAGTTTAGTAGCAAGTAGTATTCCAAGGACCTTGAATCAGAGAATTACTGTAACAGGGAATTGCCTTTGGTTCAATAAAACAACAACTGTGGAGTAGTAATTGTTTGTGTTCATTCCAATTCACAGTTGCATGGTTATTCAGAATCCAGAGCTATCCTCCTTTTTGGAAGTTAACATCTGATATTAACACAGAGACATTTTCATTGGATTGGTGATAAAAGGGTAACGGTTTAAACTCTAATTGCAGTTATAAGTAAGTTATCGCCGTTGCTGGATAAATCTGATCGGTCAGAGTCTGGTCAGACCATTTGTTCCAGCACAACTGAGTTCATAACAGCTAATTAATAAATGCATTCATAGTATAAATCATTACAAGCTTATCGGTCTTTGCCACGATTTGAATTATATTTGTTATAGCTAATATTTGAGTTTGAATGACTTATTTAAATTAAAATACCAAATTATAATTAATAATAATAAATCATATTTAATCAGCTTCTGGCATAACACTATAGAACTAATGGCTGTCATCAAGCATTGTGTAAAACAGGAGGACTCTATACAACCGTAGGAAAGCAAGAACGGTGATTACCAGGATGTCAGTTACAAAGGGGGGTGTTAGAATCACTGAGGGAGGCGTTGTAAAGATTGATGGCCACAGGCAGGAATGATTTCCTGTCAGATGGGTAGATGGGTAAGAGGAGTCTTCTGCTGAAGGAGCTCATCTGCTCGGCCAGTGAGTCATGGAGAGGGTGTGAGACATTGTCTAAGATGGACTGAAGCCTGGACAGCAACCTCCTCTCTGCCACGGTCGTCAGAGTGTCCAGCTCCTCCCCCACAACATCACCGGCCCTCCTGATCAGTTTGTTCAGTCTGTTGTTGTCAGCAGCCCTCAGCCCGCTACCCCAGCATGTGATAGCAAAGAAGAGCGTGCCGGCAACAACACTCATAAAACATCCTCAGCAACGTCCCACAGATGTTAAAGGACCTCAGCCTCCTCAGGAAGAAGAGTCGGCTTTGACCCTTTTTGTAGACCACCTCGGTGTTCCTGGTCCTGTCCAGCTTATTGTTAAAGTACACTCCCAGGTACTTATACTCCTCCACAGTGTCAATAGGGACCCCCTGGACGGAAACAGGGGTCACAGGTGTTTTTGTCCTCCTCAGATTCACTATTAGCTCCTTAGTCTTTGTCACGTTAAGCTGCAGATGGTTCAGCTCACTCCAAGAGACAAAGTTGCCCACCACTGTCCTATATTCACTCTCATCACCCTTTTCAATGCAGCCAACTATTGCTGAGTCATCAGAAAACTTCTGAAGGTGGCAGGACTCAGTGCAATAGTTGAAGTCTGAGGTGAAAAGGGTGAAGTGGGGGGAGGGGGAAAGGAGGGGGAGTAGGGACCTACCCAGCCTGGATGTCTACTGTCGAATGTATGGTGAGTTGTTTGAACGTTAGTGTTGGGGAGGGATTAAATCTACGGGTGGGGGGGACGTTCTGGTGGGCTTGTGTCCCCTGTCCCGGTCCTGGTCCGTGTCGTCTTCCGGTGCGGGTTTCACCTGGGGGGTGGGGTTTGGGATGGCTCGTGCGGGCCGGCTGGCCGGGGTCCCCCCTCTTATTTATTATTATTATTATTATTATTATTTATTTATTTAGTTTAAGTAGGCTTGGTGGGTGGGCTGGGGGGGGGGTTAAGGTGTTGGTCCTGGTGGGTGGTTGGCTGGCGGGCCCTGCGGCCTCTCCCTGGCCCCCGGGCTACGGTGGTACCATTAAGTGTTCACTTATATACAGTAATCTTATAATTTATTTATTTATGCTCTTTCACTTTCTTTTTTCAAATATCACATTACACATGTCAGCTTACATAATAATATATATGATTTAGCAATGGCATCTAGGTGTTATTCGAGTGTATCTGTTGCTTTATGTCTGTTGGTTGTGCTGTTCTTTTTGTGTCTCTTTCCAGGTGATGGAGCAGACAAAGAAGGTGTACAGGAGCGGGGGGTGCCTATTGGAGTCAGTAGGGGAGCTGGCTCCCTGGGTTGGCTTCCCAGTCATTTGCTCCCCATCCCCGGACTCCTCCCTCTGCCTGCTCCATCACGCCGCCACACATGTAGGTCCTGAGGGAGGCGGCGTTACTGGAGGTTGCCACTTTCTGGTGACGCCCCTCTCCCCAATTTTATCATGCATCTTAGACACTTTCACTTCAAACATTTTTCACATCGCACACTCATATAGGCCATGGTAGGGGGGGGTGGGGGGAAGACGTCTGGGGGGGGGGGGCTTATGTTGTGTGGGCCTCACCTCGGACAGCTCCCTTCACCTCCTCTCCCACTTAGACATTGAGGGTTCTGGGCAGTCGCCCGGAGGGGGTGCGCTGGCAACAGCTACCTTCCGGAAGGGGGGTGGGCTGTGCCGTGCATCACCTTCGGCGCTCTCAGTTTTTAAACGCACTTGAGAACAATATGCAACAACACAACATTTGAGCAGGCGTAGGGAGGATCAGGGTCTTCTGCACACCCCCGTTCTCCGATGGCGGCAAGGAGTCTGGGGCCTGGAGGAGGTGCGGGCCACTGTGTCCGGGGTCTTGGCGGGGGGCTGCGGTGTGTAGTCAGCGGCTTGCCAGGTCTGGGGCTGATGCCTCCGCTCCCCCCAGGAGGGGCGGGGGGCAGGGATGGCAAGGGTAAGGTGGGGGGAGGGAGAGGGTTTATTAGGTATTTAGGGGGAGGGGGGGGCTCTGGCCGGGTGGCTCGTGCGGGTCGTGTTGGCCCGCCCTCTTGGTGGGGCCCGGTCCGGGGGGCGTCTGGTCTGGGGCCGGGGGTCGGGCACAAGCAGTCGTATAGTCGATTTGGGGTGACCCCCCCCCCCCTCTGGTCAGTGTTGGATGTGAGTGTTATGTGGGAATGTGTGTACAGCATCTTTTTTTTTTTTTTCTGTGTGTGGTGAGTGGGGCACAAGGGAGGGATGGTGTGAATGAGTTTTCCATTTTTTTTTTTTCCCCAGGTATGGGTGTGGTCCGCTCCCTCTCCCAAGAACATCTCAAGGAGCCCATCCCCCCACGTCCTGCCCTCCTCCACTTCGTTGGCGGGCGCCTTGGCCCTCTGGCGCATTGGTTGGCTTCGGGTTTGGGGCGGGTTCCCGGGCGTGTGCCGGCCCACTCCCGGCGGCCTCTTCGCGGGGCCTGGCCCCCCGGGGGGCGGCCGGGGCCCTCGTCGCGGGGGCGGGGCGCCCCTGGGGCCTCTGGCCCTCAGGGCCCATGGCCGGGACCACTTCAGCGGGGCTAGCTGCCGGCGGAGCTCACGGGCTCGTCCCCGCGGCTCTTGAGGGCGTCGGCATTGCGGTGGCTGGGGGATTTCCTCGGGGTAGTCTCTGCTCCTTCCTTGGGGGGGGGGGTTGCAGATATCCTGTGTCGGCCCCTCCTGGACGACCTGCTTTAGGGACCCCTTTGGGAGTCCGGGGTTACGGGTCCCCTGACGCCTGCCTCTGTGCTCGGGGAAGGTGGGTCTTCGGTTCTCCACAATCACTATCAAGCTATTTCTGGATAATCTTCACCTAAACTAGTGCACTTTCACATCTCCCACAGGTGCTGGGTCCCAGGTATTAAGTGTTCACTTATATACAGTAATCTTATAATTTATTTATTTATTTATTTATGCTCTTTCACTTTCTTTTTTCAAATATCACATTACACATGTCAGCTTACATAATAATATATATGATTTAGCAATGGCATCTAGGTGTTATTCGAGTGTATCTGTTGCTTTATGTCTGTTGGTTGTGCTGTTCTTTTTGTGTCTCTTTCCAGGTGATGGAGCAGACAAAGAAGGTTTTATCATTCTCTCCCTTTTATCTCCTCTTTCTTTCACCTCTACTCTTTTTTTTTCTTTTCTTTCACTTTTTGTTCTTCCTTTACTCTCCCATTGTCATGTCCATATAATTTGAAATTCTCCTTGCAGGAATCATAATAAAGCTATTTACAAGCATAAATCAAGTGGAGCACTATGGCGAAAGCTGTTCGCTCCACTTGTAAAAGCAAAATCTGTCGAGCTCTATCTAGCATCGAGACATCAATTCCTATTGCCATATTGCTAGACAGGACATTGGGGAAAAAAAAAAAAAAAAATGGGTGAAGAGGAAGGGGGAGAGGAAAGTCCCCTGAGGGGCCCCAGTGTTGCTGACCACCCTGTCAGACACACAGTTCTGTAGGCATACATACTGTGGTCTGCCCGTCAAGAAATCAACAATCCAGGACATGATGGGGGCTTCCACATGCATCGCTGTGATCTTCTCATCCAGTAGAGCCGGACAGATGTGTGGAAGGCACTGGAAAAATCAAAGAACATGATTCTCACAGTGCTTGCCGGCTTGTCCAGGTGAGTGTAGACTCTGTTCAGCAGGAAGATGATGCTGTCCTCAACTCCCAGGCGGGGCTGGTAGGCGAACTGTAGTGGATCAGTGAATGGCCTGACCATGGGCCTTAGCTGCTCCAGGACTAGCCTCTCAAAGGTCTTCATGATGTGGGACGTCAGTGCTACCTGTCTGTAGTCCTGAGGGCCGCTGGGACGCGGCGTCTTTGGCACAGGAACGAGGCACAACGTTTTCCACAGCACGGGAACTCTCTGGAAGTGCAGGCTCAGGCTGAAGACTAGGCTAGGTACTCCACACAGCTGGTAGGCACAAGCTTTGAGCACCCTGGGGATACACCATTGGGGCCTGCAGCTTTGCTGGAGTGCAGTCTGGTTAGCTGTCTTCTCACCATGTCAGGAGTGAAGGACACTGTAGTGGTAACAGTAGGGGGAGGGGGGAGGTCCTCAGGTTGTGGGCAAGTGGGAGGGGTGGAGTCGGTGGATGTATATTGATTGTTATAATAAAACAAGAAAAGAGTAATGGTTAATCATATGTTTGGTCCATGTAACCAACCACTTGTGTCAGTGAGTTCTACTGATCAACTTAAAAATATTTCATGGCTGTAAAGGAGAAATGTTTAACAGAGCTCTGTAAGAGAAATTATGTTTATATTAAGGTAAGATTTACCACTCATGTTGGGAAGCTATTGATAAAAAGTTTTATTTCCAGTTGATACATCACGATTGTTTTTTTTTTATCATGAAGGCTTTTTCTTTGCCTCAGAGCAGTTGTGTGCAAATGGCATGTTCTGATGTTTAATAGTTCTGTGCTTTTAACATGAGAGAGTTTGAGATTTAGATTTGAGGTCTTGAATTGGTGTACGACTAGAGAAGACTGGGGCTTTCTATCTGGGATTTTGCTTGGAAATCAGTGGCACTACTTGTCTAAACTTCCCTGTTTTACTCGACAAAACTGCTGACAAACACAAACTGGTTGGATTTTGGAAATCAACCGCGGAACAACGGACTAAACGCCAAACCAGTGCTGCAAATCCTCTAAAGCTACATGGGATGAACATTGAACCCAAGGGGGAGTTTTGTGGTGGATGGAAGTTTCCGTTAGTTTTCATTTAATTTCCAAACACAACTAGACCCTGCAACCCATGGTGAATGCCGCTGTTTTATAGAGTTTGCATTCAACCATTTTGATAAAATCCCCTTTGAGCTCCACCACAGATACGCCAACAGTAGCAATCTTCTGACTTTTTTAAGAGTTTTTAACCCATAAAGTTAGCATATTTTTTCTGCGTTTATGCTCTAAAGTACGGATGAAAGGCACCACAATCCCCCAGGACTGTTGATGATAAAAGAACTGTCCAAAATTAGCATGAAGAACCCGACATACAATACCACTGTGCATAATAACCAAATAGGTGTCAAATAGGTCAGGGTGTGTGTCACTTTATGGCGAATATGCTATAAAAAAAACCCCACCAATTCTTACTCCTTTGCAGTATATTGCAGAATTTTTTTTTTAGTACGAAGTTGTATAGTTCATACTAGGATAGTTAGTATGAAGTTGTCTAATAGTTGTTGTCTAGTAGTTGAAGGCGTCTAATTTCAGTAGTTCAATACATGCTGCTTTGTTTACGACTGTCACCCAAATTATTTATTTTATAGCATTAATTGTTTGCATTTGGAGGACCTCCTAGATGGAAGACACTATTGTCTCTTTTATTTGTTTGTTTTTTACCTTTTTTTGGGAGAGTGTGTGAAATCTGAAATAAGAAATTCTGAAACAGGGTCATAAATCAAGTTTTTACATAAGGTGGATCTATATGTGTGTGTACTGGGCTATTTATTTTTCCTTGCCATAAAGATCTTTGCCAACTGGCACCAGAAAATGCTATTATTGGGCTTTCTTCATCTGGAAACAGATGCATACAAACATCTTACGGGCGCAGCCATGATGAACCAGTTGAACTCGCTCAGCTGAGCGATCTGATTGGCTGAGCAGCAAAACCTGAATCACGTGACGTCTTGGACCGGAGCTCAACAGTTTAGATTTTATCGCCTATAACTTATTAATGTGCCAGTGAAAACGTGGGAACATTTGTATTTTGAGATCACTATGTGTAGCAACTTCCCGGTGGAAGAAAGTTGCCACCTGACAGTTTATACGAAAAGTCATCCTACAGATTCTGGCCCACGGCCTACAGGAGAGCTCAGAGTTTATAAGAACATACACAAAGCCAAACACGTGGCAATCAATGAAGGGAACCTGTTAGAGGTTGGAAAAGACTTGAGATTATGACTTGGGTTCATCCTCTAACAGGACAGAGAGCATAAACACAGGAAAAGCTACAAAAGAAGGATTTGAATAAAAGTATATACATGTGTTGGAATGCCTAAAGGGATTAAAAAAAATTATTCTGCTACCGCCATGCTTCGTGGTGTACAGTGGTGTACAGTGTTTTGCTCTCATCTGACTAGAGTGCCTCCTTCTATGATTGCTGTGTTGGTAAATTCAGAAGGAAATTGGACGTCAGATTGTTCAGTACAGAAATAAAATTAGGCTACTTTGTCTAAAGCACTGGGGGGGGGGGGGGGGGGTGCATGCATGAACAAACGTGGCGGCATTCTGTGCAAAACTTGAAGTGAAGTCTTGATGTGATATTACTGCCAAAGGCCTCTGCGCTCCGTTTTTTAATCTTGAACGTAAACAAGAAGAATCCTAATTTCATCTCACCTCCCCTTCCTGCCTTTGAGCATTCAGTGTGTTCAGACAAAGCACGGCATATAGCTTTTGTTTTCTTTCTTAGTCATATAGCCAGAAGCAAATTAAGGGAACACAAATACACAAAAATAATCAAACCCTTCTCGTTCTAGGTTTGTTGAATAAAGTTAATATTCAATTATCAATCAGTGCCATAACTTGTCAGGATCCCCCTTGAAGGATGAATCCCACGCATTTAGCTCACTTTATTGAACAATAGAAGGCGAATCAGGAGGTTTTGGTATTTCTCTAGATTTAAAATTTTGTATAGAATCAATGCAAAGAATAATCACTAGGTTAATCACTGATATAATATAGAATCAAATGTATTAATCTACTCAATGTTTATTCTCTACTGATTGATTAAATGAACGAAACACAAATTAACCTACAAGCTACTGACTAAAGCAAAGTTGAATGACTCAGAAATAAAGATTTTAAATACTGTGATCTAAACTGATGAAAACCTACATTTCCTCAAGAGTTTATTATCAGTCTTGCTCTGTGACCTAAGAGACAGGGGTGGAGACCAAGCAAGGTTGAGGAGAAGCCTTAATCTTCTGGCTTTTAGCACCAGAACTGCCACAACAAAACAGAGTACCTGACTTTGGTCTGATACATGCTGTTCTGTAATCCCTGTCATATAACTGCCTTGAATGTGTTGGTTTGCAATGCCCACATTTCAGTCTCTTGGCTTAGAAGACTGAGTCACTGGGAAAACAGCTAGTTCTGTTGGCCATAAGGTCACTCTAAGAGTGGAGTACTTCAGGAAAGTTAGTAAGCAGCACTGAGTGTCCATCTAACAGAAGAAAGCTGAGAATGTGTATAACTCCCCATTAAAACAGCTAAACATGTCATGCACAATGCAAAAAACAAAACAAAAGAAAGCTGTTTGGTCAGTCTTTTCATTGATTCAGTCAAGCAAACCTTCATGAAGGACTATATTGTCTCTGGTTCCTTTTGAGTCTCCAAACACAGCTGTCCAGGAGCATGTACTTCCAGGGCAGGAGTAGTCATAAGGCACTGATCAGCCAATCAAAAGCAGACATTGGACGGACAATGGTAACTGGATTTATCATTTTACAAATTGTTTAACATCAGTTACCTTTTTAAATTCCAAAAAAAGCAAATAAGCTATCATTCTAGTCATAACTTTCTAATTTTCTAGAGGTAATTTTTACATTACCACATTTCTGAAATGTGATTGTTCCACTGAATGAAAAACAGATTTACACTTAAGGTTTGAAAACATCAAATCCTCGATTAATTCATAAGAAGGGCTTTGATATTTTTGAAGGACTGTGAAAAAAGGACTTCTGGTAGGTGAATAGTCAACTCAGAGGGTAGTGTGTGCGCATACAATAAGGCATATTTGTCATTCTATAGACTGTGTTAACTGCTTAATGATAAAACTACTTTAATTATATAGAATGTTTAATGTTTGTATTAGCTGCTTAACTTGCAGAAACAGCAATACCATTAACATTTGAATAAGCTGGCGGTGGTATTAAACTTGCAGAATAACTGCAATCTGCTTAATGGTTTGGTTCGGACTCTCTGAAGTGAGGTTCTGCGAAGTTATTGAAAGGTTTCAGCATGACCTTAAAAAGGTCGCTTATGCTTGAAAACTCTTCAATGTGGCTTGATTGAAACGATTCTTCAAAAGGAGAGTGGGCCAAATTCCTCCACAGCAATGCATAAGCCTCATTTGCAGTTATGATAATGCTTGATGGCAGCTGTTGCTGCCAAGAGTTGAATGATCTGAAATATTTTAAGTCTGACAAAAGAGCAAGAACAGAGCTGTGAGGAGGAAAATACTTTTTTATGCCTCTGTATGCATTTCTTCAGCATTTTCAGCAATTTACGTATTTAAACAGATGTTGAAGACTACTGAAGATATAAAGGCATCCCCCTCCCCAACAGTATTTTTACCAGCCTGATCAGCATTCAGGGCACGGGTAGCTGTCATCTGATATTTAATTGTGCCAACGGTGTCTATAATCAGATTTTATTGGAATGCATCCACACAAAGCCTGCAGATGTGATTTCTGGCCTGCGAGTGACAGGAAGACAACCTTTCCTAAATTATCCAAGCAACACTTAGAGGACTGACTTCCTTTCCTCGCATGCTCTCACTCCATCTCCCTGTTATCAGTTGTGGCCATAATGAGCAGAGATGGTTGGAGGGGTGGGGGTTGGGAAACCTGCAAGTTCAGCCGTGGCCATGGAGAAGAGATGAACTTCAATTGATTAGCTGTGCGGCCGTCTAAGACGGCTGAGCTGTAGTGTGCGCTGGGCTTTGATACTGGATGACAGCAAAGTAAATGTGTGCTGAGATAATGAGGTTGCCTCGACACGCCACACGAGTCAACACTCAACCAATCGATGCTCCAATGTAAACAGCCAGTAAAGCTGTGATGACTGCGGCCAATTTTAAACTGACACTACAGGAAACAGGACAATTCTCCGACAACCAAAGGGACTGTCTTGCTAGTCTGTATTCACTCACTATAAGCGGTTCCAGATTTTGTCTCAAAATAATAACAAACTTTAGATGCATCATTTTGAATATTATAGTTATAGTCAAGTGGTGCTTTATTCTCTCCAGGATGTGCTGCATGGAAAATAAAAATTAAACATGAATGCTCATTATGTGAGATAGGCACCAGCACCCCCCGCGACCCCATGAGGGATAAAGCGGTTTAAAAAATGGATGGATGGATGGATGGATGCTCATTATGTATTTGTAGCCTACTTAGCCATTTGATAGTAGGCTTACATAGCTAATATTAGACACAGCCCATGTTGCCTTTATTATAAGGCTTATATTAGACTTTAAATTTTTTGCGGCTGCAGACAGATTTGTTTTTTGTTTTTTTGATCCAATATGGCTCTTCAAACATTATGAGTTTTTGAAATCCCTGTTTTGGATCTAACTTTGTCTCCTGTCTTCTCCAGTTCGTCGTGTTTTTGGATTTGCTCACCTGTGTTGACTCCGTGCGTTGAAGACCAGTTGCCAGAATCCCTGCCTGCTCAGATTTTGCTCAGGCGTCTCCCCTCAAACTCCCTTGGTTTATAGACCAATTCATTGTTATTGGTTTTGATCCCGTTTTTTCGCGCATGCCCGCCGGACTGGTAGGCAAAAGGCGAAAAAAAAAGAAACTGCCGAGTTCTCGACGTATTTTTGTTCTTTAGGTAACGTATCACAAGATCGTTATAAGAGTAAGTTGATGGTTGATGGTATCAGATTGCCAGAGCCGTCCAGCAAAAGCCTGAAGGGATGGAGCGAGTCTGTGAAATGCTGGCCAAGTGTTCCGTACAGTGACATATACAGCTACCTTATAAACACGCAGGCCAGTACACATGAGAGAGCATGAAAGCCATGAAATCACTGGACGGCTACAATTATTTCATATCGGGACATGTTCAGACATGTTTGTGTAACATATGAAAGTGGAGTCGGACACAGACAGCGCCTCAGCAAAGAGGAAGACCCGCCACTGGTAGGTTAAAAAAAACATTGTTCACAAAGGATTATTTTGGTGTTTTTGTCTTATTAATACTTTTCACAGACTCACGCCAGAGGGTTTGCATACATTGTACATGTACGTATATTATTACGAAACGAATGTTTACATCTTGACTTAAGTATATATCCTATTTTTTATTTATATAATTATTTAAGTAGAACAATGACTAGTGCAAAATTAAGTTGTATTTACCGGAGATGAAGTGTAGACTGCAAATTCTGTCGTGGTATGATGGCTCCCACAGTCGATTGGGATTGTCTACCTGCATCCTTTTCATTGAAATTATCCATTTCTTTCTTCGTCCTTCGGTAAACGAAAGAAACGTACATCCGACAATTTGGAATGCCTCTGTGTGCAACCGCGAGCACAACGAGTTGTAGGCATTGTTTAGATTCCAAAAATTAACTAAAACCACGCTCTAATTCACCTGTTTTGTCACGGCGGTTGGCGAGAACAGTACTGTTTTTGCCTACCAGCGGGACCCGGATGTAGCACGGATGTAGCTCGTGACGTCACACGTGAATTGGTCTATTACCAAGCCGGGCAAGAGACCCCCTTCCAGGATTCACCCTGGTTCTTCTGGACTAACCCTGGTTCTTCCAGCTGCTCCTCCTGCCTGCCGCTGCAGTGGTGCTGCTCGGGCTCCCCACCTGAGTGACGGGAGGGCTGGCAGATGTTACACAGCCATTTCCTTCCATCAGAAAGTTTACAGTCACAGAACTCCTTTTCCAGTCATCCTCCCCGGATAGGTCCTCCCAACCAAGCGGTAAGCACAGCAGCACCTGGAGAATTTGCCCTGGTTCGACTAGAGTTAATCTTATCTTCTTTCTTCCCGCAGTACCTCCGTTCTGACGTTCCGACCTCGCCCGTTGCTCACATTAGCCCCATTTACACTACCCTTGTTTAACCGATCCAGGCCGAGCTCGGTCCGAGCTTGGATCAGTTAACCAAGCCGAGCTTGATTCTGACGACCGTTTACACACCACGCTATCTCGGTTCCTTGGTTTCCTCGCCTCCTAGTGACGATCTGAGGTACTACTGCTCTCTGGGTTTGAAGGCAGCACCAAGCAAATCAAAATGGCGGCACCCGTAACATTCAGGAAGTTATGCTTGGTGATACGTTGTTGCTTGCGGCGAGTCAGGTGAAGATGGCAACTTTTGGTGAATTTACTTGACAGAGTCGGCTTTTGGGAAGTGGATAAGATAAACGAACGTCTAATAAGGATTTACAGACGCAGGAAACAACGACAGATGCTGAGGTTCATCAGACTGCTAAGCAGAATCATCAGTGGAAATCGTGTGTCACGGTAGGGAAGCTAGTATTTTTATGAATGTCTGCAATGTCTGCTGACCGCACGGAGATGACGCGGTCCACTCATGCGCTCTTTGTTATCAGATAACCGAGTTGGGGAAAAACCACCTCTGGAACTGGTCTGCATTTAGTGCAGTCTGGCTCGGTTCAGTTCAGTTTGTGTTCCATTTACACTCGATAGTTATCTCGGTTACCGAGCTCGGACTGGTCTCGGCTCGGTTAAAAAAGGGTAGTGTAAACGGGGTAATTGTGTGCAAATCTTCGTTGAGCCTTTAATAAACATCTTAAAACTGTTTCTGTAGTCTGACTGTGTCTGCATGTGGGCCAAACACCTAAAAACCATGACACATCTATTATACGTGTCCTGTACAACTGAACTGAAAAAAACCCCAAATCTGTCAGGTGGAAAAATGTAAAACATAAAAAAGATGCAATAATTGGGTGCACATCCTCAAATTCACTCCTCTTTTTAAACCATCTTTTGATTTTATTTCAAACTTGGCAATGTGTGCCCACCTTGTCTTGCAAAAGCTCTCTAAATCTCTCAGATTGTGAGAGACAACCCTCTTCAGGTGAACCAAGAAACTTTAAGTTTCTTCTGGTTTGGTTGCATGCTTGGATTCGCTGTGATGTTGAAAGAAGAATCTTTATCTTTAACTGTCTACCAGCCCACAGAGGTTTTGGGGGCAGAAACTGGGTAGCATTTGGAACTAGGACTGGGCGATATAGAATTAAAGCATATCGATAAAATACAAATATTGACCGATTTCAATAATCAAAAAATTCAAAAACATATTTTTAGTGCAGCCCTGGCAATTTTATTCTGCTGCTTAATGTCTCTTTTTTTTTAAATAAAAAACACTGAATTCACAACCCTTTGTTCAACAAACTTTTTACCAAAACTGTAAGGGTCTGTCTCATTCCGAATACTTCCGTCAGTGCACTGCTAATGTGCACTGACCACTTACTGCCGTAGTGCCCATTTTCGATCGTTAGTATTGTTCCAAAAGGAAAACTTATGTTAAAACGCTTACCGGAAATGACGGGATGACGTGACGAACGCAACACACGTGAACGCAAATTTTCAGCCCACCAAAAATATATGCCGGCGTTTGTTTACAAACACACGCGTTCTTTAACCAATCGTTAACACTCACAGCATGTGGAAAATACATCAGTAATTAACTCGCCAAATGATTATATCAGCTTCTGTCAGTGAGGGACATGTAAGTGATGCATTACACGAGAGTACAATGCCTCGTATTACCACCATTACTTACATTTATATGATTGCGGTGTCGCAGCTCCGGCTGTCTCGGCTGAATTGTCCGCCATTATTTTCAAAATGGGAACATCTTCCCGACGTCCCTAGTCCCTCCCTTTCCGCTTTGTAGTCAAGATGCCGTCCGTTTAGTGCGAGTAGGGTCCATCATTACACACTGCATTTTGTGACCGTTTTTAGGGGGTCATCCGGGTACCTTCAGTGCACTGACTTTTTGTGTTATCTACACTATATACTTAAAGCTAAGTGTTCCCAGTGTAGAAGTAGGCGGAATGAGACAGACCATAAGTCTTTAAAAATTAAAAAAACACGTGCCCTCTGAACTCTTTGAAGCTTGGCAAAGGAGCATTCCTGGGCCTGTATTTGTAATTGGTTGTAATAACTAGTATTAACCTACATGACGGGCTAGAATGGAAAATGAAGAAAAACTGTTCTTCTATTGAACTTTTTATTGACCCCTTTTTTTGTATTGAGCCACACATCTATAAATCGATATATACTGTTTTTGAATTATCGTCCAGCCCTATTTGGAACTGTACATTGCTAATGTCCCCCTTAATTGAAAAGGTGTTACTTTAGAACAGCAACCTTGCCAAAACTGGCTCTGAATTGGTTATGGTAAAACAAGTGTTCTTCTCTCATATTCATGTGACGCTCACAACCTAAGTGTTCAAGAGAAAAGATGAAAAACCTTGCACATCGTTTTTAGGACAAGTCTAGTTTTCTTCAGCAGTTTTGAAAGATGTACAGCTTTGCAATAAAAATGTTCACAATGCACAACATGGCCAGTCTATTTTCTCCTAGTAGATGGCTAGCTGGTCCCAAAAGTCACATATATGATTTCTGGTTCCGACTTGCGCATGCGACCGCACCGTCAGGTTCATGACAAGCCAGCCGCTGGTGTCGGAGTAGCGCGGCCAAGCGGGAAGACGCTGCTCCCGACAGAAAGCCGTCTGCTGAATCCTCGAGGAAGGGTCACCAGTGTGCGCGAAGGCCCCCCAGTAGCATAGCATCCGGTTAGATAGCAGCTTTTCAGACAGGGACAGGGAGTAGTTAGCCACCGGGGCCGAGTCAAAAAGAAAGGGCAGTTCGGCACCGTGGCAGACATGCTCGTAGCAGAATGTGAGTCCCGACCACACCCTGTGGTCTGAGGCGACATGGTCGAACGTGTACAGCCATACCTGACTGCCTGCGGCCGTGCCAGCACGCGCTGACCTCCTGGACGGACACAAGAAGACGTAATCGGTAACAATCTGAAATGAAAAACGGAGAAATAGATTACCTCACCATCACCAGACGCGAGATTGTTTGAAATTTCTTGTTGGTATAATTTCTAAACAGCACAAACCCATTCTATCAATTCACAGGGTTTTCATGTCCAGATGTAGAGCTCAGTTGCAGATACCTTCATGGTTTTATACATGCTGTCATATTAGTGCATCACACTACTGAATTCATATGAGGCTGGTGGTGACCATTTACTGCTGAAAGTGTTTATTTTTGCTATTTGTTTTCTGACTGGGTCGCTACAAAACAACGCTCTTGACGGCTAAGCAGTTTTCAAGCACTTAAGCTGTGTGTTTGGGTCCGTTTCAGGCTGAAATGGCATAAGTAGCCAAAAATCAAGTTTCTCTTAAGGCTGCCTGATGTTGAGAATCTTGATGTTGGCTCAATCCGAATACCGTTAATAATAGCTCCTCGCTCCTGTTCCTTGACCTTTCACGCGGTCAACAGTAAAAACTCTATAATAGGAAGGAAAGGAGCTTCGGACTACTGAGCTGAATTCAGACAGCCTTTAACTCCGATGTGATTAAGTGACGGAATCGCTCATGGATGATGCAAGTCATGATGCGCTCTCTTCTCTCTGGAGATTTTTGTTGATTTCTGTGAGGTGGGCTTTTCATGTCACACAAAGAATTGTGGGATATCTTAAGGCTTCTTAGCATCGGTAAGGGACGTTGCAGGGTTCATATGGCAAAACTAGCTGCCATAGCCTCCTTCCTTTCTGACTGCACTATTCGGACAGCACTGATCATGATGACCACTGACACAGTTCCACTTTGGCTAAATAGTACCGACTCTATAAGGGTATTTGGATTGAGTCGTTGTCATTTTTCTATGATCCAATTTAGTTTGAACAGTTTTGTTGTCCCATTGAGAAACACCCCAAAGCATCGTGTTCTAACCACTGAGCTATATAATACACTGGAGTGCTGATTTTGCCGAAAAACTGAAGTCACTGGCCGCCATCTTGCTACTCCCTACTCTCACAGAGTCCCATAGGATTTGATTGCAACAACAAGCAGTTTTCTGACTGTGTGAAAATATTTCACAGGTAATTCTACAGTCAGTGGATGTACTAACACTATCAACTACTAGGAAATTAGGTGCTGAAATATTTTACATGTTATTCATATTAAATATATATATATATATATATATATATATATGTATATATAAGTATGTGTATATGTATATATATGTATACACATATGTAAATATATGTTTTTGTACATTGTTATTTATATATTTATAAATGTTAAACATATATATTTAAATGAATAAAATGCAAAATATTTCAGCACATGACTTTCTCAGTACTTCATATTTTTAGAACATAACATAAAACTATATGGCATTTGACATTTTAAAAGTCTTAAGCCCCCCCTGAACATGAGAAAATCCTCGTTATTCGATGCTGTAGCGCACATATTCCCTAGTTACTGGGGGGAAATAGGGAGTACCAATATGGCGGCTGGTGGCTTCAAAGCGACTCGTTCAAACAGACGGTGATTAGCACTCCAGTGTATTATATAGCTCAGTGGTTCCAACCACCAAACTTGACCATGGGGTTCTTGAGGAAGGATGCTTCTTCTTCTCTACCTCAAATAAAGGCTACGTCACTGCGGCCAAATTTTTGTTTAATTTGACCACAAGACACAAGGCCAGAAGTCTTCTTGATGACCCAGATGGGATTATGTAATAGGCAGGGTTTTGTGGGCCTTATTCTGAAAAGCGGCTTTCTCCTTGCTCAGCATCCATGTATGCCATGTCTGTTGGAATGTCTGCCCTGGGACACAGTCATAAGCATAGACTTTATTCTTTAGAATGACCTTGGTGGTAATCCTCGGATTCTCCTTCACTTTTGTCACCATCAGCCTTGTCATTCAGATGTCACTTGCTAAACATATCGTGCTCTGAGCTCTTTTGCTTTAGCTACAACTTGTCACAAACCAACAGCAGAGTGCTGCTGTTTTTCACCAGATGAGTTGATGAAAACAGCTGTTCCTGATTAATTAGGGTAATTAGTGAGCTTTAGAACCTTGTGTACAACCTTAAATTGTCAAACATAAAAACTGGCCTTTTTTGCCTGAGACCTATGGCACGGTGTACTGTCATCTACACAAGCTATTTAAGCTTAAAGCATTGCTGCTCTTTAAAGGTCCCACAGACTACAATGTGAGTGGAAGTAATTAGCAGGATGTCTAGGAGAAGATGAGCTCAGGGCCAAGAGGCAAAAACCGGTGTTCCCTCTTGCCTAAAGGAAAGCAACAGAAACAAAGGCAGACTTCCTCTCTCCCGCCTGTTACCTGGAAACCACTGGGTCTTTTTGGGCAGTGTGCAACTTGCGCCCACACAGCTGCACATCTCAAACCAGAACACAAATAGGCTGCTTGTATGAAGTAAAACACACACACACACACACACACACACACACACACACACAAACATTCTCTCGGTTCTCATTTTTAGGCACTGCTCCAAACAGTCTCAAGATGAAATGTAATAATCCTGAGCAGGCTAGTTCTGCCCCTGAAAGCTGATATCAAGTGGGTATGTGATGTAATGGAACACTCTTGAAACTGTAGAATCTCTTGAAAAAACTTTTACTGCGTGTGAACATGCAAGATGGGATGAAGCAACAGTTAAACGTTGAATGCGTTTTAATGTAATGGAAGATAAACCCTGCCAAACCAAGGTTGACAATTTAACTGACAGACCGGGCAAGGAAAGCAAGCATTTATCAGAGAACTAGCCCATTGGTTCATGGTAGCTCTGGATGAGCTGCAAAGATTTGGTGCTTGAACAATAAAATTAAACAAGAAATATGTAAATAGCCCCACACAATTGATATTACCAGATACATAATGCCACTCCTAATGACTACTCCAGCCTCAGCCCCTTCATGACAAGCATCATTAGTACTAAGCATCCCTCTGCTTTTATGACCTCCTGCCAAGTCATAGATTTCATTCATCCAACTCCAGTTCATAAATATTCTGGTCATTATGTGGTGCACCCACCTATTTAAATTTTTTTAATTGTCTTTATGTTTTTTTTTTTGTTTTTTTTTTTGCAGAACTTAGTGGCTCATCTTTAAAAAGTAGAATGACAGGAAAGGGGGTTTGAGAGAGGGGCGCGCGGCAAAGGACCACAGGGCGGAATCGAAGGTCTAAGGCCTCCGTACATGGGTCGTGCCCTCTACCCCCGCACCGTCGGAGCACGCCCCGCCACCAGAGAGGTTAAAGCATCACAGCCAAGGTGGGAGGCATACGTACGTAACCACTGCCAATTCTATGCTACCGTAGTACTGGCCCCTCTGGAAATGTGTGTCAATATTGTGTCACCGCCAGAGCAGAGCTTGCCCAGCACGGGTAAAAAAAAAAGATAAACCAGTGTTGCAGCATCGACACCAAATCCATGTGTGGACCTGCATCTCATCCAGGAGAGTTAGCCACACTAAAATTTATGCCCAAGAACATGGCCGGAAGTAGAGTGGGATCAAAACGTCCTCCAAGAGCTGTTCCAGCTTCTTGCAACAATCCCGGCATAGTGTGGGGATGATCTGTGGGTTTTCCAGTGTGATGAATCACTGTGTATTAAGGTAAAAGTGAACCAGGCTCCATCCTTTTAATGAAGTGGCTCAAAGATCAAAACGCAGTTATTTTGGATCACATCTTAATCCCATTGAGAAGCAGAGACCGGTTTTCAAAAATCAGCTGGATAAGCAAAGGCAACAAATTAGGATCAAGTCCAAGGACCCACAGGACAAAAATGGGTTACCATCAGTCAGGAGCTGTCCTTGAGATTTCCAGCATGCTAGTGTAATAAAGATAAGTCAGTTTTTTGTCATTTTCTGTCATTGATGACAGGTTTGCTGAAAGACTTGGACATGGATCAAATATTTTAATTTTGTCATCAATTTCAATACATATTTAAAAAAAAAACTGATGAAGCTACACAACCCAACATCTGTGTTGAAGCCAAAACTTTTGACTAGAACTGTAGAGAAATGTTGCATCTCAATTAGACCAGTGTAAATTATTTTTTTTAATATCAATTCCAAAAGTGAAACTCACAGGAGTAGATTTATTACACAAAGATTGGCAAACAAATTGGCCAAAACACATACATTTCTAACGCTCCCTGTTAATTTAGCTGATTATAGCTAATGGAAACCAAATATTCTGTTCCTTAAAAAGTTTAAATATTACATAAGACCAATCAATAAAGATAACAAAAATGGTCAGAAAAAGCAAGCTGGATACTTGCTAAGTAATGTATCCAAATATATTAATGAAAAGTTGAGTGGAAGGAAAACGTCTGGTTAAAATGTGCAGAAACAACAGGGAAAAGCACTTTATTTCTGTAACTCATCAACATGAACAGAAATAACACTGAAATACATCCCTCTCCGTGTAATGCATCAAAATTCAACATATGTTAAGATTCAGATTCTGAATCTGAATCTTAACATAGGATTGGATTAAATAAAGGGCTGGACGATATGAAAAAAAAAAACATATTGATAAAACAGAAATCATAGTGATCGATATCGATAACAAATTTAAAACATAGATTTTAAGTGCAGACCTGGCCATTTTATGCTGTTGCTTAGCAACCTATTTTTAGATACAGAACACACATACACTAAATTCAAAATCAACCAACTTTTTACCAAAACTGCAAGTTTTTAAAAAAGAAAAAAGAACGCGTGCTCTCTGAACTCTTTAAAGGGGCGGAGTTTAGTTCCTGGGTCTGTGTTTGTGATTGGTTGGGAAGATGTAATGGCTGTAATATTAATCTATATGAAAGGTTAGAATGCAAAAGGAATGAAAACTGTTATTCTATTGAACTTTTTATTGACCTTTTTTTCTATCATCGATATACGTCTGTCGATCGATATATATTGTTATTGAATTATCGTTCAGCCCAATAACTGAACATATAACTAAACATGCATTAGAGCTGTTGTCTTGTAATGTGCGTTCACGTCATTGCTGTTGCACCATATAAATAATCGGAGTTGAAAAGAATGAAATAAATAGCTGCTCATCAGTTAGCGCCTACATTTCAGACAGGTTTGGATGTGTCTGTTAGACTATTACAGAAACATGGTCTTTTTATTCAACTCTCTTCTGGGACATTGACAGCGAGTCCTTCCTGCTCTGGTGAGCCTTTGGTCTTGATCTGTGATTCCACAACTGACCCCGCCCGTCAATAAAGACCTGCTTAAGAACCGAGTCCTTGTTTAGCGGAGCGGTCAGGCTGCATTTTAAGCAGACAAACGTCCTGAATCCTGGTGGTCTGTGTGCTTCATCCATGCAAATGATGGAGAGAAAAAACACTGGCTGTCAGTGTGAAGAATTCTGGAACTATAGCTCCCTCTGCTGGCCAAATGTTTAATGACACGTGTTTGGAAAGAAAGAAAGCCAAAAGCTCTACTTCTTGCAGCTGACTAGTGGAAAATACTATAGTTTCTTCTTTTTCTTATAGGAGCAATAGAGAACTGCTTACCTTTATTTTTCAGAAACAAAAGCAAAGAAGATTCTTCACTAAGTACCAAGCCAAGACATGGGAGTAGGACATCGATCTTTGGATGCAGGTCTATGTCAGGCAGTGACTCAAGGACTGAATTTTGATTCATGTGTATTTGGGGTTACGCTCAGCAGAGCATGAACAAGAATTTTCTTGTCAGTTGTAAAAAAGCTAAAATAAAGCTCCCCCGTTGCGGCTTCCCATTTCTCTCCTTTGAAAACCTGTGTTGCTACGTTCTGTGTATTAGTCTAGCCTCCTTCAAATTATCATTCGAATGGAAGCTAACTGACAGCCCCAAGCTGTGCCACTCAAACACATAAAATGCCTTACAAAAGTATTAACTCCCGTTGAACCTTTACACATTCTGCCACATCACAACCCAAAACTTGAATGTGTTTTACTGGGATTTTATGAGATAGATAAAATCAAAGTTGTGCATCATTGTGAAGGGGAAGGAAAGTGATACAAGCTTTTTAAATGTACAAATAGAAACTTGATAAACTGTCATTTGAATGCTTTAGCCTGTATTGATCAGACAGAGAAAAGGGACACGCAGGGACACAACGCTGAGCATCAAACTCCAGACGGCTACTTTGACGACTGATGTTCTCTGTATACAGGGCGCCCCCCTCCACCGCTAAATCACTGCACCACAAGCCGACCCCTGAACTTTCCTGGCAATCAAGTATGTTGTCCTGAACACACCATCACCAAATTAAAACATGCTGTTGGCAGAACCATGCTGTGAGCTACTCTTGTTAAGAGGGGACAAAAAAAAACTGTTCATAAGGGAAGAAGACGAGATAAATACCGAATTAGAACCTGTTAGAACACCTGAGACTGGGACGGAGGTTCACCAGACAAATAACAGAATAACTTGACACCACTGTGTGCTGGTCTGCCATATAAAATACACTGAAGTTTGTGGTCAAAATGTGAAAATGTTCAATGGGTATGAATAAATCTGCAAGGCCCTGTGGCATAATGGACAACAGAGCACTTTGCTCTCAGGCTGCAGGTGTCATCAAGTTTCTAAAAGTAGAATGGGAAGTTATTTCTAACAGAGCCAGCTCACTGGATTGGATTATATTGTTTGCAACTAGATCTGAAACTGACACTTTTGGATTCAGCTGTATCAGAATGAATTAATCATCTCCTAGAAATATTAAGCTTACCATTTCTTGAGGCTGCAACTGGAAAGTCCAACGCAGTGATTGTGAAATCAGTTTGGTTATTAAAAATGTGTCCGTTTACGAATAAATGTAACTACCTGAGCTAAGGAAATTTTCTTACCTGGGTCAGCATATTCCTGCGGTCAGCTTCTTTGTAGAGAGGCAGGTACTTGTGTAGGATCCTCAGAGCGTGTTGCTTAAAGATGGCTGCGATGTACACGGTGCCCTCCACAACAGACACTGGCTTGTTGAAGACTCCATACACAAACAGCACTCCTTCTTCTGAGGTTGTTCCTGCAGGGCAGAAAACAGTCCAAAGAAATAAATACACTTCAGTCCAAAGTCCTTGACTTTGTCGTCACACTTCGGACATACATCTGGGTTTTGATGGGGACCTGTGGCACTGGATCTGATCCAGAATGAGGAAACAAAAACATTTGAATTTGTCGTTGTTTATGTGTCTGGGCTGTCTCTTACCCAGCAGCAATGCCTTCTCTTTTTGCCAGTCGCCCTTCTGAAAGGCGGTGATAGCCTGCTCTTTAATGAGCTCCCCATCAATGTGTGGGCCCCATGTCTCAAAAACCTCCAGGAACCTGAACGGGTTCACGATCTTAGAACCTGCGATTAAAAAGAATATCATAGTGATCTGGCAGCTTGCTTTTCACAACAACAGAGGGAACTTGGTAAAAGGCACATCAAGTTCATAACCGTTTTAATTAAATTCAATTTAACTTTATTTATATAGCGCCAATTCATGAAACATGTCATCTTGAGGCACTTTACAAAGTCAAAATCAATCATATTATACAGATTGGTCAAAAATTTCCTATATAAGGGAACCAGTTGATTGCTTTAAAGTCCCGACAAGCAGCATTCACTCCTGGAGAAGCGTAGAGCCACAGGGAGAGTCGTCTGCATTGTCCATGGCTTTGCAGCAATCCCTCATACTGAGCAAGCATGAAGCGACAGTGGAAATAAAAACCACCCATTAGCGGGAAGGAAAAACCTCCAGTAGAACCAGGCTCAGTATGAACGGTCATCTGCCTCGACCGACTGGGGGTTACAGAAGACAGAGCAGAGACACAACAAGACAGACAAAAAAGCACAGAAGCAAACATTGATCTGTAATCTGTTCTATATTAGATGATAATAGCTGTCTTCTCTGGATGATGTCTCAGATAACAGAACGCCAGACCAGATGAAGAAAAAAGAGAGAGAGAGCAAAAAGTTATAAGCAGAAATGATGACAAGCAATGCATAATTGAAGAACAGTAGAACTCTATAGAGTGAGAAAAATAGATCCTGATGTCCTCCAGTAGCCTAAGCCCATAGAAGCATATCCCTATAGGTAGGTCAGGGCAAAATAATCCACTCTAGTTATAAGCTTTGTCAAAAAGGAAAGTTTTAAGATTAGTCTTAAAAGTAGACGGGGTGTCTGCCTCACGGACCAAAACTGGGAGTTGGTTCCACAGGAGAGGAGCCTGATAGCTAAAGGATCTGCCTCCCATTCTACTTTTAGAGACTCTAGGAACCACCAGCAGACCTGCAGTCTGAGAGCGAAGTGCTCTGTTAGGAACATACGGGGTAATCAGAGCTCTGATATATGATGGAGCTTGATTATTAAGGGCTTTATACGTTAGAAGAAGAATTTTAAATTCTATTCTTGATTTAACAGGAAGCCAATGAAGGGAAGCTGAAATTGGAGAAATATGATCCCTCTTGTTGATTTTCATCAGAACTCTTGCTGCAGCATTTTGGATCAGCTGAAGACTTTGAACTGCATTTCGTGGACTTCCTGATGGTAAAGAATTACAATAGTCCAGCCTTGAAGTAACAAATGCATGGACTAGTTTTTTAGCATCGCTCCTGGAGAGAATGTTTCTAATTTTGGCAATATTCCTGAGGTGAAAAAAGGAAACTCTGGTTTTACTGTTTCATCTCCAGGAAGTAATATTTATCAGGATGTTTACTCAGAATCAATCAAAGGTTATTATTACAATTAAATTTCAAAGCTGATTACTAAAATCAATAATCAACTTAATACTTATTTACTACTAATTAATTAACCTTAAAATACTAACAAATATGAAATGACAAACTGATTAAGCTACATGTTGATTAAAGGAGTTTAAACTAAATAATAAAAACCAAACTATTTCAAACCCAAGAATTACCAGAAATATAGACGATACTTTGAAGCCTAAAGGGAAGGTTTCTTCTGGCTCAGCCTTGATTTTAATCTCTAGCTTTACAAGGACATTCAGAGGAAATGTTTTCAGTCTTCAGAAGCACCTGCAATCATCCCGGCTCCAGCAGGAGACCTCTGCTGCAGTAAGAAATAGCACCTCAGTTTGGTCTGAGTCGAGCTGTTCCACAACTCCTGAAACCAGGGTGATCTCAGCAGGCAGGTGTTCTAAAACACATTTCACTGATTCTGGGAATCTTGGCACAACAGCCGCCAGAGTTTTGTCTGAGTAAGGCAGACTGTATGGCACAAGTCGTTTAATGGCTGAGTGGTTCCGGTGTTTGGGTTGAGCTAGGTCAAAATCATTCATAAAGGAGAGACTCTAGAGATGGAGCAAGTGATGGAAAACGATTCTCTTCTGGGCTCACTGAGTCACAAAGGAGTGACCAGCTAATCAGACGGGGTTTTGAGAGTTAACTCCCTGGTGAGCCGGGTTTTCACCGCCTGGTTATTTTAAAGATGTTTTTTTTTAAGCCATCTAAAAATCCTTTGAGGCTCCACAAATAACCCAACTTAGCACTTTGCCTATAATAGCAATGTCTTGGCTGATGCTTAATATTAATCCATCCTCCTCAGATCTCATATTGTATTCACATCACTGAACTAACAATAGTAACAATTAGACTTTACCCCAGTAAATACCCAGCTAATCATGAACTTAGGGCTGGGCAACGATTAAAATATTTAATCGCGATTAATCGCATAATTTGCCTGATTAATCGCGATTAATCGCATTGTATTTACAAACTCCAAGAATGAATTCAAAAGTAGTGTAAAGAGCACTTTTATTTTAATGTTCTGCTGCCATATGAACAAAAGTGTTGTAACATTTGTAGCACTTATCAGTAACACATATTTAGTGTAAAGCTCAACTTAAACATGTAAAACAAAAAATAGCAATAATAATAAATTAAAGCGTATTGCCACTGACAGGGAATTCTCTTTATGAGGAAAAAATCTACCAAAAACAGGCAATTTCTGAGGTAACAGCAGGGAGCAGCATTACCATTTTATGTTCAATACCAAAGTTTAACTTGGCAGTGGTTACAACTAACTTATTTCTGTCATATTCCATGCTGGAAGAACTTTAAACTGAAATGCTTGCTAACTCGATATGCTTGCGTTGCTTGCGTTTATTTGACGTTGAAACGCGTTTTTTGTTGTTGCTTTCTCGCGTGCATATAGTGAATGGCAGGAAAAAACAGGCAAAAACACATGGATACTATGAAACGAGAAGCGACTTCACCGACGGCGTCGATGCAGACCCCCACTCCGCTCCGCACAAAACTTGTTCCGGCCGCCAACTCACCGCCTCGCCTAAGCAAATTCCTGCGGGAAACACCGCCTTCCGCATGTCGGCTTTGTTTTTTTCCGGCCAGCACCTTTCTTCTTCCTGCTTGAATCCGAGGTTTGGCTGACAGCGAGGTTATTGGCGCATTATCGCCACCTACTGTTCTGATTCAAACCCCTACACCGCAGCAACAGACCTTCACAAAATAAAAGCATGTGAGCAACATGCGTTAATGCGCGTTAAAGAAAATATCGCTGTTAATAGTCTAATGAGTTAACGCGAAATTAACGCGTTAACTTGCCCAGCCCTACATGAACTATTTCAAAACTTTCTGGATTTACAAATAAGCAGAATAAAAAGAAATTTAACATGTATTACCATGTAATAAAAGCCACTTTTGACCTCAACAGCCAGCAAGCAGTTTATGTTTGTAAGATCCCATTAAGAATTTGCCTGATCAGATAAGAGTTGATATGGGGAAAAAAACACTGTCATGATTTAGGATTTTGTTTGTAGACTTTTCTGGAGTCTGCTGCACTCCCCTGAGCCACTACTCATCCTCCAATCAGCTCAGCCACCACTCTGTACCTGATCAGCTCCAACTGTTGCAATCTTTTAGAGTCTACTCTGCTCACCTGTTCCCCTGCCTACTTATACCTGCCTCAGTCATCCACTCACTGCCAGATCATCTTGTCTTGTGTGATGTGCTCTGCCTCTACCAGTTCCTGTGTGCTCAGCCAGCTGGACGCTGCTTTGTTGGTGTTTTCAGTCCTCACTATCAAATGCTGCAAGTGTCTGCCTGTTTCCCTGTGAGTTCCAGCTGCTTGCTTTGCCCATTCTGGTGGTTCCTCGGTCCACATCGCCTGTTCTGGTCAGCCACTACCCTTCATCACCCAGTCGGTCGAAGGCAGATGAGCGTTCACACTAAGCCTGGTTCTGCTGCAGGTGTTCCTCCTCCTCTCCACTGTCACTTTTTGCATGCTCAGTATGAGGGATTGCTGCAAAACCATCGACAATGCAGATGACTGTCCCTGTGGCTCTACGCTCTTTAAGGAGGAGTGAATGCTGCTTGGAGAGACTTGATGCAATTTGCTGGGTTTCCTGAGATAGGACATTTTTTGACCAATCTGCTTGGAGGATTTGATTGAATTTGACTTTACTTGACTGTAAAGTACCTTGAGATGACATGTGTTGTGAACTGGCGCTATATAAATAAAATTTAATTGAATCACTGGTTTGTCCTGTCACTCCCTGCAACCCCTGGTCAGACTGGTTCTGCTTGCCTGCTTCATCAGCCACTACTCAATAAACTTTTTAAACGTAAATCTGTTGATGGGCTAGAATATCAGGTTCTCAGAACTCTACCCTTAACAACTTTAACTGGATAATTAAATATAAAAAAAAAACAATTCTATAGCGGTACTTTAAATATAAACTTCAAACGAAGGGAATGAAAATTCCCTCTCAGAGCAAAATCACAGATTTAGAGATACTGATCGATAAACCTGTCCACCACAGATGGATGACATTCATTTTCTGCTGGGAGGCAGTAAAACCCATCGAATAACTCCTTTAGGACAAAAGTTCAATATGAACAATTTTAACTTCCTCTAACTCAAGATAAATAAAAGCTTTACATCATCTGTCCCAGATAAACACACCGCGTCCTGCTGTCTTATGTAAGTGTGTGGGCAGCGCTAAATTCGGGATTTGCGGCGCCCTACTTGTTTTCATCTGTGCTGCCAGGACGGCCTGCGGAGTGAGAGACAACAGGCAGATGAAGTCGCTCACAGAGCAGTTGGTTTCTTTAGCAAAGTCCTTTCCCAGCCTCAGGGCATCGTGTCTGGGAAAGAGACGGGGAGAACAAAATTAGAGTGCAGCTTGAAGTTGTCTGGAGGCGTGCCGAAGACGAAGAGATGGCTGGGTAGGTAGGAGGCTGTGCAGTCCTTTGATTACGCATGAAGACCTTAGATTCTGTTTTCAGTGCACGGGTATCTGCTAGTCCAGCCGTCCCAAGTCCTCAGTTTCCTACCTGCTCTTGAGTGGGATGGAGAAAGGCAGGCTCTGCAGGACAGCTTGTTTGAACAGAGGTTTGCTGCTTTGGATCAACAAGTGAAGACCCACCGACTGAGCACCTGCACTCTCTCCAAATATTGTTACCTGACCACAAAAAAGAGACAATATAATAAGAATCGCAAATCAGAAATGGTGTGGGGAAAAAAAAAGTCTTCGGTTCCCTTCACCTTATTCACAGATACTCATTGTAAGCTAGTTTTAGCAGAGTATCTAATTAGCCATACATATGTGAACAGTTACTTTGAAACAACTCACAACCGCAAAAAAAAATCTCGTCCTCTTAATTAACAAGAAGGGGATTGCTGATTCTCACTGACTAAACACTTTAAAACAGAATAAGAAGTTGTTTTGGGCGCGCTGGTGGCGCAGCGGGTCGTGTGACCCATGTATGGAGGCCTTAGTCCTCGACGCGGTCGACCCAGGTTCGACTCCGACCCGCGGTCCTTTGCCGCATGTCTCTCCCCCTCTTCCTGTCAGCCTACTGTAATAAAAAGCAAGCCACTAGAGCCGCGAAAAATCTCCAAAAAAAATAAAAAAACCCAGTAAAAACAGAACACAATAAACGTTACAATGCCCTCAGCATCCACCCATCTGATCAGATCTGTTCTAACCAGATGGAAAAAAAAGAAGACTTCCTAATATATGTCTGCTCCAAAACAAGACAAGCTGCACCTGAAACTTTCCCTGGTCCCAAATTTACCTAGACATAAACTCTTTAGCTGCACAGGGAAGTCAGTGTTTCTGTCAGGTCATACAAAGTAAAGGAGAAGCTTCTTTCAAAATCTGATTTTTTTTTCCATGTGACTCTATATGCTGTGATTGGTTTTCACTAAACATGCTGCTGTGCATTATGGCCAAACATCTCTCAAACTTGTAGCATAGCTCATCACATTGCTGGTGTCTTTCCATGTTGGCATTGTGCTAACAGACACCTCTGCACTCCAAAGCCAAAAATCCAGCTTTTATGCAGGAGGTCACACTGACCTGACTTTTACTTTTCATCATTGTTTATTTAGTTAAGCAAAGAAATTGCTTAAAATTACATACTGTTACAAATGTCTGGTCTTATTTGTGACTTTTCATTTGAGACATGCACCAAAATGTCAGAAAAACACATTATAATGTACTAAGTATTAGGCAAATTATAAGGCTTTTTTATGATGGAAAGTTTTACAATGGTGACATGATGGTACCGCATCAGTGTTGTGTGTGTTTGAGCATTCTTGCTTGCCTTGCTGGGGTCACCCCCAAATGTTGCAATGTTCTGCTGCACCCAGAAGAGAGCTGCCTGCTGGTCCAGGATCCCATAGTTCCCCGTAGCAGTGGACAAAGGATCTTTGCCCGAAACGAGGAATCCAAACGCCCCTTTCCACCACAGATCAGTTCACATGATCAGCAAGACTTAATCAATGTATGCAAGACATTCATTTCCTGTGAATTCCACATCAACATTCAAATGCCACGGTTTCCAGCCTGCTGGATGGCCATTTAATGTAATTAGACACTGATTTATTCAGCGTTCTAGGGATTTTTTAAACGCATCTGTCTCGGCCCGATAAGTAAAACTGGGCTGATATTAACAACCGATGTTTATTTCCATCTCGTTGCCCTTTGTGTCTGTGTTTCAGGACGGGGTTGGTCATGTGCTTTTTTTTTTTTTTGGCCATGTGATGGTGACTATAATGCATTGCAGCCAGGATTGTGGGATTTTTAAATGAAGCAGAGATGCAAAGTCTGCAGTGTGGTAATTTTTCCATTGCTGAAAGAAGACATGTGAAAAGCAGTGTGTAAGAATATAACCCACATTCAGTTAGAATAGTTTTCAGTCGGTACAAAATCATGCAAAATGTGATCATCCAAGAAACCTAAACGTGTGTCTACACACACACACACACACACACACACACACACACACACACACACACACACACACACACATATTGGTAAATATTGTTTATTGGCCATAACAGCAATGTTAATATCGGATATTGATATCAGCCCAGATGTTCCTATCGGTGCATCCCTATAGCGTTCTGCTGCACACAGACACACTCAGATAAATTTAAAGATTATTATGCAGACAAAGTGATTCCACAAGGCTTCTGTAGAAACATCTGCTGCTAAACTTTCTTCTATCTGTATCTCGGCATACTCAGTGTGCCGGGAGGATTCCCATTCCCTGCTGCTAACACAGCTAGCTGTAATATTTAAAGTAAATCTTTCTCACCCAAACGGTACTCCAGGTTCACAACAACAGTGTGGGTAAAGTTACTGATGAAGCGTCCATCATACATGGGCTTGGAGGCGGAGCCGGCAATAAAATCGCCCCCATGGATCCACACCATGACAGGCAGGGGGCGCAACAGAGGGGAGGTGAAGTTGAGGCTGAGAGGGACGAAGATGTTGAGGTAGAGGCAGTCCTCGCTGACCTGTTTTGGGATGCAGAGGGATGCAGGCCGTTTAGCTCTTGGTATACTCGCAAACTACTGCACTACTGCAATCTATATGGCAGAATATGGAGAAAAACAAACAGAGGTCAAGCATCCAGTTCAATTCCAGAACAATGCACCACTTTACAGGGGGCGTCATCCATGCGTTCTTTTACAAAAGAAATATCTCAAATCCAACTAAACACAATTTAGTTCAATTCAAATTCACATAAATTCAAACCAGGGGAGCTAATTCTTCTTAAAAATTGTCTGCATGTATAAAGACTTAGATGCTGTATATAAATAGTTAGTAATTTGTATGATCCACCCAGGATAATGAGCTGTTTCAATAAATCATTAACGGCCTCATAATTACCCTGACATTCATGTCGACGATGGCTGACTGCAACTTTCCAGTGGCTTGCTAAAGTATTCCCCCTGCCATGTTACAACCCAGTCTGCAACGTAGGTTATTGGGATTTTAGGGGACACACCAACACACAGTGGTGCATGTGATGTGATTTTGGTTTTACTAACAGGGTTCCTGCACAGTCAGGGAAAGGAAAAAAAGAGTAGAGATAAATATTTATAGACTCTTCTTCGTCCTGTCTGAATGTTGTCCTTTCTTCTGTTCTATCTTCTTTGTGTCCCCATCATTTCTTCCTTTTCGCCTTAGATCATTGTGTCCTTCCTCCCTTCTTTCTGTCCTTTTCTTCCTTAAGTCTCATCTCCTTTATTTGGTACTGTCATTCCTTCTTCCGTCTCCCTCCTCTCCTTTTTTTTTTCTTTCACATTTCCATTTCTATCTTGTGTCCTTCCTTCTATACTTCCATGTGTTCTTGCCTCTTTTTACCCCATTCTTGTCTTTTCCTTTCTCCTTACAGTTTCATAAATGTAGGGTAAACGTTACAAACATTACGTTTTACAACTGCAAGCCTGTTGATGGACGTCTCACGTTTACTCGTGTAGGGGCGGTAAAGAGGGCTGAAAACAAATGTGCGCCACACTTTCCAGATTTTTATTTGGAAAATGTTTAGAAAACCAGGCAATCTTTACCTTACATGCTAATCCGGCTCGTCTTTTACGGCTGCTTTTTTTTTTCTTTTCTTTTTAACTGTTGCCATCACATTTAAAAACTATACCTTGAAGAAATACACCCGCAGCAGGCAAATAGATGAAAACATTTGGAGTTTCTTACCTTCTTCGGACACTCGGCCGAGGTGGATCCACTGCAGACCTGCATACATGCTGCCCGAGGGAATGAGGCGTCATAAACCCCAGACCAAGGGCTCACAGGTCTAGGGGGCTTCCAGCGATAGGCACCAACAGGAGGGTCTGCATAGGGTACCCCGTAGAATATATGGGCCTTCTCCACGGTAACCCCCTTGATCCGTCCGTTTTTGGTAAACACCACTGGTCCATCAGCCTGACTGAGCTGTTTGTCCTTAGTTTGCCGTATGACTGCAAGGTCCAGTGGGCGCCTCAGCTCTTTAAGCTCAGAGTCCCTGAGGAACGGCTCAGCTCTCACCAGCAGCCCGCTGTAAATATTTCTCAGGAAGCTGACGGGGTCATTGCCATCATCAGTTTTCCTCCCGTCTGCAGAGCAAGGCCTTAAAGTTATTGCAGTCAGCAGCAGCACACACTGCCAGCTCTCCATAGCGTACCACAGAGCTTCTTATAGCTTTCAACAGCTCGCTGCTTGGATCATGATGTGGGTTGAATTGTGAAGCAGACGAGCCAGAGACAATCCCCCAGCTCTTCACAGGCTGTGCATGACTTTAATTCTCCTGTAATTCTCCTGGTTATGTGTCCGACTTTATCAGACAAAAGGTGCCCTGTCTGACCGCTGAGTCCTGAATTAAAACTGAACAAATGGATCCAGGACGACTAATAGAAGACTGCTGGCCTTTCCTTTGCTTAATACAGGCTAATCACAGTCATGCATCCAAGGTAAAGGGAAGAATTTGGACCTGTGGAAGAACTAATACAGGGTTTTTATATTTATTTTAAAACCCTGCTCTGTCTAAACAGATGGATTAATAAGATATCTCTTGTTTCAACAAGAGATATCTTGTTTTTTTTTTTGTTGGTTTTTTTTTTTTGGGGGGGGGGGGTCCCTTTATGTAGTTTAAAGTGAAATTGCAGTAAAATATACAGTGCCACCTATTGGTCACCTGCACCACAACAGAAAACTGAGAAAATATGTGTTGTTAGAATGACACGCTGTGTTCTATTTTGTTTATAGCAATAAATCAATTGTAAGCAGTTGAAAATAATATTTTTTTATTATTGAAATTATTATAAAAAAAATAATATTTTTTTTCCCTCTAATAGGCCAAACTAAATCCTTTGTAACCAATTGCCTTCTTTGGCCACCTAATTAGTGATTATAGTCAGCCTGTTTATAAATGAAACTGTTCTGTGAAGGCTTCAGACGTTTGTTAGAGACCATTAGTGAACAAACATCCTCATGAAGACCAAGGGACTGAGGCAGACACTTGCGGTGAAGGTTAAAGTCACTCCAAACGCACAGCAGGACAACCACCTGGAACATACATCTACTATGCAGTGCTTTAGATCAAAGCATATTCTTGTGTAAGGATGGCCTAGTCCAAGTCCAGATCTAGATCCTTTTAAACATTTGTGGCAAGACTTGAAAATTGATGTTCACGGGCACTTTCCATTCCATCCAGTCTGGCAGAGCTTGAGCTGTTTTAAGAAGATAAAGAAAAGGCTTTTAAGTCTCAGGAAATAGACTATTACTCTGTGCACTGGGTGCAAAAAAGTTGTAATGTGGAAAAGCTCAAGGGGGGTATGAATATTTCTGAGTGAGCAATGAAACATACAGCAAGACCAGACAACAGGGATTCCTGTGTGTCACAGGAGGATTGTCAGCTGATTGATTGTTTATTAAAATTTAATTTTAGAAAACGGAGGGAGTAGAGACCGGTCTGTAGCTTTTGAAGACGTGTTTGTGTCCATTTTTGTATAGTGGTATTACTTTTGTAGTTTTAATTTTGTTCGGAAATGACCCAGGTTGAAATTATAAATTCCATATATAAGTCCAGGGTTTTGAAATGCTATTTATCAGTCTTTTGACTAATGTCATCTATGTCACAACAATTAGTTGAAGTTTTATTTTTACATTTATTAACAATATCTATTATTTCTGCTTCAATAACTCAAGAGAGAAACATTGTGCTTGAGTTTAGTTTTACGAATGCCTCCTGCTCTTTGTTACCACCTTTAAGAATTCTTGTTGCCAAGTCAGGTCCCCCATTTACAAAAATGATTAAAACTATTAACTATATTATTCATATTATAAGTGTCACTGTTCATATCAGTAAAATAATCTGGATATGGACTACTCTTTGCATTACTTTTAATAATGGTATTAGGAATTCCCCAAACTCCCTTGATATTATTTTATTATTATTTAATATAAGTTGATGTAATATAATTTCTTGCTAGTTCTAATTATATTAGTTAATTTGTTTTTATACAATTTAAATCCATGTTCAGTTCTTAATCTGATAAACTGTCTTCATGGTGCATTTTTCTTTTTCTAAGCATTTTGTAAACTAATTATTAACCATGGACATTTATCAGCAGTGCAGTTTTTACTGACTTGGCGTCTCGGACAGTTTTTGTCACATATTGAACTGAAAATATCTAGAAATATATTGAAAGCACAGTCCACATTATTGTCACTATAGACAGTGTACCAGTCCTGCTTTTTAAGTCATTATTGTGGGGTTCTATTGCTTCTTTAGTTCTTACTCATTTGAATACAGAAAATTGGAGTGTTTCTTATTAATTACAGTTATAGTCATACACTGAGAAGACAGGCAACTGGTCGCTTATGTCACATGTCAATAGACCACTTACATTTATAGTTTCTACATTATTTGTGAATATGTTGTCTATGAGCGTTGCACTATGCAACATGATTCTGTTCAGTTCAGTACGCCAGGACAGTCTTTACAACTTGTACACAGACTTGGCTGAGCTTTTATATCTTGCTGCGGGTGAAGGTGAAGGACTGCCTTCCTGTCGCACCCGGGATTCGAACCTGTGTCTCTGTTTTGGAGCCATGAACGGCACCCTCTTCTAGGTCACGAGATGAAAAAATGGAAACCTGAATTCTGTCTTTCTAATAACCTATCATAAAAAAGCTCTCAAAGAAAACTAAATGTTTACAGCGAAACATACAAATTACCAGTTTGATCCTAATTAAATGATTACCCCCCCCGCACACCCCAATGCTTTTTATGACGTCATGAGACCTGAGCAGGTGAGGCACATATCTGCACACCTGCCTCTTATTAACGGTCCATCAGTCCCTGGCTGCTTTTTCGTTCGGTAAAGACAACGTACTTTACTGGAAGAAGAAATAATGTAAGATAATTCCTATCTACAGCGTGATTAAATAACACATATCTTTTACTCAATATGTATGTGCACCTTTTAACATTTTCAGGAACTCGCTTGAATTCTCCTTTGTCTTTTTTATACTGGTGCCTCATTCGTTTGGTAAGTATAAAAGCCTAGTGTTATTTTTGTAACTATTAACTCGGTGATTTGGTTAATGTTTCTATTTATTTATATCCAGGAAGATGCTTCGACATGTCCTTCTCAATATGCTGGCTGGGCAAGAAGGACGCTTTAAATGGGTAACCAGATGTCTGAAAAACCTCACTCACCATAGTTGTTCGCGCTGTAGCAAAACTCCCGATGGCTAAAACGTTCATGCACGCGGGGGTAACACTCACTGTCGGACAATGGCTCTCGTGCTCTGATGCGATATTTGGTCACGAGTTTTCGTTTTCTTTAACTTAAACTAGAAAATGACGTCATCAAGAAACGACAAAGGAATCCACTAAATGAAGAAATACATTTGTTTATTTCTAAAACAACTGCGTTTTTGTCCGTCTCGACAGTTGCACACATTTTTGATGGTATGTTCTACAGCTTTTATACAATACTCTACATATTGTATAAAATTATTCACAGCCCTGGTAGAATTTGACTCAAATCCTAATAAAAGCTGGATCAGTTTTATTATTATGATTATGATTATTATTATTATTATGGTGTGTGTGTGTGTGTGTGTGTGTGTGTGTGTGTGTGTGTGTGTGTGTGTGTGTGTGTGTGTGTGATAAAAAAAAATCCAACAAAAAATGATACAATTTTCTGTAATCGTCTTTATCGGCATTACAGTAATCAAACCCTCATATTTGCTGACAAATGTTTTACACGGTTCCATTGGTGATTTAAAGGCAAACTGTTTTGTGTTTTAAACACATTTTAAAACATTTAATCCATTCTGTTATGTAATTAAAGTGTGTGCAGTCTAAATTTAGATAAAGGGAATGTGATTGTCACTCCACAGATGGCTTTCTCATATTTGCTACCTCTCTTTCTCATATTTGCTAAACTGACTTTGTGTGTCAGTTTAGCAACTGACACACAAAGACACCCCTTATCTGAATGAGTAATTTTTTGGATTTTTAAAAATGTATATAAATTAGGGCAGTCAGGTTTAACGCGTAATTAACGCGTTAACTTTGTTAGACCACAACGCCCGGCATATTGTTTTTTTTTTTTGTTTGTTTGTTTGTTTTTTTTTGTCGCCGTCAAAACACACACACCGTTCCCTAATGTTTTTTTTTCCCCCGCCGTGCTCTCCGGACTGTTTCTTTTGCCCTCGGCGCTTTCCGTAGTTTCAAGAGCGAACTGTAGCAAAATAGACCTGCGCTCACTGTTGCACAGACTGTTTATTTCGTGCGACTTTGGGCTTGTTTTTTTTTTCTAAAGGCGCTTGTCAATTTCATAATTTACGGTTTTATTGGGCACGTTTCTGAAAGTGAAATCACTTATTTGGGCTCTAAAATAAGTGACGAAACAGCGCCTGCACTAGACAGTTTGTATCCAGCTGAAATATCTCTCCGCCATAGGAGCCGACGGTAGTAAAGTCAGACAGAGCAACTCTGCTCGTATTTTCTGCAGTTTACGGTGCAATAACTGGTGAAAATTGCTGAAAGTAGATTACTTGGTGCAGATCACCATTTTGAGCAGACATTGGTCCTGAAAATGAGCTTTTGACATGCTTATAACATTGCAGAAACCCAACCCCTAAACCGACCTGGAATTACTAAACAGTAAAAGTCTCATTAAGGGAATGAGACTTTGCAAGCAAAGTGTAAGACTGGAATGACCTGGAAATTTAAAACCTTTTTCCAGGCTTAAACTCTATGAATATGAATATAAACAGCAAGCAAAAATGTTGTTGTTGGTGTGAAAGCTCTGAATTATATTATTCCATATAGAGTAATTTTGGAAGTGGTTTTTATTCTTTTTATCTTGTAAAGCACTTTTGTCAATGCTAGGCTTTGTTGGAAGGTGCAATATAAAGTTTATTTTTTTTAATTATTATTTCAGGCTAAATGGAAACTTGTGGCTCAACGGCACGTCCTTGAACTCTATTGGACAAGTGGGGAGAGTTACCTCTGTGACTGTGTCTCCGGTTGTAGAAAACAAGGTTGCACTGCAGTATGGTGGCTTTACTCAGAGATGGACCTTGACAATCAGCCCACGTAAGGACCAAAAGGCCGAAGTGTGTTTTATCAACTATTTGTACCCTGTAAAAATCTTTCATATCTCCCTCTAAGGTACGAAGGTGATCAAAATCACAGGTAGAAACAAACCGTTAGAGCAGGCAACAAATACCACAAAGGTATTGCCAACATGCGTTAAAGCTTATTTTGTTCAATGATAAATAGTTATGTTAAGATTGCACATGCTGTTTCCATTCCCTACATAGTTTAATTACCTTTTTGTACCTCAGGGCCTCCTGGAGTTGTTTAATTCAGCTGAGGTATTTGCATGTGAAAGTGGCACCATGTTCCTCCACCAGGATGAGAACTTCTTCCTCGCTGTTGGTATGAAGATTTATTTATTTATTTATTTTTTTTTTTTTTATTGAAGAGTATTTTGGTTTTCCTAAATTGCTTATTCTTGGATTTGTTATGCTTAATTTAATAAAGCTGCAAATGGCACCTCTGAAACTAAAACTCCTTACGTTTATGCAGTACCTTGCAAAAATATTAATGAGCCCAATTTTTTTCCCCCATTTTCTAATTTTACAGCAGCGTCTGTCAGTGTATTGCTATTTTCTGTAAAAAAACAAAGTACTACAGCTTCATGAAGTATAGGGGAATATATACTAGATGTTTGTTTTTTTCCCTTTGTTTTATAACTGTCTAAATGTGTTGCTTGCATTCATATTCAGTCCCTCTTTAATCTGATACTTCTAGTTAGTATTGGTGAACAAACCGCAGCATGAAGGCTAAGGAACATAGCAGACAGGTCGGGCAGAAAGCTCTGGAGAGAGATGAAGTAGAGTTGGGTATTAAAAGCATTCCTCCAGATTTTTTTTTTTTTTTATATATATATATATATATAGCAAAACAAAAAACCAAGACATAGTTGGGCAAGGAAAACAATAGTAAGAGAAGCAGCCAAAAGACTATTTTTTTATTTTGGGTGAGATGCAAAGATTCACAGCTCAGGTGGGACATTCTGTCACCAAGACAACTATTTCATTCTTGAAATTTATTCTCAAGAAGTGTCATCTGTTTGCAGTACAACTAACTCTTCACTAATTCCCACAATCACATGTGGCGGTGGTAGTAGTATAGAAATGTGTGGTTACGAAATACTTTACTCATTGTTTGTAAACAAAACGATGTATACTTTTTTTTTTCTTTCTTACAATTGAGCATATAATCCCCTCTCAAAACACACTGAGGTTTGGTTGTAACAACATTGTGAAAAGCTCAAGGGATAGAAATACTTCCTAAAGGACACAACGGGTAACATATTCCATGCACTAGCTTTGAACTTAATGAGGTTTTAAAGATCAAAGGTTCTGTCTTGTTTTTGTAATGGAGATGCTGCATTTAAATCTGCCCATCGTGATTTTAAAACAATAAGTCAGTTTAACATGATTATACTGAGGTTTACTTGGGAGAGGGAGGTTATCCATAACCTAATGTCTCTGTCTGCCTGAGCAATTGAATTAAGGTTTTTTTCTCTCCTCTGAGGTCATACGCTGCGTTTCCCCATCAAGCTGGAGTCCAGAAGTCCCTCCATGTTGCTGGTGTCCTGGCTGGTGAACAATCCAGAAGACGTCCATGCTCACATGGTGACCCTTTACCATGTTGAAATGGGATCGTACAACTCTTTCACTGAGGACACCACCACCCTAGACCACTACCGCTTCACTGCCTTGGACCCATGCAGTCACTACATGGTCTGTGTGGAAATTGCAAACTCTCACTCCTTCACATGCCTCTCTACTATTTCAGGTATGAACATATAGACCTTATTGTCGATGATAACAGTATTTAGAGTGTTAGATTACTATATACTTTTAATGGTATCTCGTCTAAAATATTTTTATTTGTTTTAAAATCACATGGTGGTAGTATCTAGAACAGTTTTAATTCTGCCTACCAATGATTTAAACAATTATTAGATACATTGAAGAATTTCCTTTTTATTATTTCCCCATCTAGACCCAGATGTTCCAAAGCATTTTGAAGTGACATCATCGAACAGCAGCAGCATATCTATGGCATGGGACTGTCCTGAAAATCTGAAGTACTCCTGCTTCCTCCTCACAATCTTCTACCTTAATGGTACAGACCATGTCACAGAGGAGGTGGCGCTATGGCTGACCGATGACAGCTTTACCTTCACCATGTCTGACCTGCAGCCCTGTGTCAGGCTCAAGGTTGGGCTGCAGACGGTTTGCCAGTCAGGGCTGGAGTCCCGCTACAGTAGAATGGTCCTGAATGATGGAAACTCTGGTACGTCCTGCACATAGCTGATCAGCTACATCAACAGTCTGTCTGATCTTACCTCACTTTAAAATCAGCTTTTTTTTCTGTAGCACTTGGAGATCTTTTGATAGAAAGTGCAGTATAAATTAAATTTATTATTATTATTATTATTATTATTATTACTATTATTATGATGATGATGCCTGCAATTTTGAAGGAAATGAAAGTAATTTGGATCCCAGTTTCTGATTCAGTTTGAATGCTGAACCACTCTGCTGACAGAATCGTCACTCCTGTAAATTAAAGGCAACACATGCTGTTATTTAAGAAATACTTATACTACCTTGGATTAACTTTACATTCTCCAACTGCAATGTACTTTATGGGGATTTTTGTCCAACATACCAACACGATATAATCCTCACAGTAAAACTGGGAAGAAAATGATTTGGTTTCCAAAAACAAATTGCAAGTCTGTGATGAACCTGTGCAACCTGTCCGTGCTGTACCCCGCCTCTCGACCAATGACTGCTGGAGATGGGCACCACCACCCCATTCCCTGTTCCCCTCAAATATTCTTTGATCTAAACCCTAGCATTATAACTCTTGAACTGTTTGTTTTCCTCCTGCAAATTAAGCCTTTACCCTAATCTCATGTCTTTTAGTCCATTGCACATCATCATCCAGGATAGCCCTGCATTTACCTTCATCAATCTTCCCATCACCTGACAGGTTTCCATGTCTCTGCCTAAGAAAAGTCTCCCCATAGCATCATAATTACCAGTACCATGCTTCATTTTGGGGATTTTGTGTTTAGTGATACTCTGTTAGTTTCCTGCCCCACAGAGAGCTTTGTGTGGGGCCAAAGTTTTAAAATCTTCCCTGAATGTTTGCTGTGTCCCCTACATGGATAGTTACAAACTTCAAAAGTAACTTCTTTTAGGTTTCTCTTGCCACTCTTCCATATAAACTAGTTGGCATGTTGTCCTGTCAAGTTATTTCCTGTGTAAGCTCTAGATCTCTGCAAGTCCTCACCATGTCCCTATTGGCTGAATGGCTATATCTTGATATGTCCATCTTCATATTATGGATTAAACTGTTCTTAATGCAATGTTTTGACAAATGAAGATACTGTTTTATAACCCAACACTAAATTTATTCTTTTCAATTTAAACTGAGGAGGATAGGCATACATAATCGAGGAAAAGTGAGTACAAAACCCTCAACTGTGCCTGCACGTGCACACAAAACTACAACTGTCTAAAAACCCTTGCCTTGTAGGGAAATGCTGCAAGTTTTCTGAGCTTATCCTGCTGCTGATGTCAGAAACCCTAAACTGTGTGCTGTCTCCTTCCCAGACTTCTCCAACATTTACTCTTTGCGTCAGACTTCAGTTGGGCCCAACAATTACACTCTGAGCTGGGAGGTACAGAACACCTCTTCTATCTCTATGTTTAGAGTTTACCATGAGGAGGTGCTGCAGAGCACCACACTCTTGACTACACACACTGTAGCGGGACTGCTGCCATGCCAAAAGTACCAAGCCAAGGTGGCAGCGGTGTGTGGCGACGACGTGCTCATGAGTGCCAAGACGGTTACAGCTCACACTGGTAACTCAAACCTGAACATCCAACATTAAACTGTTCTTACCCCCTCTGTATCCAGGCAGTGATGCTAACCTTTTCCTTTTCTTGTTCCTGCTCGTTGAAAATGGTAAATGTGTGTATTCAGGTCCTCGTGGTGTGTCTGAGCTCAGGTACCGCTCCAGTGACTCCACGGCTCTGTGGACTCCCAGCCTCACTAATCAGCAGGCTGTGGCCTACATATACGAGCTCTCCCTGAAGAACGGCTCCATCATCAAGAGCAGCAGTGTCCCCAACACTGAGCTGCCTCTTCCATGGCTGGAGGCGGGAAAATCCTATGTCCTGGATGTGTGGGAGGAATGTGAAGGCCAGTGGGTGTCTGAACCATCTCGTTTGGGTTTTAAAGGAGGCAATCTAACTTTTGAGATTGATGTGAGATCCCACGAATCCCCTCAGACCAAAGGTCAGTCTAGGGTGTCATTAACACCTTCAGGGCTGTTTTTGTGTTTCAAAAAGACTAACTTCATCTTACACTGGGGCTTTTACAGAGCTACACTCTGATTTCAATGACATTGGTCTCAGAATGGTTGTGCTCTGGCCTCTGCCAGATCTACAGGATGACTCGTCAGAAACTAGCGGCAAAATGGATCAGATTGTAAAAGCTAAGGTAAGACAAATTAATTTCTGAGAATATATTTTGTCTTAAAAGCTTTTAGAATCTAAACTTGCTACAGTTATTTTATGCTTTTCTTTTTTTTTTTTAACAGGATGTCTCGTGAAAGATTTGCATGTTTTCATCATTATTAGACCTATGGATGGCTTTAGGGTCTTGGTTTCTAAAGTCAGTCATAACTATTGAACTTTCATGTTTTCACTCCATAAAGTCAAACTTAAATGTATTTCATTTGATCAACACAAAGTAGCACACCACTATAAAGTGGATGGAAAATATATGCTTTTTAAAATCTTTTTACAAACGAAATTTCAAAAGTGCTGCATCCGTCTGTATTCAACCATACTTGCTTGATTATATGCTCTGATTGGAGAATATCAATTGAATAGAGACAACTTGTGTAGAAAGACAACCTGTTTTCTGATCTGACCGTTTGTGAGAAAAGCAACAAAACTGACCCCCCCTCCCACCGAGCAGGTTCTATGATACACACCATAGACATTCCCACAGCCTCATCAGTGCACACAAGATCATATTATACCCCCAAAACCGAAGGAAAGTGAAATTTGTTGTCATGGCACCTTTAGAACATGTTAAACAAGGTGATTTGGTCGGATGAGAATCAAAATGGGATATAGCTTAAAATTAAAAAGTTCTAAGTCAAAGATTGCTAATCAGCCTTAAAACATGTTAAAAGCTTTGAAAACATTATTTTCCTTCCACTTTATAATACCCTACTATTTTGGTCTATCACATAACATCCCAAAGAAACACACTGAAGTTTGTGATTTTGTTTTTTTAATTTTCCAAAATGTGGGGAAGTTCAAAGGTTATGAATATTTTTGGAAGGAACTCTATTTTATAAGGCATCCATTTACTGAAGTCGTATGTATAAAAGTACAATAAACCATTAAGCAAAAATGGTTACTCAATTTCCTGTGTCTCTTAGCTGGATCAACTTTTAAAGGACTTTGATCAACCAGCCCGGATTGAGCTGGATGTTTTGGAACCTGCAGATGTACAAGGAAGGGCAGTCATTGTGTTTAGCTCTTTTGATGCCTCCAACTCTCAAGAAAACATTGCCTTACCAGTTGATGATCAGCTCAGTTACATTAGCTCTCTTAATGTGTCTGACATCAGCATTGAGAATGGGATAATTTACTGGGATGGTAAGTCATGTGAAACAGCTTGCATTGGTGTCATGCATAATATGTTCAGTCATGCCATTTATTTTTTGGTGTTTTCCTTGTATTTTTAGGTCCAAAGTTGTGTGCTTCCAAGCAACCTGTATGTCCCCCTAATTCTCTGTGCATCAACATGCTGGACTCCTACTCTTGCATTTGCAAGGGCGGTTACTATGATGTCAGCTCTTTCATAGATCTCCCTGCAGCTTCACATCCAGTCTGCAAAGGTACAAAACAGTACCGTTAATGTTTTTCTTAAAGCATACCAGTTGTAGTCCTGAAGTAATCTTCAGGTTGAATTATAAAAATCAAAACCAACTATAAATTGTAAATAAATACCAGTCTTGCTTTCTTTCCTTCTGTCATTCAGAAAACACAAACGCATAACTTTCACCTTGCTCTCTCACTTCAAGTTCAACTTTAATTTTATTAATAATATGAAATAATGTGTCCAGCTCCCAATTGATATTTCAACAGAGGGTTCACATACAGTTGTTCAACTCATGGAAGCTAATAAATTGTATCTGATAGTTTAAAGTCTTGGTAAAAAAAGACATAGGATTTTTGGCACTTTGTTGCTCTGGAGCATATAGTTGTGTGTTAACATGATGCCAGGATTACAATAACTTAGCAATATACTTAAAGAAGCAATTGTTGCCTTCCATCAATATGGGAAGGTTAATAAGACCAATGTTTACATAAAAGTTTAAGTCCATGGTTATGCAATGAAGATTATTCACAGGTGGGAAGCCTTTCTAGCTGCCAGTCTTCTCTATGGCTCCGTCTAACACATAGGACCAAACAAAATATGTAAGCCCAAAACACACATCTGTGTTTGCCTGTTGGTAGTTTGATTATTTGGATTCATGATTGTTATATAGAGGAATTCATGGTCAAGTCAAAGTATCAGGCCTTAAATCTGAGGCTCTGTCCTGAAGCTGAAGTATGTTTGAAACTGGGACATGCTTGCCAATAACAAATGAATGTTGCATAGAAAAAGGTGGCCAGAATTCCTTCACAATGAGACTGTGAGATTAAACACAAGAACTTGCTCAAGGTGATTCTAAAAGCTAGTCAAGTGGTGGATTTATTACTTCATACAGCTTTTCCAATTTGGCTTTGTGTTTAATATACGACTAGACTAAATTTAGAGTTGAATAATTTCACCATCCAGATAATTATGTTTTGAAATGTCCTAAAATAATGAGTGCACCTTCTTTTCTTTGGCTGTACATGATAAATGTGGAAAAAGTTTGTCAGGCAAACTAGAACCAGAATCCAAGGTGAATGCTATCCATCCTTTTACCTTTTGTCAGATTTGAACTTGTGTGCCAATGTTTTAGAAGATTCCTGAACTAAACTGTCTGAGGTATCTCTGGTGCACACATCACATTTAAACTGGCACCCTACACATGTGTACAGTGTTGTGCAGATTGTGATGTTCCAGAGACACGGCTTTATTTTAGCTTGAAGTTCCATACTCCTAATGTAAATTTCACTCTTCTGTGCTTTACAGTCCATGCTGCTATAATATACAATGCTATTGTGTCAATGCACTGCAGGATCTCCTCTGCTGACCATATTACAGACTGTACAATTTAGAGCTCTGATCAGCAGGGGTTTTGAATGACGCTGCATTACCATCATGATTCAAGGCATTTTACTTGGCCACACATTTCAATCCACAATGTGACTGTTGTGTTCTTGTTGAACCTTGCTCTGAATTCAAGCGACTCGTGTAAAGCTACTGCAACAACGTTACATCTTGTCTTAAAACAGATAAAGGACTTTTCAGCCAATGTCTGGACAAGGTGATGACAGGTGGAATAGCGAAGCCTTACCTGACTTCTCTTTTTGGGGGAAAGACTGAAGTGAAACTGAATGATGGCCGGTGCCCTGTGAATGAGACTGGGGTCCTGTACTACTTCCAGACCGCACGAAATCCACCAAAGTGTGGACTAGAGAAAAAGGTAAGGGATAGCCATCAGAGTAAAAAGAAAAAATAGATATGCTTTATATAAGCCTCAGTTATACTTTCCCAATAGAATGATTGTGTACTGGTTGAAAGAGCCTTTTTCCTTTGAATTATTTGATCAGGGACAAGCCAAGAAAAAGACAGCTTTCAGATTCCATTATAGCTTGTTTTTATGTACATTGGTGTAAAACCCTTTCCCTTCTTACTGCTTTCACATTTGCATCAAAAAGATCAAAAAAAGTTTATCAAAGATAAAACTTGAGGAAATATAAAAAGCAGTTTATTATCAGTTTTGTGTATTTAATGGAAAATACCACCCTAACTATCCTGGTCCTATGTGAAAAAAGTAATTAACCCTCATGAGTCATCAATTAAGTTAAAAAAGCTTTTTTGGATAGTACAACCAGTCTCTATCACTGCCCAACTTTAGAAACAAATATCATAGCATAGTGGTTTAAAAGATCTCTCGAATCAACGCAACGGTCTCAGATTTAAAGAAATTTAGAAACTGCCAGATACAAGGTCATCTCTAAGGTATTAGGACCATGAATTGATGGGTGGCAGAGGGGTTGGCCTACTAAAATTACTCCAGTGGTTAATTGGCAACTTATCCAGGGCTCACAAAAGAACCCACAACCACTGCAGACACACTGGACAGGTCGCCAGTCTGTCGCAGGGCAACACAGAGACAGACAGGACAAACAACCATTCACACTCACACCTAAGGACAATTTAGAGAAGCCAATTAACCTAACAGTCATGTTTTTGGACTGTGGGAGGAAGCCGGAGTACCCGGAGAGAACCCATGCATGCACAGGGAGAACATGCATGCAGAAGGACCCAGGGTTGGACACAGAACCTTCTTGCTGCAAGGCAACAGTGCTACCCACTGTGCAGCCCTGCAGTCAAATATGTTGGTGGTATTGTAACATCTGTGGCTTCTATTCTGGAAATCCTAGTTTCTCATGACATTTTTTTTTTTAATTATAAACCGAGATGCAAATACTGGACACAGAATGTTTTCAAATTGACTACATCCAAATTGGAAATTTATCAAATGTAATTTTTCTTTAGTTTGTAAGTAAATATGTGTATGTTCCAGGTGAACAAAACCCACATCGTGCTCCAGAACTCTCTGAGCATTAGTCTGACTAAAGAGCACACAATCAGCCGGCGGGATCTCAAAGTTGTCTGGAAGTGCATCTACCCTCGACATTATGTCCGAAATGCTCAAGTTGTTGCTGAAATGGAATGGTGAGGCACAGGTTTCCTGTTTCCAGAGCTTTTTACTTCAAGATATTGCTAAATTTGAGCTCTTGTTTGAATGTGCTGTTTGTTTGTTTTCAGGCTGTCCTCACTTTCCTTGGTGGAGTTCAACTCATCAGTACAGCTAGGACTGATTATGCATTTGTTCAAAGAGGAGTCTTACAGCCATGCTTACACTGATGCCATTGAGCTGGGAAATGAGGACACCTTATTCTTCCAGGTGGCCCTGCAGGCCAACCGTACTTTTGCCTCGGATGTGCTGCTGCAGGTGGAGTCCTGTTGGGCCACTGAGAGCAGCAACCCACAGGATGCAGTCCAGGCAGTTTTTCTCAAAGACGGGTAGCATTTCTTTCTCTTTGGGAAATCTAAAAAGGATCAGTGGTAAATCCAGATTTAGCCCATGCAGAGCATGAGCTGTACTGGGCTTGTGAATATCTCACAAGGTCTTGCTATAGTCCAGCTGTTTTGGCCCTACAAGTTGTCAGTCAGATGTTCTAACACAATACTGTAACAAGATCAATGGTCATATTATGGCTGAGTATTTCTATTCATGCACCATATGACTTTGGATGGACCAACGCAAAGTACTGCATATTTGTGAGGCAAAAGGTTACTTTAACTAATGAAAATCTCAGAAGGAACATCTGAGTCGATACTTGGTAGAACCATCTTCACCTGCAACTACACCTGCTAGTCTTTTGCTAATGGAGTCCTTTTGGGCCACTCAGATCTTTCACCCACAGGATGAACAGTCACATTCAGATTAAACGTACCTTTTGGACAAAAACGACTGTTAGGCTTATATCATACACTTTCATTAAGCCCCCATTTCTGGATGAAAAGGTGATGTTTTATTGGTATAATGCAATAGTATTATCTTAAATGTTAGCTGGAGTTGGAAAAAAATATATTAGTGGAAATGGTAAAACATCAGTCTGTTTTTCCCTCAGTGAATTGAGTTTCTGAAATTAACTATTCAATCTCATTTATTGAATATGACTGTCAATGAAATCAGATCTGAAGGAAAACCTGTAGAGGTTCACTTTTTAAAGTCTGGACTTTGATGGGCCATTCTTACCCTTAAATGTTTTGATCTTAACCTTTTAATTGTAGCCCTAGATCTGTTTGCAGTTGTCGTGCAGGGGTTTAACTCTTCCAATATCTTCTCTTTTGCAGCCTTCAAAGGAATTCCTTACAGGATTGCCTTATATTGCTTCTATCCACCTTCCCACTAACTTAAGTTCAGCGTTGATCTCATCTGACTAAAGGAGCTACTTTAGCAAGTTCATCATGACCCCTTGATGGCTTTAGGCAAACTTGAGTTTTTATGCCTTCCTTCTAACAATGGCTTTCTTCTCACAACGCTTACTGATTAATGTTCTCCTGCCCCAGCCTGTAACTTTAGATAAGAGATCTTTAACTTGAAGGCCTGCAGGTCCTTGTTCTTTCTTCAGATGGACTGAACAGTGCTTTGTGAGATGTCCAAAACTTTGGATGTTTTAGAAGCTAACCCCCCCCTTAAATTTTTCCCTGACCTGTCTGTTTCTTGGTCTACAGCAATTCTGTCTGTTTGCTAATGTTCTCCAACAACTCTTTGTAAATCTAGCAGCTCTGTGCATAACTCGGGTGACGTTATACATAGGTGGGCCAGTTGGATGCACCAGAGTTTTAGGGTTATCAGAGTGAAGTGACCTCAATATTTAAAGGCACACTTGTAAAAGTATATATGTATATTACATCATCAGCCTTCATTTCATTAATGCTGTACTTTTTGTTTGTCCATCACATAAACAATATGCAACAAAATACGTCAGTTTGTTTGCAATGTGAAAAAGTAAAATTTGTACAAATTATTTTGCAAGGGGCTGTACTCTTTATTTTAGGGTGGTAGCCTTATAGTGTATGTAATGGTTTTAGTTACTGTAGATTTTAAGGAGATTGTTCCTGTTTTTCTTCAGCTGCCCCACTGACAACACCTTCCAGTGGCTCTCTGTTAACGGCCTGGCACAGAGAAGCAGATTTTCCATCCAGATGTTCCACATGCCCAAAGGCTTACCACTGTACTTCCACTGCCGGACCAACGTATGTGGCCAAAAGGAGGACTGCTCTAAGGTACAACTGTGTAGTTAATTTTGGTCCAACACACAACAGCATCAAATCCAGCAAACATGGATTTTAATGTGGTTTTTATAATCTGTTGTCCTTATGGCACCCCCTGTCCTATGAACTATAGGTTGTGTCCTAATCCAGTTTGATCCTGGGTTTTGTTTACGCTTGTATTAACACCTTGGTGATCTGACACGTGAAGATCACCAAGGTGATCCTTAGGTATCCTTAGGTGTAAACGGTAGGACCTCTAGAGTCGACAGGCCTGTTATAGTTGAGGGTAAAACTCAGTCTATAATAATATAGTAAGTTTATGGTTTACAAGAGATTTTAAGCCAGTAATATGTATTTGCACGTTTTACTTGCCAACAGGCATGGAACGGTATGAGCTTCTCAGTATTTAAGTAAAAATATCAGTATTGAGAAAAATTTTAAACAAATGTCCAACAGGTTTTAATTTCTTTGAAAGAGAAGGGACAATTATTTCTACTGCTGCCAGTAAACATTATTGGTAATTGTTTTAGTTTGACTTTCTTGGAAGTTGAAGTTTAGATTTGTGTTTTGGTGCACCAGAGTATAGCACATTCTGACTGCAAGTTGCAAAACCAGTTTAGTGACATGCTAACTACTACTAGCAGTACAAGCTGATCACCCGTTTCTCTTCACTCTGATTTTAAACAGGATAATGGTTACAATTAGAAGATGAACAGTTCTGTGTGCCCCACTGGTTTAATATTGTGCAACCCATCAGAACTTTAAATAACATGTTTTATTCAGCAATGTTCTTCGTTAGATAAATAAATTGATAATTCTATCTAGACCCTGGATTGACCTCTGACTAGGAACATTGAAATTCTGTCACCAGAACCAAAACACAGCTGATAATAGCTAGTTAATTTGTCAGATCAGCTGATCAGTAAAGCTTGAAAAGATGGTACTCGTTTAGTTTCCGAGGTATGACTACTTCTTTCACGCAGCTGTAAATATTACCAGCCAAATTAGTCTTTCTTGTAACCAATACAAAAAAAACACCTGCAGTGCAAGGCAGCAGGTAGGGGAGGGTCAGTGTTGCATTACTCTCTGCTGCCTATGGCTGGAAAAACCTCTTGTCAAAGAAACTTTTTTTTTTTTTTTAGCACCATGAAGACAATTTCAAACCGTAGGAACAGTATGATAAAACATTTTAGCAGCTTTGAAACCATAATTCTTGAAAACCTTGGTTCCTTCATATGTGTAACTAGCTTATAGCTATATGCAAACCATAGCTTTCTTCCCATCCAGACATGTTAAAGTATCAGATCTTTAAGAAATCAAACTGACTTTTTTGTGGACAACTTGTATCCAAATCAAACCTTTTCATCCAAGGTGGTTTTAAAGTTGGCTTCTAAAAAAATTAATCTGTGTAACAAAGATGGAAGGTCCATTGCTCTAAAAATGGGAACAAACATTTGACTTTTTTTTTTTTTTTTTAATGCAGAACTGTGCCAGCCAGGAGCGTCTAAAAAGGTCAGCAGGCCAGACGGACAGACAGGAGAAACAAGCTGCTGTTGTGTCTGCTGGGCCGCTGACGGTCAACATGGGGGTGAAGTCCATCAATCCATCTGATGGTGAGTTTCATCAGTTCAGACACACTTGGTTCAGAATCAGATTAATGAATTATGAGACGAAGTGCAGCAAGTGCACCTGTTTAAATAGCTGTTTTTATTTAAATTCACAAATTGAATTAGTCTTGATTCTAATGTTTCTAATCTCTGCAAACATCCTTGCATGTATCCTAGGTAAAACAACACTTGTATCTCTTTCAGGGGCAGAGCACATAAGCATGGTTGTCATCGTTGCTGCATCAATAAGCTTTTTAGGAATCTCTGTGCTCTCACTAAGTGCAATCAAAGCAGTAATGGTGTACTATGAGAAGCTACGGCTGCAATAAACAGTTTGAAACCACCTCTGAGACTCTTTTGTGTTGGTGTAACCATGGAAACAAATCAAGACAAATGACAAAACTATAAAGGATAAAGTGAATGAGGAGACAGGACTACTGAAGAAAAACATGGTTCATACGAAATGCCAAATGTTGATTGCAGCAGTCTACCCAGATGTCCTGTGGGTTTCCATCCTGGGAAATTGTCAAAGTATAGAATGGCAAAATTAATGAGGTCATTTATCACACTGCCTATCAGTGCTTATCACACTGTGACCAGTCAAAAAAGTGGAGTAAAGTGCAAAACTTTATAAAATCCCATATAATGTAGATCAATACATGGGGCTGCCGTTTCAAAAGGGTCTTATTACAAGAAACTGCATGAGTCAGCAACATGTTAAGTGGAAGACCAGTCAAAGATGCTTTTCAAAATGTCTAGATTTCTGTTCAGAGGTCTTTACTCTGACACTCCACAGTACTGTACAATCCTGTGCAACTGATTTAGTTTCAGAATTCATATTTGCAACTAGGATTGTGTAATTTCTTTTCCCTGCACATTAGCCGCTATGTGAAGGTACCAGAGGTTTGTTACAGAACAGAAATGAAGAAGCAGCATCATGAAGATTAAGGAGCACAGCAGACACATCAGAGATGAGGTGATCATAAATATGAGAAATGTGGTGAAAATGTTCAAGGTAAATGTTGTAATTGTGGGGTACAACATAGAGTGAGTTTTTTTTTTTTTTTTTTTTTTTTTTTTTAAATAAAGGACTGGAAGGAGATGGGAAGACGGGGACATCAGGAGAGAGAACACTTTGATAATTTTACAGTGGAACGCACAGAGTTTAATAGCTAATGGACAAGAATTTAAAGGATTCATTAAACATTTTAGGAAAAAGACATATGTATACAGGAAACATGGCTTAAACCTAATTTAGACTTTGTTATTAAAGGATATACTGGTGTACGCAGAGATAGAAATGAGATTCAAGGAGGAGCAGATTCAACACGACCCGTTCCAATTTGCCTACAGGCGGAACCGCTCCACTGCGGAGGCCATCTCTTCCGCTCCTCACCGGAGCCTGACACACCTGGAGGAGAAGAACACGCACGTGCGGATGCTGTTTCTGGACTTCAGTTCAGCATTTAACACCATCATCCCACAGCACCTGGTAGGAAAACTGGAACATCTGGGCTTCAGCACACCTCCTCACAACTGGCTGCTAGACTTTCTCACCAACAGACCTCAGTCAGTCATGGTCAGACAGAACACCTCTGATGTCATCACCCTCAGCACAGGCTCCCCTCAGGGCTGCGTCCTGAGCCCCCTGCTGTTCACCCTGATGACACACGACTGCGTCCCCAGGTTCACCACCAATCACATCGTGAAGTTTGCAGACAACACAACGGTGGTGGGCCTGATCAGAGAGGACAGCGACTAGGACTACAGAGAGGAGGTGGAGCAGCTGGTGCAGAGACAACAGCCTGATCCTGAACGTGGAGAAGACGAAGGATATTATCATCGACTTCAGGAAGAACCGGCCCCACCACGCTCCACTGCTCATCAACAGCTCAGCTGTGGAGGTGGTCAGCAGCACCAAATTCCTGGGGGTGCACATCACGGACAACCTCACCTGGTCTGTGAACACCACATCACTGGTGAAGAGGGCACAGAAGAGATTGTACTTCCTGCGGAGGATGAGGAGAGCCCACCTGCCCCCGCCCATCCTCACGACCTTCTACAGGAGCACCATAGAGAGCATTCTGACCAGCTGTCTCTCTGTGTGGTGTGGAGGCTGCGGAGCCTCCGAATGGAAGAACGTGAGGAGAGTGGTGAGGACAGCAGAAGGGATCATCGGGGCTCCTCTTCTCTCAATTAAGGACATTTCGTCCCAGCACTGCATGTCCCGAGCCCGTAACATCATCAAAGACCCCTCACACCCCCACCATGGACTGTTCTCCCTGCTGCCCTCTGGAAGGAGGTTCCGTAGCATCCGCTGCAGGTCCACCAGGTTCTGCAACAGCTTTTTCCCTGTTGCCATCAGACTGTTGAACTGCTGAACTATAAACTGGACTCTCCACCACGTTTCCACATTTGCTCGTATTTTTGCACAAATGCCTTTTGCACCATCATTTTTGCACATACAAAATGGTTTAAATATTGTCCCGTTCACTGTGAACGCACATTGTCTCTTTCTCCTGCAATGTTTATATTTCAATTGTTTACTTTTTAATCACTGCTACACTTTATACTGTAATTCACAAGCTGTATGCAACTAAATTTTGTTCTGTATGCACTCTGTACATACAAAATGACAAAGTTGTCTAAGTCTAAGGTTGTATGATATTTCTAAAAACAAGAATTCAGTTTAGATTGGTAGCAAAAGGAGTTCAATTAGAATATATAGTTGTAGAAGTTTGGTATAAGAAGGAAAGTATTAAAGTAATACATTTTTATAATCCTGGGAAAGGATCCAGAATGAAACATTGAATAAAATTGATAATTATTTAAATGGAAAGGTTGTTTGGTGTGGTGATTTTAATGTGCGTAGTTCGTTATGGGGTACAACAAATTATTGTAATGGAATAGTTATTGAAGAACTAATGGAGAATAAAAATCTTGTATGTCTGAATGATGGAAGGGGTACAAGAGTTGATTTAAAAACAGGTAGAGAATCAGCAATAGATCTAACAATACTTTCAAATTCGTTGGCAGGTGTAAATTCATGGCAAATTAAAGAAGTAATGATAGGAAGTGATCATTATCCCATAGTGACAGAAATAAACTTGGATATTGAAAAGTATGACGTGGGGGGGGGGGGGGGGGGGGGTTAAAGAAATGGTGTTTCAGTAGTGCCAAATCGGAAAAGTTTAGATTTATAAGTGAGCAGCAACTGGGAAAAATGTATTTAAACATGGAAGTTGATAATTTAAACTTCAATGTTTGTGATGCTATTTTACATGCTGCTAATGACTCCATAAAGAAGAGAGATGGTAGGATCCATAAGCAGATTGTTCCATGGTGGACAAAGGATTGCAATACAGTAATCACAAATCGTAATAAAGCTTTTAAAATGTTGAAAAGGAATCACAGTGCACAGAACCTTATAGAATATAAGAGATGTCAGGCTCTTGTGAGAAGAACTATAAAGAAAAAGGATTGTTGGAGGATTTTTTGTAATTCAGTGGGAAGAGAAACAGAGATTAATAAAGTATGGTCAATAAGAAGAATGAATGGTATTAAAAGAGAATATGGTTACCCAGTCATGAGTGATGGTGAAGTAATAGCAGTTAAGGAGGAAGAAAAGGTAGAAATGATGGCAAACACTTTTATTAAAATAAATAGCTCAGATAATATTACTCTGGAAGGAAAAAGAGGAAGAAAAATGACAATATTAGAAAACAGACAGATATTAGAGAAGATAGAAAATGTAAATGATTTATTGAATGTTCCTTTTACAAAATCATAATTAAATCGAGCACTTCAGAAAGTTAAATTAACGACACCAGGAAAAGATCAAATTTGTTATTTAATGTTAAAGCATCTCAATGAAACATCTAAAGAAATTTTATTGGAACTTTATAACGAAGTTTGGGAAAATGGAAAAGTACCAGAGAGTTGTAAAGAGGCTGTAATAATACCAATAAGTAAACCAGGAAAAGATGATACAAAACCTGAAAATTATAGACCAATTGCGTTAACATCAAATATTTGTAAAATAATGGAGAAAATGATTAATGAAAGGATGATTTATTATATAGAATCAAAAGGAAATTTACCAAAATGTCAAAGTGGTTTTAGGAGGGGTAGGAATAATATGGATGCAATCTTGAGTTTGGAATTTGAAATTAGAAAAGCTCAAATTAATAAAGAAAGTATTGTAGCAGTGTCTTTTGATATTGAAAAGGCATATGGTATGTTGTGGAAAGAAGGTTTATTAATTAAAATTAGAAAGGTGGGCATTATGTATGATGAATTGGTGGATCAAAAATTTTCTAACTAAAAGACAAATATAAGTTCTAATAGGTAATCATGATTCTGAGAAATATATCGTTGAAAATGGTACTCCACAGGGAAGTATAATAAGTCCTTTATTATTTTCGATAATGATAGATAATGTATTTCAAAATATAGATAATGAAATGGGGTTTTCTCTTTTTGCTGATGATGGAGCAATGTGGAATAGAGGGAGGAATTTGGAGTTTATTACTAAAAAGATGCAAGAAGCTATTGTTAAAGTTGAAGAATGGTCATTAAAATGGGGATTTAAATTTTCAGTGGATAAGACTAAAACAATGTTATTTTCAAGGAAGAAAATTAATGATGTTAAATTAAAGTTATATAATCAAGAAATAAAAAGAGTGAAGCAATTTACATGTTTACGGGTTTGGTTTGAAGAAAAAATTACATGGAATATACACATTCAAAGAGTTTTAGACAAAAGTATTAAATATTATGAGACGCTTAATTGGTAGTGAGTGGGGAGCAGATAGAATAGCACTAAAGAATATATATACAGGATTAATTAGATCAGTGATAGATTATGAAAGCATTGTTTATAATTCAGCAGCAGAGACAAACCTACAAAAACTGGATCAGATTCTATATCAAGCATTGAGATTATGAACTACTCCAACAGCAGCATTATTAGTAGAAATGGGAGAAATGCCACTTGCATTAAGAAGAGAGCAATTGACATTAATTTATTGGGCTAATTTAAAAGGTCATAGAAAGAATCATCCAACTCTGCAGGTAATAAAACCCTGTTGGGAAAAAAAGTAAAAGATAGAAGTTTTGCTTGGACTGTGCAGGAAAAAATAACAGAATTCAAAATAGATCAGATTAGTATAAGCCAAACAGTTCCATTATCAGTTATACGACCATGGATGATCCCAGATGTTACGATAGATTTTACTTTGTTGAAAAGAAGAAAGGATAAGGAATTCATATTAAACTCATATATAGTACATGAATATATTAATAAATATTATAGTTATTTAAAAATGTATACAGATGCCAATAAAAATATAACAAATCAAATAGGAGTAGCCTTTATCGTACCAGAATTCAATGTTAAAATTAGGAAATTAATGAGTGATGGACTTTCAGTTTATACAGGAGAAATGATTGCAATATTATTAGCTATTCAATGGGTTGAAGAAGTTAAGCCATTAAGATCAGTTATATGTTCAGATTCTAGTTCATCCTTAATTAGTTTGCAGTATAATCACTCAGAGAGAAGGCCAGATATTTTAATATAAATTCAACAGACACTATATAGAATAAATATGATGGGTTTAATAATACATTTTGTATGGATACCAGCACATTATGGAATTAAAGGAAATGAACAGGTAGATAAGGCAGCAAAAGAAGCTGTTAGAAATTTATCAGTGGATTTATGTGGATCCATGCATTTGTTACTTCAAGGCTGGACTATTGTAATTCTTTACTATCAGGAGGTCCACAAAATGCAGTTCAAAGTCTTCAGCTGATCCAAAATGTTGCTGCAAGAGTTCTGATGAAATTCAACAAGCGGGATCATATTTCTCCAATTTTAGCTTCCCTTCATTGGCTTCCTGTTAAATCAAGATTAGAATTTAAAATTCTTCTTCTAACGTATAAAGCCCCTAATAATCAAGCTCCATCATATATCAGAGCTCTGATTACCCCGTATGTTCCTAACAGAGCACTTCGCTCTCAGACTGCAGGTCTGCTGGTGGTTCCTAGAGTCTCTAAATGTCATGAATGGTGTGGTGAAGAATCCGGAATTCAGCCAAACAATTTTGCAATGCTTTTAACGGTGATTTATTTGAGGGAAGGTGAGAAAAGGGAATCATACAGGCAAACAGAACAGGATCCAAAAAAGGGGTAAGGCAGACCTCCAGGCGACACTTGACAGGTAAACAGAACTGGGCAGAAAAATACAAAACAGGATCAAGATGCTGGGAGCTCTTACCAGGAGGGGACCACAAACAGGGGATGTACACATGGAATAATAGGTGACGACCCAACAGGTAGCAGAGGACTGAGGGAGGTTTAAATAGGCAGACAGACAGACAGTTGATAGGAGTGAAACTAATTATTCAAAGACAGGTGGGGGTGATTAAGGGAGCTGACAGGACACTAGATAATAAACAAAGCTGCTTATGCTTGCTTGCTTATGCTTGTCTTCCGCTTATCCAGGGTCGGGTCGCGGGGGTAGCAGCTTCAGTAGGGAGGCCCAGACGTCCCTCTCCCCAGCCACTTGGGCCAGCTCCTCAGGAGGAACCCCAAGGCGTTCCCAGGCCAGCCGGGAGACATAGTCCCTCCAGCGTGTCCTGGGTCTTCCCCTGGGCCTCCTCCCGGTGGGACGTGCCCGGAACACCTCTCCAGGGAGGCGTCCAGGAGGCATCCTGACCAGATGCCCGAGCCACCTCAACTGGCTCCTCTCGATGTGGAGGAGCAGCGGCTCTACTCTGAGTCCTCCCCGGATGACTGAGCTCCTCACCCTATCTCTAAGGGAGAGCCCAGACACACTACGGAGAAAACTCATTTCAGCCGCTTGTATCCGGGATCTCGTTCTTTCGGTCACGACCCAAAGCTCGTGACCATAGATGAGGGTAGGAACGTAGATCGACCGGTAAATCGAGAGCTTCGCCTTTTGGCTCAGCTCTCTCTTCACCACAACGGATCGGTACAGCGCCCGCTTCACAGCAGACGCTGCACCAATCCGCCTGTCGATCTCCCGCTCCATCTTCCCCTCATTCGTGAACAAGACCCCAAGATACTTGAACTCCTCCACTAGGGGCAGGACATCCTCCCCAACCCGGAGAAGGCACTCTACCCTTTTCCGGTTCAAGCCCATGGTCTCGGATTTGGAGGCACTGATTTTCATCCCGGCCGCTTCGCACTCGGCTGCGAACCGCTCCAGTGAGAGCTGTAGATCACGCCCTGATGAAGCCAATAGGACCACGTCATCCACAGAAATTCTGTCCATAAAAGTTATGAACAGAATCGGTGACAAAGGGCAGCCTTGGCGGAGTCCAACCCTCACCGGAAACGAGTCCGACTTACTGCCGGCAATGCGGACCAGACTCTGACACCGGTCGTACAGAGACCTGACAGCCCTTATTAAAGGGTCCGGTACTCCATACTCCCGGAGTACCCCCCACAGGATCCCCCGGGGGACACGGTCGAATGCCTTCTCCAGATCCACAAAACACATGTAGACTGGTTGGGCAAACTCCCATGCCCCCTCAAGAATCCTGCTGAGGGTATAGAGCTGGTCCAGTGTTCCACGGCCAGGACGAAAACCACACTGCTCTTCCTGAATCCGAGATTCGACTATCCGACGGACCCTCCTTTCCAGAACCCCTGAATAGACCTTACCAGGGAGGCTTAAGAGTGTGATTCCTCTGTAGTTGGAACACACCCTCCGGTCCCCCTTTTTAAATAGGGGGACCACCACCCCAGTCTGCCAATCCAGGGGAACTGCCCCCGATGTCCACGCAATGTTGCAGAGCCGTGTTAACCAACACAGCCCCACAACATCCAGAGCCTTATGGTACTCAGGGCGAATCTCATCCACCCCCGGAGCCTTGCCACCGAGGAGCTTTTTAACAACCTCGGCAACCTCAGCACCAGAGATGGGAGAACCCGACCCAGAGTCCTCAGGCTCTGCTTCCTCAATGGAAGATGTGTTGGTGGGATTAAGGAGGTCTTCGAAGTATTCCGCCCACCGACGCACGACGTCCCGAGTCGAGGTCAGCAGCACACCACCCCCACTGTAAACAGTGTTGGTGCTGCACTGCTTCCCCCTCCTGAGACGCCGGATGGTGGACCAGAATCGCTTCGAAGCCGTACGGAAGTCTTTCTCCATGGCCTCTCCGAACTCTTCCCACGCCCGAGTTTTTGCCTCGGCGACCAGCCGAGCCGCCTGCCGCTTCGACTGCCGGTACACATCAGCTGTTTCCGGAGTCCCACAGGCCAAAAAAGCGCGATAGGACTCCTTCTTCAGCTTGACGGCTTCCCTCACCGCTGGTGTCCACCAGCGGGTTCGAGGGTTGCCGCCACGACATGCACCGACAACCTTGCGGCCACAGCTCCGACTAGCCGCCTCAGCAATAGAGGCGTGGAACATGGTCCATTCAGACTCAATGTCCCCCGCCTCCCTCGGGACGTGTTTATAGTTCTCCCGGAGGTGGGAGTTAAAGCTCCGCCTCACAGGGGACTCCGCCAGACGTTCCCAGCAAACCCTCACAGTGCGTTTGGGCCTGCCCGGTCGGACCGGCTTCCTCCCCCGCCATCGGAGCCAACTCACCACCAGGTAGTGGTCGGTGGAGAGCTCCGCCCCTCTCTTCACCCGAGTGTCCAAGACATGCGGCCGCAGGTCAGATGAAACGACAACAAAGTCGATCATTGAACTGCGACCTAGGGTGTCCTGGTGCCAAGAGCACATATGGACACCCTTATGCTTGAACATGGTGTTTGTGATGGACAATCCATGACGAGCACAGAAGTCCAACAACAAAACACCACTCGAGTTCAGATCAGGTGGGCCATTCCTCCCAACCACGCCTTTCCAGGTCCCACTGTCATTGCCCACGTGAGCGTTGAAGTCCCCCAGCAAAACGAGGGAGTCCCCAGGAGGGGCACTCTCCAGTACCCCTTCCAAGGACTCCAAAAAGGGTGGGTAATCTGAACTGCTGTTTGGCGCATAAGCGCAAACAACAGTCAGAACCCGTCCCCCCACACGAATGCGGAGGGAGGCCACCCTCTCGTTCACCGGGGAAAACCCCAACGTGCAGGCACCGAGATGGGGGGCAACAAGTATGCCAACCCCAGCTCGGCGCCTCTCACCATGGGCAACTCCAGAGTGGAAGAATGTCCAGCCCCTCTCAAGGAGACTGGTTCCGGAGCCAGAGCGGTGCGTCGAGGTGAGTCCGACTATCTCTAGTCGGAACCTCTCAACCTCGCGCACAAGCTCAGGCTCCTTAATAAACAAAGCACATAACTAAATTCAGAACTAATACAGGGACCAGATAACAAACAAAGTGAAAAGGCTAAACTGGAATCCAAAACAGAAATAAACCCAGAGGCAGAAAAGAGCTACTTAACAATAAACATAGATCAGAACAGAACGTGACACTAAAAGTAAAAATGGGAGGCAGATCCTTTAGCTATCAGGCTCCTCTCCTGTGGAACCAACTCCCAGTTTTGGTCCGTGAGGCAGACACCCTGTCTACTTTTAAGACTAATCTTAAAGTTTCCTTTTTGACAAAACGTATAACTAGAGTGGCTCATGTTACTCTGAGCTACCTTTATAGTTTTACTGCTATGGGCTTAGGCTACTGGAGGACATCAGGATCTAATTTTCTCACTCTATAGAGTTCTACTGTTTTTCAATTATGTATTACGTGTTGTCATTTCTGCTTTAACTTTCTGTTCTCTCTCTTTTATCTTCATAGTAGGTACACCTGCTCTGGCGTTCTGTTAACTGTGACATCATCCAGAGAAGACAGCTCACCCGCTACTACCATCTAATGTAGAACAGATTACTGGATCAATGTGTGCTTCTGTGCTTTTTTTGTCTCTCTTGTGTCTCTGCTCTGTCTTCTGTAACCCCCAGTCGGTCGAGGCAGATGACCGTTCATACTGAGCCTGGTTCTACAGGAGGTTTTCCTTCCCGTTAATGGGGAGTTTTTCTTCCCACTGTCGCTTCATGCTTGCTCAGTATGAGGGATTGCTACAAAGCCATGGACAATGCAGACGACTCTCCCTGTGGCTCTACGCTTCTCCAGGAGTGAATGCTGCTTGTCGGGACTTTGATGCAATCAACTGGTTTCCTTATATAGGACATTTTTGACCAATCTGTATAATCTGACCCAATCTGTATAATATGATTGAACTTGATTTTGTAAAGTGCCTTGAGATGACATGTTTCATGATTTGGCGCTATATAAATAAAATTGAATTGAATGGAATTTAATTATTAATTTTATTAAATCTGAAGATAAAATGTTAATTAAGCAGAAAATTAAGGATAAATGGCAAAAGGAATGGGAGAAGGGAAACAAAGGACGTTGGTTTTGAAAAATTCAAAAGGAAACTGGATAAATGAGAAGAACAGGAAGAACAAGAAGAGAAGTAACAATTATTTCTCGATTGAGATTTGGTTATACTGGATTAAACAGTACTCTGTTTATCTTAGGCAAACATAGGAATGGTAAATGTGAATATTGTGGGGTAAATTAAACAGTTAAACACGTGATATTGTACTGTAATAAATAGGAGGAGAGACAGTAATTCATTAAAAATTTAAGTAAAGTTAAAGTTAAATTAGATTTATTTGAAGTATTCAGACAGTAACAATTACAGGATAATATGTCGATATCTAAAAGTAACACATTTGTATAATAGAATTTAATTCCTGAGAGTCATTCTGGTCCACACTCCATACCAGTAAATGGCGGAAATGCATCAATCTGTTGTTTGCCAACCGCCAAAAATGTTTAAAGAAGAAGAAAAACGCTGTTACGTACATAGTTTTGCGTCACTTCCGCTTCTTCTCAGCAATGGCGGCCTCCACCAATGCGGACGGCGTGAGTGGAGCCCAAACAGCTAAAAGCCCTAAAAAGACCAAAATCCAAGGTAAGCAGTGGACCCTACAGAGTCTGTGACGGTTAGCCGCCACCCAGAGACCAGTAAATAGTTTGGCAGACATTTTAACCCGATCTCCACTGACACCTTTACAGGGCCCGCAGAGACCGCAGAACACATTTCCCGTGGCGTTAACTGTTTACACACCAAACCGTGAAAATCAACAGCGATCGATAGTTTTAAAGGCAATTTAAACATCTGATGATTTACAAGCTGGTTTAATCAAAAGGTCTGTTATAGCTGATAAAACAACCTCCATGCAACAGCTCCTCGGCTAAGAGGATTTAAATGTAACGGACTGCAGCTACACTCCCAATTTTACTAGGTCTACCTCGCTAGGATCCGTTTGGAGCTCTTTTTGCTTTTGAGATGGACTTTAAATTTCATCACATAGATTCAACAATGTGGCATTACTGAGAGGTGTTGTCCCGTGTTATCGTGGCACTGTGGACTTCCATGTAAAAAAGTCTTCTGTTCCTCCACAACCTGAAGGTGATCTGAGAGTGGCTGACTGAGATCACCACTGGTTTCCATTTCTGATACATGGACCATCGCGCCTGGTTCCAACAGGCCACGTTCAAAGTCACTCAAGAGCTCCTCTCTTCCACATTCTGAGGCTCAGTTTTAACTTTGGTTGCCACTATCAAGTCTAGATGGATTAAGCCGCTTCTGCATGTGATTGGCTTAGCCTCCATTCGTATTAACCAGCAATTGAACATACGTAAAGGGATTGGATAATGTAAATAGAAACTTAGGCAGTTTTCTGGTGTTTAAGGAGTAAAAACCATTAGTAGTGTCAAACCCTTTACTGATCGTGATCCTTGTGTCCTGCAGTGGAGGAATCTGAGCTCCTGACCGTTCCTGATGGGTGGAAAGAGCCGGCGTTCACGAGAGACGACAACCCCCGCGGGCTGCTGGAGGAGAGCAGCTTCGCCACGCTGTTCCCCAAATACAGGGAAGCTTACCTGAAGGAGTGCTGGCCGCTGGTGGAGAAGGCTTTAGGAGAGGCAGTGCGTACACACAGACACAGTGTACAAATACGCTAGAAATCCTACAATTGCATTTAAACTTTTTTGGATATTGATTTTAAAAATAACACCTTGCAAGGTGACTAACTGGAAGATCTTACACATAATGATGTATCTAATTATCATAACAGAGGGACATTTTTATTTGTGCATCACGCTGTCAAAAACGTGCACATTGGTCAGGCATAGCATTATGACCACATTCCTAACAGTGTGTCCAGATTATGCATCACTTTTTAGCAAGTTGGCTGAAATCTTTACACTTGCAAATACTTTCACCTGCTGCCTAATTTAGTGCAGTAAAAAAGTATTTGACCCCGCACAGATTTCTTCTGTTTTTGTCTCCTTTTTTTCTTTTGCCACGTTTAGATATTTCCAGCTATAAAACAAAATTTATGGTCAAAGACATCTTGATTGAATGCAAAAAGCAGTTTTCAAATGACAATTTAGTAAATGCTATCCAAACCAAACTGGTCCTGAAGTCATTTTTAATAATTTAATAATTAATCATGAATCAACTTTGATTAGCCACATGTTGGACAGTATGCAATGAGCGGTACAACCAGGCGTGAGGTTTAAGGGGCAATTATGGTTTCACATGGCCAGGCTGCTATGGATAGCTTTTTCCTATAATAAATTAAGTAATTGTTTGCAAAGTTGTTTTTTGGTTCGATGTTAAAATGTGAAAGACATTACGTTTGACATAAAAGCTAAAATGTGTTAAATCGTGTTTCTCTTAGCACATCAAAGTCTCTCTGGACCTGATAGAGGGCAGCATGACTGTCAGCACCACTAAGAAGACATTTGACCCGTACGCGATTGTGAAAGCAAGGGACCTCATTAAGCTGCTGGCAAGGAGCGTCCCATTCGAGCAGGTAAAGATCCCACCTCCGCTGATCAACACAGTCACTGCTGGTGGTTTAGTGTAACTTTAGAAAACACTACTGATTATTACCTTTATCCTCATCCTGGTGCTTTCCAGGCTGTCCGCATATTACAAGATGATATCGCCTGTGACATCATCAAAATCGGGACCATGGTGAGGAACAGAGAGCGGTTTGTAAAGCGAAGGCACCGCCTGATCGGCCCTAAGGGCTCCACCTTAAAAGTAAGACCCTTGGGTTAGTTACTGATCCTACGACATTGAAGCTTGCCATGTCAAAGGTATTTATACTAAGAAAAATCCATATTAAAGTTGCAATTTAACATAAATGGTTGAGAAAATGTTTAAGTACGACTCACCTTTGGCTCAACAGGGATTCTATGCTTCACTTGAAGCTTATTCATCCCTAGAAGTGCATTATTAAAGAAATGCCACTAGGTGGCAGCAGGCTGTTTTAGCGACATTGTTGAACTCTTCACTTCTGCTATGCATTTCACAGATTAAAATTCCATTAAAATAAAATATTAATTAACTTATCTTGCTTTTCAGGCTTTAGAATTGTTGACCAACTGCTATGTGATGGTGCAGGGAAACACTGTGTCGGCACTGGGGCCCTACAGTGGCCTTAAAGAGGTAAGAGTGTCACAGCAGCCTGTCATTACAGGGGTTAGTAGTGTAAACAATATACAGTACATTTAATGACTTAGAAACATAAATACACCAAAAACTGACTGTTTTACACTTCAAACCCATGCTCCTAATACTTTTCTGCAACCAGCACCTGTTTTGAAATCGAACCAAAATCCTCCCCGGTTTAACCATTTTGCTTTCCAAATCTAAGTTGGAGATTCACCTATCAGGCTTTTCCAGTTTTCTTCAAAGTCTAGCATTTTGGTCCCATATAAGAGCGAAAAGCAAACCCGAGGCTCTTTGTTAAAGACAAAGTCCCTGGAGTTTGATTACACCAGAAAATTGAAAGAAATTTAAATTAAAAGATTTTTACCACTTATGCATCAGAACATATGTGCCTAACTTTAATCAGATGTTAGGCACAAAATAAAAATAAAATAAAATGTCACTATGCATACCGTTGATGTGTTTATAGGCAAATGGCGGTTGAAGTTCTTAGTTTGTTGCTATCAATGTTATGAACTGAAAAAGAAATCCGAGCCTGTCCAATCCCAACCAGCTTTTGGTGGAGGCAGTGTGATCAGTTGGGGATGATTTTCCCATCCTGAAAAGGCAAAAGAACCCATATCTCCACCTGGGGACCGAACTCTGTCCTGTTGAAAAGACAAACCACAACCACATTAGCTGACTTGGAACAGATGCTTCTCAACTAATAAGTGCCTTTCCCTAACAAATGTGGTACATCTAAGGAGAAGTAAAACAGGCTCACCAACAGTATGACATTTAGTCAACTAAGCACAAATTAAGTTTTTGTCCAAAGTTTTTTATGTTATAGTTCAGAGTTCTAAGTCATTAAAACGGGGCATCATTTTACACATAAAACATAGAAAGTGATTGTCACAACAATCTCTTATTATACAGGTACGCAAAGTGGTAATGGACACCATGAAGAACATCCACCCCATCTATAACATCAAGGTAGGTTCAGCTGCTCTCAGGCACATGGCTAGCTTCTCAGCCATCTTGTTTAGGTCAAAGATGAACGACAGACTGCATTCATGTCCAATGAGGATTTTCTCCATCCTTGTTCTTGATTTCCTGACTGAAACAAATCCCTCTGGGTTTGAATGCCAGGATTGGCTCAACCTGGAGCTGAGGGCATGAAAAACGATGCTTTGAAAATGTTTGCTGTTTAAGTTCCAGATGTTTGCAAATTATTGTTTACAACATATGCTGCATTGCTAAGATGATTCCCACCCCTAACCCTTTTTTTTGTTTTGGTGAGTGGAAATATCTTTCAGCCAGGTGATTGATGGTGTTCAAAAGCTGCCCTATAGGGCAGTAAAAATTGCTTTTATTATTTGTCATTAAAAGTGTAGTTACCCCTAGCGTTCAGTGTTCTGCTGTTCAACCAACCACCTCTTTCTATCTTTCTAACTGCCCTAATCGTCAGACACTGATGATCAAACAAGAACTTTCTAAAGACCCAGACCTGCGGACACAGAACTGGGAACGCTTCCTGCCCAAGTTCCGCCACAAGAACCTCTCCAAGCGTAAGGAACCCAAGAAGATGAGTGTGAAGAAGGAGTACACTCCGTTCCCTCCACCGCAGCCAGAAAGCAAGGTCAGAAGGGGTTTGCATGGGAAAGGATACATGCATGTGATATTATCACACCTAAAAAGTCAAAATACATCTCAAGTGTCAGAGAAACTCAAGGAATTTTATCGCATTGCAGTGGAAACCAGATATTAGTACACGCTGAATAAAAAAATAATTTTTATTTCCTAAATCCTAAAATTGAGGGGATTTTTTTTAAAACTATATTTTAATTCAGAATATTTCAGACAATTTCTTAGTTATTTGAAAAGCCCTTTAATCTGTTTGCATTGGATCAGATGTGATGAGCATCTCTCCACTGGCTTTTTGCTGTAGGTTAGCCGCTCCAAAGTATTTATTTTCTTGTCTTTTAAGTAAAGTTATAACTATTTTGGGGATATGATTATGGTCATTTGAAAGACCCATTTGTGGCTAAAGCTTTAGCTTCCTGACTGATAATGAAGCTTTTTTCCTTCCACATAATGTTCTGTCCTTATGATGTAGTCTATTTTGGGCAGAGCACAAGTCCCTCCTGCAGCAACACACCTACACAACATGATGCTGCTACTTCCATACAGTTGGGATTGTGTTCTCAGGCTTCCAAGGGTCTCCCTTTTTCCTCCTAATGTAAAGATATTCTCCATGTCCACGCACCTTTTTAGTTTCTTTAGAAGACATGTCTCAAAAAAAATATGTTTTTGGAGATGAGTGGCCTTTCAGACCGCGTCAGTAAAGCAGCTGTTTCACTGTGGATAATACATCTTCACTAAATCCTGGTTTATGCTTGATGCATACGCAAGGTCCGCGCTGCCATATTACATCATTTTGGCTACAGCGCCCCTCCCCACAGCTAAAATAACCCAGGAAAATTGCTAACTATGCTGACAGTCCCGTGCGGAAAAACATGGCGGACAAGCAAGAACTCCTTTTGGTGGAGGTTCATAAACATCGACATCTTTATGATTCGGCCCATAAAGATCTCCGTGATCAACAAATTATTAATAATTCCTGGACAGAAATTACCATCACTTTACGAAAAAAGGAAGAGACTTTAAAATGTCAGAAACAACTGTTTTCTACTTCAATGTGTAGTGGGGATGTAGTAGGGGTAGGAGCACAACACCGCCCTCTAGAGTCTAGGCAAATAGTGCTACTTGGGAGGAAAAGCCGCATTGAGCATAAATGCTGCAGACATGTCTCATTTCTGCGAGGAACATACGTGCGTCAAGCATAAACCTACCTTTCCTTTTCGTTCTGCTGTTGATTCGGACATTTATCCCCAAAACTTGTCTGTTCCTTGGATAAAGAAGCCTTCTCCCTCCTGAACAACATTGTCCAGTGATGTCACACAAGGAAGCAACGTGTTTGAGGCTTTTCTTAGAAATATGTCCGCAGGTCAGATTGGTTTAGGAAATCATTTTGGTAATCCTAACTGATCTAATGTCTCTGTTTATACCTTTTTATATATGTAGTTTGTTTTGAGATGAATGAGTAACTGTCTGTATTCCTCCACAGGTTGATCAGGAGCTCGCCTCAGGGGAGTTCTTTTTACGGGAAAGCGTGAAAAGGAGGAAGAAGATGGAGGAAATTAAAGTAATGATTTGTTGTTACGTCTGTCGCTTAGTTGTAACCAGTTAAACATATAAAGAGACTTCCTCAAAGCTTTACTAAAATAAATAATCCTAAAACATGAAGTAAAGTGATATCGAGTTGAGTGGGTAATGTGAGTCACTGTTCCTGTTTTAGGTCAAACAAGCAGAAGCACTGTCCAAGAAGCAGGAGGAGCGAAACAAAGCCTTCATTCCTCCCAAAGAGAAGCCGTTAATGAAGAAGACAGCTAAAGGTAGCTGCTGAACACTGATCTGAGATCAGAGCTTTGTTTCTGTAGGAGTGACGGTAAAGTTCGGATTAACCATCTTGAGTGTTTGTGTCACAGATCCTACAGAGGGTAAACTGGACATCGCAGCCATCAAGGACAAGGTGAAAAAGGCCAAGACGAAGAAACTGGGAGCTCCACCTGTGAATCCGTCTCCTCCCACCAGCAGCACCACAAATAAAAAGAAGAAGAAAACAAAAGGCAAAGGCTAACACCACTCCAGGCCCCATCACATAAGGGAAACATACCATGCTACGTGGTATTTGTTGGACAGAGCGTAGATGCTGGAAACACGGCGGAGGATAGGGAGTGAAGGAATTCCTCCCATGTACCCTCAAAGTCTCAAACATGCTTTCATCATTTTAGGATACAAAGAGAGTTAAAGATGATGTACAGATGCATTTCTTCTTTTCTTGTTCTCATTTCCTGTGTACTGCTACGGTTTTGGATAGATTATGTAGGTTGTTCCCTGTTTTTGCAAAGACTGTGTGTCACTGAGGAGGATGCTGAGTCTCTCAGAAATGTATAATAAAATATTTTTATTATCTAAATCCTGGTCATTGTAGCCGGAAAAAAAAAAATGGTACTGCTTTCCTTAATTACCAAAACAGATCTGGGTGATTTAATCAAAGTCAGAATTTGTTTTCTTATGAGAAGAACAGCATGCATACAGGCCCCCCAAAAAAGGTCCACTCTGATTTACCCTCCTCCATCCTGACAAAACTAATCCGTTCTATACATAATAATTGACCTCACAATGGAGAAATTCACTTCTGCATCTTAACCCATCCCCTTGGGGAGTAGTGGGCTGCCACCGTGTGGCACCTGGGGAGCAATCAGGGTTGGAGGGCAGGAAGTGGGAATCAAACCGGGTACTTGCAACCTTCTCTGAGCGCAAGCACACTGCTCTAACCACTAGGCCAACAACTCCCCATATACCAGTGTTATCTGTTGTGAGATGTCACAGCACAGTTTCTCACCCTCTAGCATCTGCTGGAAATTCTTCTCACTAAAACCTGAGTGTAACCAAGGTCAAGTGATTTTTACCAACGTGTGTTCATTTTGGTAGTGAGAATATATGAGTTCTAAGTCCAACGGGTTTGTTTAACTCCACCTAGTAGATTTTCTTTATTTGCTACATCTTCCTTGTAACTCGTTGGATGGTCTTTGGCTTTAAAGGGGACATCTCATGCTTTTAATGTCGTTCTATTAACACTGACATTATTCAGTTGTCTATATAAAGTGGAAATGCAATGTCTAGGTCTGAATTCCTTGTTATTGTTGCCCCACAGCCTCTCTTTTCCCCCTGTTCTGAGGGTTGTCCTAGAGCAACTCGTCTTGGTTTCCTTTAAATGCAAAGGAGACACTTCACACTGTTCCCCTCCAGGTCGCAGAGCGTCCGGCTGCACTCTGTTCGGTCATTTTAGTATGCTGGGAGATGGAGGAATGAATTTTTGTGGATTAATACGCTCAACAACTGAACATTTTCACTTATCCACTTGCACGATCAGTATGCTTCAGCCTGGACTACAAAATCGTTGCAAAATGGTAAATATAGTGCCTGTCATAGTTCAATTCTGACAGTGCCATACAGTGGTTGTTTCTGCCTTGTTCTTACGAGATGGAGGAGTTGAACGTCCAATCTCATATGAGGCAAGTAATCATGAAGTTGCCCTATAAGCTCCGTGAAAGATGGAGATTAACAGCTTGTAAGTTCCAAAAACAGTAAAAAACAAAGCAACTGGACTTGTTTTTCGTAGTTAAAGACGTTTCGCTTCCTCTCCAGGAAGCTTTCTCAATAAAAAAAATGAATTGAGAAAGCTTCCTGGACAGGACAGATTTAAATCCCATATTAAACAGGTTTCCAGAGTTTCCTTTTTCCACCAGCGGAATATTGCCCAAATTAAAAATATTCTGTCCAGGGGTGATGCTGAAAAACCTCAAGGCTGGACTATTGTAATTCTTTACTATTTGCAATTTGAAGTCTTCAGCTGATCCAAGAGTTCTGATGAAAATTAACAAGATGGATCATATTTCTCCAATTTTAGCTTCCCTTCATTGAATTCCTGTTAAATCAAGAATACAATTTAAAATTCTTCTTCTAACGTATAAAGCCCTTAATAATCAAACTCCATCATATATCAGAGCTCTGATTACCCCGTATGCTCCTAACAGAGCACTTCGCTCTCAGACTGCAGGTCTGCTGGTGGTTCCTAGAGTCTCTAAAAGTAGAATGGGAGGCAGATCCTTTAGCTATCAGGCTCCTCTCCTGTGGAACCAACTCCCAGTTTTGGTCTGTGAGGCAGACACCCTGTCTACTTTTAAGAATAATCTTAAAACTTTCCTTTTTGACAAAGCTTATAGTTAGAGTGGCTCATACCCTGAGCTACCTCTATAGTTGTGCTGTGATAGGCCTAGGCTACTGGAGGACATCAGGGTCTATTTCTCTCACTCTACTGATTTCTACTGTTCTCCAGTCTACTGTTCTCCAGTTTTGCATTGTATTACATTGAAATGACTGTCGTCATTTCAGCTTTTAACTTTTTGCTCTCTCTCTTTTTTTCTTCATAGTAGGCACACGCCTGGTCTGGCGTTCTGTTAGCTGTGACATCATCCAGGGAAGACAGATCACTGACTATTACCATCTAATGTAGAACAGATTACTAGATCAATGTGTGCTTCTGTGCTTTTTTGTCTCTCTTGTTGTGTCTCTGTTCTGTCTTCTGTAACCCCCAGTCGGTCGAGGCAGATGACCGTTCATACTGAGCCCGGTTCTGCCGGAGGTTTTTCATTCCCGTTAATGGGGAGTTTTTCTTTCCACTGTCGCTTCATGCTTGCTCAGTATGAGGGATTGCTGCAAAGCCATGGACAATGCAGACAACTCTCCCTGTGGCTCTACGCTTCTCCAGGAGTGAATGCTGCTTGTCAGGACTTTGAAGAAATCAAATAGGACATTTTTGACCAATCTATATAGTATGATTGATTTGACTTTGTAAAGTGCCTCGAGATGACAATTCATGAATTGGTGCTATATAAATAAAATTGAATTGAATTGAATAATACATAGATTCATACAACTATATGATTACATACAGTCATAAGCCACGGCTGGAATAAAATCTACACACAACAGAAATTTAAGATTTGCAACATATAAAGTTGAACACTCAAGCTTGACCGAGACAAATATTTAATGCACCAGTAATAAAGGGCATCCTGGCGTAGGTTAATAACTGCTCGGGAGTGCAATTATATGGTAAATATTTAATCTAAGCAAAACGTTTCTACAATGTAGCTAGCAAAGATGGGACAGCGGAAATACATCCTATTTTAATTTTTTAATTGATGAGATAATGGAGAAATGCTCTTTACTGCCACTGCACGATGATGTCATCAGCATATTTTATTAAAGATCCATTTGGAGGCAATCGGTGGTAGATTCACTTGGTGGTGTACCATTTCCTGCTTTATTAACCCACTTCTGTTTCCTGCCACACAGTCTTTCATATGCAATGCAAAGTCTATAGGTGAAAGGTTCAATTCACCCTGGGGCGTAGTTGTGTACAAAAATGGTTCCTTCACAAGAATCAAAGTTTTTGACACCGTCTGGGCAGAGCTAGACAGTACAACCAAAAAAGCTTTTTGCCCAAACAACCTGAGAAAGGAAGAGGGATACAATTAGAAGCATTTATATGTACCGTAAAAAAACACCACTTGCCTCACGCAGTGCAACACATCTCCTTCGCACATAGAGTTGATCAGGTTGTCAACTGTGGCCTGTGAAAAGTTGGTCCACTCCTCTACAAATGGGAACAAAACCAAGTGTTGCGTTTATATTTTTGTTGAGTGTATCTAAACCAGTGAATTGGTGGTGTTGCCTTGTAAACACTAAGTGTCCTGCTCTCCACCTCCTCCATGTACAAATTGGCCATTATAGTTGACACTGTGGAGTCCATGGCACATCCATGTTTCTGTCTGTAAAAGTTGTCTCTATACTTGAAATATGTGGTTGAGAGACAGGGGTTTAACTAGTAACAAATCTGGTTTGATGTTAAATTGATTCTGTCTTTTAGTCAGAGTCCTGACAGTGTTCTCTGCCTCTGATGTTGGGACGCAGGTGAAAAGAGAGGTGACGTCAAAGGAAACTATGGTTTCTCTTACTGCCAGTCTGGGGTGTCAGACTTTAAAATTAAGTCTGTGAAGTTTTGTATGTGGTGTGAAACAATTTTCTCGCCAAAATTGTTTCAAGAGGTTTTGCAGTGTTGTATGTGACAGAGCTAATCCTGCTGACCATGGGTCTGAGTGGTACCCATAGATTGTGTATTTATGGAAGTCCATATATACATGGAGTGGCCTATCCTGGATACAGCTTATAGTAGAGAACTTGACTGATCACTTTCTCTCTTTCCAGTTTTTGTAGGGAGTCTGTTATTTTCTTTTTGGGGTTAATTTGACTTTTTTCTCTCCTTTGTCAGAGTGTATCAAAAGTGAAACTAACCTTTTTCACTCAGCAGCTGGCTTTGAGTCCTCAGAGTTATCTCTATCACTGTGTCCATTGATGGAGGACTTGGAGGATATACTGTTCAGAAACAGACCAACATGTGTAACGTTTCTGGCACTGGAGCTGCTGATTGCAATCAGCACACCTGTGTCTGTCTCCGCCCTGGCTGCTTATAAGCTCTGCTCCTTGCAGCCTCCAGTGCCAGAACGTCTTTAGCCACACGGTGAGCGCTTCCAGCCTTCTTTTTGAACCCTTGTTTGCCTGTCAGTCTCTCGACCTGTTTTGCCTCTGTTTTTGAAAACCTGTCTGCCCCTTTTGGATTTGTCTGCCTGCCTGGGTCCTGCCTGTCAGCCTCAGAGAACTGGACTGCCTCACCGTGTTTCTGACCCCAGTCTGTCCGTGAGTAAAACGAGTTCGCCTGCCCCCTGTTCTGTCTGTGCTTTCTGGATTGACCTGGACCTGGACCTGGACGCTCTATTGGATTCCCCCTTGGAGACCGCTGCCTGAGCTAAACGGATTTCCCCCTGACAAAGACCTGGACCGGATCTGGACAAAGAGCCCTGGATAACCCCCTCTCGGACGCCTTCGTAACAAGGAGTCAGAGTTCTGCCCCCAGCACGTCCAGGAGCGGCCAGTCGCAGAGTGCGAGCCGAACCAGGGACCGAGCCGCCAGCGTTAAAATAAAGACTGATATTATTTTTGTACTCACTTGTTTTCGGGTATTTCTTGGGTCCTCCTAAATTCTTCACAGTACGTTCTGGCCAAACATGGACCCTGTACCCGAAACCTAGTGGCGCACGGGGGTAGAAAGATCCGTTTCTGTTTTAGAAGCCGGCATCTCGGAGATTCTAGGCCATCTTCGAAGTCGGGGAAGCACGCAGCCTCCACTTCCGCAAGCCGCCTCCTCTAGCCCTCCGTCACTTCCGGTGACGTCGTCCTCGTCAGAGCCCCGACTCTCCCCGCCGGCAATGTTTTCTGGTGATCCAGAACATTGTAGGGCTTTTCCCACACAGTGCGAGACACATTTCGAATTGCAACCTTCCTCATTCTTTTCAGACCGGTCCGATCAAGCATATGTGATGTCCTGCTTTGCCTCAACTTACTCCGTCAGTGGTCCGGACGTCTTCCTGGAGGTCGACCCGGAAGTGATTCGAGAGCTCCGTCCGGACCTATTTCTGGAATCGATCCCGTCTCCTCAAGAGAAATCGGCATCCCCGCTGGGTCCGCCGTCCCGTCGCCGGAGGAGGAGACGGCGGCTTATTGACCAGGCCTCCAGCTGTTCTGAGGAGCGGTCAGCCGGGCCAGTTCAGCCCCAGCCTCTGCCGACCGTCCCTCTGGCTTCTTCAGCCGCTTCCTGTCCTGCGGACCGAAGTCCTCCACCTCCCTATCCTGATCTGCCCACAGCTCCCTCTAGTGACGCTGTAGAAGCCGACCATAAAGCCCTGGAGAGTAAAATAAGGACGTTTGCCCCCATTATTAAACGCCTCAGAGAGGCTCTCCTCTGTCAATACTCAGAGGGACTGGAGGAGAAATTAAGAGAGGTAGAGGGACATTATCGGTCAGCCCTCCAGGCTTTCTACAGCCGACCTAAACCAGTCCCAGAGGGTCCGGCCGATGCCTTGGCTCCCGAGTCTGTCTCCGAGGGTCCGGCCGATACCTCGCCTCCTGAGTCTGTCCCTGAGGATCCGGCCGACGCCTCGGCTCCCGTGAAGTCCAGAGAGGTGGTCCAGGAGGACCTGCCTCTTCTGACCTGCGACGTGGGAACCCAGAGGGGTCCGTCACTGAAGTGCGACGTAGGAATCCAGAGGGGTCCGTCACTGACGTCCGACGTCGGGACCCAGAGGGGTCCGTCGCAGACGTCCGACGTGGGAACCCAGAGGGGTCCGTCGCGGATGTGCGACGTGGGAACCCAGAGGGGTCCGTCGCAGACGTCCGACGTCGGGACCCAGAGGGGTCCGTCGCAGACGTCCGACGTGGGAACCCAGAGGGGTCCGTCGCGGATGTGTGATGTGGCAACACAGTGGGATCCGTCGCTGAACTGTGATGCGGGGTCTCAGGTGGATTCTTCATTCTTCGGACACCCCAGGCCTCCGAAGAGGATGCAACAACTGTGGCCCCCTGGAGTCTTTGAGCCTCTCGATGTTGTGTTTAAGCTCAGGCCCCTTTTTGCCCTCATGGACAGCCAACTCTGGGAGAGACTTTATTGGATGTCTCTTTCTGAGACCCTCCAGGAGTTGATCCTGAGACTCCTGGTGGCAAAGGGTCTGACTTTGGCTCCTGAAGCCTGTAGCCCGGGGCCTCCTGAAGCCTGTAGCCCGGGGCCTCCTGAGGCCTGTAGCCCGGGGCCTCCTGAAGCCTGTAACCCTGTGGCCTCTGTAGTCTGTAGCTCTGTAGTCTGTAGCCCTGTGGCCTCTGTAGTCTGTAGCCCTGTGGCCTCTGTAGTCTGTAGCCCTGTGGCATCTGTAGTCTGTAGCCCTGTGGCATCTGTAGTCTGTAGCCCTGTGGCCTCTGTAGTCTGTAGCCCTGTGGCCTCTGTAGTCTGTAGTCCTGTGGCCTCGGTAGTCTGTAGTCCTGTGTCCTCTGTAGCCTGTAATCCTGTGGCCTCAGCAGCCTTTAGCCAGACTCCCACCTTAGCAGCCTGTAGCCAGGCTCCCACCTTAGCAGCCTGTAGCCAGGCTCCCACCTTAGCAGCCTGTTGCCAGGCTCCCACCTTAGCAGCCTGTTGCCAGGCTCCCACCTTAGCTGCCGGTAGCCAGGCTCCCCCTTCAGTCGCCTGTAGTCAGGCTTCCTCTTCAGTCGCCCGTAGCCAGGCTCCCCCTTCAGTTGTCTGTAGTCAGGCTTCCCCTTCAGTCGCCTGTAGCCAGGCTCCCTTGTCAGTCGCCTGTAGCCGGGCTCCCCCTTCAGTCGCCTGTAGCCAGGCTCCCTTGTTAGTCGCCTGTAGCCAGGCTCCTTCTTCTGTCACCTGTACCCAGGTTCCTTCGTTGGTTGCCTGTAACCAGGCCCTTTCCTCCGTCGCCTGTAGTCAGGCTCCTTCGTTAGTCGCCTGTAGCCAGGCTCTTTCGTCGGTCACCTGTAACCAGGCTCTTTCCTCCGTCGCCTGTAGTCAGGCTCCTTCGTTAGTCGCCTGTAACCCGGCTCCTTTTTCAGTCGCCTATAGCCAGGCGTCCCCTTCTGTCGCCTGTAGCCAGGCTTCCCCTTCGGTCGCCTGTAGTGAGGCTCCCTCGTTAGTCGCCTGTAGTGAGGCTCCCTTGTTAGTCGCCTGTAGTCAGGCTCCTTCGTTAGTTGCCTGTAACCAGGCTCCTTCGTCAGTCGCCTGTAGCCAGGCTCCTTCGTCCGTCGCCTGTAGCCAGGCTCCTTCGTCCGTCGCCTGTAGCCAGGCTCCTTCGTCCGTCGCCTGTAGCCAGGCTCCTTCGTCCGTCGCCTGTAGCCAGGTTCCTTTTTCAGTCGCCTGTAGCCAGGCTCCTTTTTCAGTCGCCTGTAGCCAGGCTCCTTTTTCAGTCGCCTGTAGCCAGGCTCCCTTTTCAGTCGCCTGTAGCCAGGCTCCTTTTTCGGTCACCTGTAGCCAGGCTCCCGCACCGGGAACCAGTGACCAGGCACCGCCGCCTGTAGCCGTCAACCAGACACCGCCGCCTGTAGCCACTAACCAGGCGCCGCCGCCTGAAGCCACTAACCAGGCGCCGCCGCCTGAAGCCACTAACCAGGCGCCGCCGCCTGAAGCCACTAACCAGGCGCCGCCGCCTGTAGCCATTAACCAGGCGCCGCCGCCTGTAGCCATTAACCAGGCGCCGCCGCCTGTAGCCATTAACCAGGCGCCGTCGCCTGTAGCCACTAACCAGGCGTCGCCGCCTGTAGCCACTAGTCTGGCGCCTTCTGTACCCTGTAGTCTGGCGCCTTCTGTACCCTGTAGTCTGGCGCCTTCTGTACCCTGTAGTCTGGCGCCTTCTGTACCCTGTAGTCTGGCGCCTTCCGTACCCTGTAGTCCGGCGCCGGGTTCTGTTTTTCCTCTCCCCAGACCTCGCCGCCGGCCTCCTAGATTCCTGCTCCGCCGCCGGCCTCCGAGGTTCCTGCTCCGTAGACGGCCTCCTGGACGCCCGCCGGAGAGCCTGTCACGCCGGGGGCGTCCGCCGGAGAGCCAGTCACGCCGGGGGCGTCCGCCGGAGAGCCAGTCACGCCGGGGGCGTCCGCCGGAGAGCCTGTCACGCCGGGGCCGTCCGCCGGAGAGCCTGTCACGCCGGGGCCGTCCGCCGGAGATCCTGTCACGCCGGGGCCGTCCGCCGGAGAGCCTGTCACGCCGGGGCCGTCCGCCGGAGAGCCTGTCACGCCGGAGCCGTCCACCGGACGGTCCGCCGGGACGACCTCCGGAGACCGTTTCTCGCGTGGGCCGTCTTCCAGGATGCCCACCTGACTCTCTGTTCTAGAGATTGGTTTAAAAGCATTTCAGTTAGTTGGTTTTTGCCCTTCCGAGGGTTGTTTTCTGTTATGGACTCTTGTTTTCCCTTTTTTTTTCTGACCCTCCTGCCTGTAGCCCCCTCCACCCGCCCGGTCAGACTTTTATTTAGTTTTCTTTTGTACTCTTAGAGACGTTTAAGGGCGTCTGGAATCCGCCCTTGAGGGGGGGGCTCTGTAACGTTTCTGGCACTGGAGCTGCTGATTGCAATCAGCACACCTGTGTCTGTCTCCGCCCTGGCTGCTTATAAGCTCTGCTCCTTGCAGCCTCCAGTGCCAGAACGTCTTTAGCCACACGGTGAGCGCTTCCAGCCTTCTTTTTGAACCCTTGTTTGCCTGTCAGTCTCTCGACCTGTTTTGCCTCTGTTTTTGAAAACCTGTCTGCCCCTTTTGGATTTGTCTGCCTGCCTGGGTCCTGCCTGTCAGCCTCAGAGAACTGGACTGCCTCACCGTGTTTCTGACCCCAGTCTGTCCGTGAGTAAAACGAGTTCGCCTGCCCCCTGTTCTGTCTGTGCTTTCTGGATTGACCTGGACCTGGACCTGGACGCTCTATTGGATTCCCCCTTGGAGACCGCTGCCTGAGCTAAACGGATTTCCCCCTGACAAAGACCTGGACCGGATCTGGACAAAGAGCCCTGGATAACCCCCTCTCGGACGCCTTCGTAACAAGGAGTCAGAGTTCTGCCCCCAGCACGTCCAGGAGCGGCCAGTCGCAGAGTGCGAGCCGAACCAGGGACCGAGCCGCCAGCGTTAAAATAAAGACTGATATTATTTTTGTACTCACTTGTTTTCGGGTATTTCTTGGGTCCTCCTAAATTCTTCACAACATGAGGGTATTGTTCCCAAATTGCAATGCAACATGCCTTTTGTTGTTGCTATGACCCGGATAACATAGCATTATCATATAAGCTTACCCAAATTGTTCAAAGGCATAATAGGTAATCTTAACTAATCTAAAAGAGGTGAAGTTCAGTTAAGGTAGGACAGTGAGCAAATAAGGATGTCTTTTTTATACAGTGTGTGTAAACGCCTGGTTTCAACTGCAGATGAGTCATGTTATCACCATGCACATATCAGCGTGTAGTGGCCACAGACAACTGCAACACCCACGCTCTGACAGTAACAGTCAAGGCTGCATCCCATGACTTCATGATATCATCAACACATGCAACCAACATGAAACACTTCCTTAATTTATTTTTATGTATCACAGAAAGTTAGTAAAAAAAACACAACAGAATACAGATGATGGATATGAACTATACTAGTGTTTCAGTGCATTGGGCTGAGGGCATTCACTCATTTTTGTTGGTGGCTTTCATCAGGGAATGACCCTGATGAAGGCCACAAATGTGTTTGACTGTCAACAAAGTTGGTTCCAAGTACTTCAAGTGTTGTTGAGGTTTTTACCTCATCAGATCTTAGCTCATGTACCTTGGAAGTTGATGAAATTTTGTATATTTATTTCAGTTGTTCACTTCAGAAAGTGAATCTTATATATTTTAATAGGTGTGGTAGTTTTTTTTGTAGGCAGGCAGGCTGTATAAACATGTCAGTGTGTAGCAAACCCATATGATATACAAGTTTCCCTTTTTGACCTAAATTACTGAAATAAAAGACCTTTTCAATAACATTTTCACCTGTAAAGTGAGTTAGACCTAAACAACCTTGCAACAACTTGCAGGCCTTAATAAATAGAAAATGTTTTCTTTCTCACACTTTTTTCATTTAATTAAAACTTATTTTCAGTTTCTTTGACAATTAACTGTCTGTTTCCTTTTTTTGGCATTGAAACACAGGCTGATACGTGCTGTTTACCATGTAGAGCATGTCGTTCGCAGCTGGAAGGACAGCTGAGTGCGTTTGGTTATGTTCCCTTACACATTCATCAATGAACTCCTGGTTGCTGATTTGTGGCAGTGAGACGGAGAAAGCGCCCAAATCCAGGACGATCACGGCCCACAGAAACATCTCCACAGCTCTCTGCAAAGCTCAGTCAGTAACCTGCATAAAGTTTAACTGATACAGGAAATGATTCACGTTGAGAAACGGGATGTAGCATGGTTTATTTATAATACGGGAACATTTCTACATCTATAGTGTGCATCACAGTGATGATGCAGCTTTAAAAAAGTAGCTCAAAATGTATTTATGGTAAACACAAAATGCGCCTCACCCCCACAATGGCATCATAATTAGAATTCTTGACTTTAACTGGATCATTGCAACAGCTTGTTCCTGTTTGTAAGTCAGCGAGCTTGTAACATTAGCAACAGTTTTCAAGCTAAAGGTTCACAGAAAATTTTAATTGGGGATTGGATGAGACAGATGGCATGGGATGCTGTCTGTATCTCCCATGAAAACAAAGGCTCTACTCATAGCAAAAGATATCGGGATAAAAGTACTTGACTGCGTATGCAGAAATACACGTCAGGACGAGGGCTATGGGCCGTACGATCAGGATATCCAGAAAATTGTTGTTTGGTACGACGGGGTCCCAGGCTGGGGTCCAGCTGTAGCCTAGAATACCAAAGAATCAGTTTGTAGTTTTACAGTGGAGTAAAATTGCTCACTTTTACTTTGGTAGGTTTGTGTTTTTTTTTGCCATGACACTTACTTTTCTGGATGTCTCGTTCCTGACTACCTGCAGAGAGACACAGATGCTTTAGAGAGGTCTTCCCTTTCAGTAAAGTCCATTCTGTATTTGTAGTGATATCCATTTCTTCAATTGGTGAAGCACTATACTTACGACAGAGCTTGTCCTCACAAATGTCTCCACATTGAGAGCAGGGAGCCCCCTTACTTTCATAAGGCTTCCTTCCAATCATATTACCCCTGCAAAAAGAATCAGTTTAACTGAAAGACTTTTGAATTGACATCCCCACCACCACCACCGCTACCCCCACTATTAATGCATTTATAGTTGTTAAGGTATTGCTTGGCTGTATTGGCAGGCAATCTGAGGTAGATGCATTTGGTGGTGTACCATTTCCTGTTTCATCAAGCCACCTGTTTCCTGCCACACGTTCTCACAGTCTTACATGTCAAATGTAAAGTCTATAGGTCAAAGGCTGAATTTACCCTGGGGCGTAGTTGCATACAAAAATGGCACCTTGACGAGGATCAAAATTTTTAACACCATCTGGGCAAAGCTGGACAGCACAACCAACCTTGTAGCTTTTTGCCCAAACAACCTGAGAAAGGAAGAGGGGTACAATTAAAAAAAGACATTTACATATACTATTAAATAATGATCAACATCTTTACTTTTTTGTTTGACATTAAATTAGACTCAATGTTTCTTATTTTAAGTTAGTAATATAACCAAAATCATGTTAAATTCCAGAATGACGGATATATATATTTTTTTTAATTTCTTCTACTTTAGTAGTTTTCATTTATTTTTTGAACATTTGGTAGAACTACGCCACGCTTCTTAAAAGAGCTGCTATAACTAAGTCAGGCTATTGGTGTCAGGGTGCAATCCTGCCTGCTGCACCCTGAACCTTCCAGAACCTTCCATCTTCCACCCAGCTCTGTCTCCACTTGTTGTTGTTGTTCTTCTTCTTCTTCTTCTTGTTTTATGGCGGTTGGCAAGCAACTTAATGATGTGCATTACCACCATGTACTAAAGTGGAGTGTGGATCAGGAGATTCTTCCACGTCTGGTTGTCAGAGTTTCCCTGCGTCTGCCTGCACCTCCTACGGTTCCCACCTGCTGCACTCCTGGCTTACCCGCTGTCCTCCGTGCGCCAAGAACTCTCTCTCCCTGCTACTGGATTTTGGCGTTGCACCCGCAGCTCTCCCACGTCCTCCGGTTCTCCAGCTTCCTCCAGTCCTCCAGCGTTCCTCTTCCATCTTCACCACCCTGGTATAGACTCTGGTTCTCCACCTCCACTATCCATCCATCCTTCAATAAACTTTCTCAAACTAAGCTCCGTGTGTGGCGTGAGTTCGGGTTCATCAAGACAAATCCTGACAATTGGGTTGCTTGCTTATACACACCGTCTCAGGTCTGCCCACAGAGTTTCTATGGGATTTAAATCTGGATCTTGTCACAGAGCTTCGCCCAAGCCTTGGGTGGTAATAGCCAAAACTTCATCCCATGTAATTTATTTAGTGTTTTCTTAGGGTCTCTAATTGGAAAACCCAAGCTTCTGTTGGGTGTCTTATTGCTTCAGTATCCAAATAATGTCTGTCGCCATGAGGCCATCTACTTTTGTAAATAGTAAAAGGACTTAATTCATATGACACTTTTCCAGTCATATCGACCACTCAAGAAGCCCATTAACCCACTCACAATTTGTAATTATGTAATCTAAAACAGCAGAAGTTCAGGTAACATAGGAAAGTGAGCAAATAAAGATATCTTTTTCATACACCATGTGTAAATACCTGGTTTCAACTGCAGATGAGCCATGTTATCATTGTGCACATACCTGTGTGTAGTGGCCACAGGCATCTGTGCAACTGTTGTCCTGGTAGTTGTAAACCCTTTTTTCATTCACCCAGCTTTGTATGGCTCTCTTTATGTTGAAATTCGATGGCGGGTAGCCTGTCCATAAGTTTTCTCCCACAGAGGGAAAGGTAGGGTGCACCTGCCGGACATCCTTGAGGTAGATGTTGTGTCGAAAGTCGCAGTGCCTTGCCCACGCTCTGGCAGTAACAGCCAAGGCTTCATCCCATGACTTCATGACATCATGAACACATGCAACCAACATGAAACATAACACTTTTTTCAACGTGAAACATAACTGTTTTGACTTTAGTTATTTTTAACTGTCACAGGAATTTAGTACAATAAAGCCAAACAGCAGATTCTGGATGATGAGTATGAGTATGGGCATTCACTTACAACACAGTTTATCAGAATATTTAATTCATTAACTTAAGTCAGAAAGTGACTCTTGTGTATTTTAATGTCCTTGGTGTGGTATTTTTTTTTTCCGTAGCCAGGCTGTATAAAATATGTCGGTGTATACAGCAAAAGTAAATAATATATACATTTCCCTTTTTTTTGCTGAAATAAATTACCTTTTCAATCATATTCTGTTTTTACTGAGATGCACCTATAAATGTGGATTAGACCTAAACTACCTTGCAACAACTCGTAGATCTTAACAAATAGACAATGCTTTCTCTCTCACACTTTTTTTCATTTAATTAAAACTTATTTTCAGTTTCTTTGACAAATAACTGTTTAACCTCCAGTCTAATGGTTAACACAAGTCTGTTTCCTTTTTTCGGCAGTGAAACACAGGCTGACACGTTCAGTATTTACCATGTAGAGCATGTCGCTCGCAGCTGGAACGACAGCTGAGCGCGCTTGGTTGTGTTCCCTCACACATTCGTCAATGAACTCCGGGTCGTTGATTTGTGGCAGTGAGACGGAGAAAGCGCCCAAATCCAGAACGATCACGGCCCACAGAAACATCTCCACAGTTATCTGCAAAGCTCAGTCAGTAACCTGCATCAACTTTTTTTTTAACTGAAACGGGAAGTGAGTTGCCCTTGAGAAACAGGATGTAGCATGGCTTGTTAGAAATGTTACAGGACAATTTCTACATCTATGTTTGGCATCACACTCATGATGCAGCTTTTACAACAGTAGCTGAATATCTATTTATGGTAAACAGAAAAGGCACCTTTTCACAGAGGACACTCTCCCAAATCAAGGGAATCAGGATCTGTCTGGTATAAATCTCACTCAGTACATTTGCACCAACCTAGCTGGTGGTGTTTCAATGACTGGCATGAATGGGAGAGTTAGAGTAGGCAAGCAGTGTTGACACAGCTGGTCCAGAGCAACTGAGCAACTATAATAAGCCATTTGTTCAAAACTGAGGAAAAAATGTGGGGTTTTCCAACAGGAAAGGTGGGTGCTTACATACACATTTCTCTTACTTGTGCCATGCCCATTTTAACTACAAGTGCCTTGCCAAAGTATGACTTCTTTTCCACAATATGTCATGCTAAATACACTTTCTTGGATTTCACTAGGATTTGAATTAATAGACCAGCATAAAGTTGTGCATAACTGTAATCAAACAATATGCAACATGGGTTTAGATATTTAAAAAATAGAATATATGAAAAGTCTGCCATACATCTGTATTAAGACCCATTCAATCTGGTACCACTGAATAAAATACAGCACAACCAACTGACTGGGCCAGCTGTGTATAATTTTGCAGGAGCAAAGCCCAATGTGGTGTGCACAGACAGGAGCAATAATTCAAGACTGTCTGTGGAGCATGAGATATTTGGTTTTACAACAGTTGAAAGCTTACTGAAAACTATTTACTGTTTATTCCCTCGATAACTAATTGGGGCTTCTTTTGCATTAATTATTTTTGCCATGTTGCGTTGATGCCGTATTACTCTGCTGAGGTGTTAAGGAAGCCCAGGTAGTTTTAATAGTGGCTTCCAGTTAGTTTGCAGGTGCCAGGACCTGCTGGAATGTCCCAGTCTTTTGGTTTCCTCAATTGTATCTGTTCATAACTTCTGAGTCAATTCTGGTTTCAGAATTAGAATCAGAACCATCAGAACAGTCATGGCTAATATTAATATTAATATTAATGGCTTGATATTATTTTTGCCATGTGAGGTTCATAGTTAAATGTTGACTGCAGGTATGAGTCGAGCTAAAAAAAAACGTTTATATTGTTGTTAATATTATAATTTAAAGTGTGGCAATGTTGAAACATTCTCGTTGTTATATGTAATATAACCATCTGACTCGCTCTCTCTACTTTCTTATACTTACTTATTTTGCTCTATTTGTACATTTATGCTGTTACGGCTCTAGTACCTTAATTGTTTACCACCATAAAGCACTTTTGGACATTAAAACTTCAGTAGATCTACAATTTGGATATGGTCTGGGTCAGAGAAACCGAGGCTTCCAGGTTCTCTCTGGCTTCCCTACTGAGCTACTGAATTGTCCACATCTGATTCCGGAAAAGCGATCCCGTTAAAGATGTGGTAAACGTGGAGGACTGGCGGAGAGGATTAAAGCCTATTTGGTATTTCTTCACTGTCGAGGCGGCTCTCCTCGTCTTGGATTGTATCCTCGTTTCCTAAATGTAGGCCGCCGCTGGATTTACCCCGTTGTTCCGGGGATGTGCTACTCTCGGATGGATGGTGGAGTTTTTATTTATTTATTTGTTTTTTTTATCATCGACAGTTTCGGGATCTAAAGAGAAATGTAGATTATGGAAACCTCAAGTGGTTGAACTATGTTTCATCTTCAGCTTGTGCTGCTGCACCATCAACCATCTGCTTGGCCTTGCTTAATGCTAGGTGTTTAGCTAACAAGACCTTCATGCTACACGATCTGTTTACTTGTCAGGATTTGTATTTTTTATTCATCACAGAAACTTGGCTACAAGAAGGTCAGTTGTTGCCTTTCTCTGAACTTTTACCTCAGAACAGTGCTTTTATAAATTCTCCCTTGTTGACTGGCAAAGATGGAGGTCTGGCTACAATTTTTAAATCCAGTTTACACTGTCAACAATCATTTATAAATTAATATTTCAGTTTTGAGCTTCAAGTTTTTGAAGTGAAATTAACTGAACCAATTCTGTGTGTAGAGGTCTACCGTCCGCCAAAGTTAAACAAGGACTTTATTTATTAATTCTCAGAAAGTATGGCATGGATTACCTTAGAGTATGATCATATTTTAATTATAGGTGATTTTAATATACACACGTATGCTGCCCAGATAAACCTCTGGTGAAGGACCTTTTGGACTTGATTGATTCATTCCATTTCACACAATCTGTGGTTGGGCCAATGCCCTTAAAGGGACATATTCTGGATTTGGTGCTATCACATGGGCTTTCAGGGGCGTAGGAAGGTTTTAAAATGTGGGGGGGCAAATAAGATAGATAAGGTATTATAGCCAAATGGCGAGTGGAGTGAACCAAAAAATCTTTTGGGTCCATAGACAAGGAAAAGTGAAATGCACCCCTATTTAACACGTTTAATGAGCATGCTGATTAAAAAAGCAATCAGTACATCTACATCTATATCAGCACTGCAGGCTTAAGAGTTATTTTTTCGAGGCACATCATTATCTTCTCAACATTTAGGAGGTATTTACCAAACAAAGAACTACCCCAAGAGGCAACAGATATTGACAGATTAAATTTGGTATTATCTCAAAGACAAAGAACAATGTTTAAATATAAAATTGTTACATACTGTTCAATAAATGATAAGTTTTTTTAATTAAGAGTAATTTTCATTTGAAGGTCCTTTTATGGGGGCCGCCATCTTGGTGAAGAACAGTACTGCCACCTCCCAGTTTGTGACGTCACTGTGCGGGATCGGCTGTAGAGCAAGTCCCAATGCCCTTTCTGTCCCCTTGTAAATAAATACCGTTTTCATGCCAAAATATTTTTTTAACCTCTTAAACAAAGATAGACGTGGTATTTAGCGCTTAAATTAATACAAATTTTACATTTTAGATACATAAAAAGACAAAAAATAAGCATTAAAGTACGGTTTATAGGTTGGGTTCTGCAATGTTATAAGATGAGTATAAAACTCATCTTTAGAACCAGTCTCTGCTCCAAATGGTGATCTGCACCGCCTAATCTACTTTCAGCAGTTATCATCAGTTATTGCAGCCGTAAACTGCAGAAAATACGGCCAGATCGGCTCTTTCTGAGTTTACTCTGCTCCTGCTGTCACGATGAGCTGCAGCTCACAACAGGGATGATTCTAGGATCTGACCTTTAGGGGTGCTCAGCCCCCAGTGTTGACTGTGATTCCTGGCATGAACAACAGGCTTTCCATTTTTAGTCCAAATGTAAGATTCTTAGAGTTGACTCATTTTTGAGCTAAAGATCATCAAACAAGCTACAATATAGGCCCATCCAAAGGCACTGGCAACCAGATTGAAACGTTTTCACGCGATAAAACCTTGTGCATTTGTAAACACTTTCGGTTCAATCTGCTGGCTTAATGACTTAAAGACTGCCCATTACTAAGGTGGTGGACCTGTTTCGGTTGAATTTGCATATTATCTAAGCCATTACAAGGCCTTTGTTAGGCAGTAGTATAAAGCTTGGTACTCCACATTACTCCAGAGTTTTTGAATTGAGAAAGCTTCCTGGAGAGGAAGCGAAATGTCTTAAACTACGGAAAACAAGTCCAGTTGCTTTGTTTTTTACTTTTTTTGGTATGACCATGACCTGGATGACTGAGAATCTTCACCAGCAACTTGTGCATTTGTAAAACCTGCATGATGGCAATAGTTAGACTAGCTATATTGATAAAAGTGAGGAATAATTTCCCTAAAGACAAAAAACTAACAGCTTTCTTGAAATTTAATTTTCTCTGGCTTAACAGCGCGAAACATGGTAGCCCACAAAAACCCTTTGCTGCAAAGGGAGCAGGCCTCAGGCCTCTGCTAAAAACTTTCTATGACTCTGTGGTGGCCTCAGCCCTTCTCTACGCTGTCGTCTGCTGGGCCCCTGGCAGCAAAGAGCGGGACAGAAAGAGGCTGAATAAGCTGGTGAAGAAGGCCACTTCTGTCCTAGGCTGCACTCTGGACTCTGTGGAGGAAGTAGCTGAGAGGAGGGTGTTGTCCAAGTTCACATCCATCATGGACAACACCTTCCACCCCCTGCACCAGACTGTAGAGGAGCTGAGCAGCTCCTTTAGTGCAAGACTTAGACATCCTGTCTGTAAAAAGGAGCGCTACCGCAGGTCATTCATTCCTGCTGCTACCAGATTTTACAATGCTGCACTGTAACTGCAACTGTGACCATAACTGTAATAATTAATGTGCAATAACCAAGGTGCAATAATCTATTTAATAAACTGTCCTACAACCCGTGCAATAATCCTGATGTAGTGACTTCTACTGCTATCAACACCTGAACATAAGTCAGTACACATGTATGTATGTATGTATGTATGTACAAATGTATACAATGTATATGCACGTATATACGCGTAGGTACGTATGTATGTAGGCGCATAGATATATGTATATATTTAAGTATATAGATATGTCTATATATATATATATATATATATATATATATATATATATATATATATATATATATATATAGACCACTAAGAATGTAAATGAGACATTTACATTCCTATTTCCTTTTTTGTATTCTTATTTTTTTGGTATTCTTTTTGACCCATTGTATATATGAAGACTCACTGTATATAACTGAATGCACCTTCCCTATTCTGCACCTTCTTGTATGAGCCGATGTGACGAGTGAATTTCTCCATTGTGAGATCAATAAAGACTATCTTATCTAAAAGTGTTTGTCAGCTGGCTGACTACAACTACACTTACCTTATTGTCGTATTGCTTTGCTTACAAGAGAGACAAATCTAGCAGTCTGGATATATACCCAGATGTGGAGAAGCATTTATACGCATGTTACATACGTATAAAATAAGCATATATATATATATATATATATATATATATATACACTTACCGGCCACTTTATTAGGTACACCTGTCCAACTGCTCGTTAACACTTAATTTCTAAGCAGCCAATCACATGGCGGCAACTCAGTGCATTTAGGCATGTAGACATGGTCAAGAGAATCTCCTGCAGTTCAAACCGAGCATCAGTATGAGGAAGAAAGGTGATTTGAGTGACTTTGAACGTGGCATGATTGTTGGTGCCAGAAGGGCTGGTCTGAGTATTTCAGAAACTGCTAATCTACTGGGATTTTCACGCACAACCATCTCTAGGGTTTACAGAGAATGGTCCGAAAAAGAAAAAACATCCAGTGAGCGGCAGTTCTGTGGGCGGAAATGCCTTGTTGATGCCAGAGGTCAGAGGAGAATGGCCAGACTGGTTCGAGCTGATAGAAGGGCAACAGTGACTCAAATAACCACCCGTTACAACCAAGGTGGGCAGAAGAGCATCTCTGAACGCACAGTACGTCGAACTTTGAGGCAGATGGGCTACAGCAGCAGAAGACCACATCGGGTGCCACTCCTTTCAGCTAAGAACAGGAAACTGAGGCTACAATTTGCACAAGTTCATCGAAATTGGACAATAGAAGATTGGAAAAACGCTGCCTGGTCTGATGAGTCTCGATTTCTGCTGCGACAGTCGGATGGTAGGGTCAGAATTTGGCGTCTACAACATGAAAGCATGGATCCATCCTGCCTTGTATCAACGGTTCAGGCTGGTGGTGGTGGTGTCATGGTGTGGGGAATATTTTCTTGGCACTCTTTGGGCCCCTTGGTACCAATTGAGCAGCGTTGCAACGCCACAGCCTACCTGAGTATTGTTGCTGAAAATGTCCATCCCTTTATGACCACAATGTACCCAACCCATGATGGCTACTTTCAGCAGGAAAATGCGGCATGTCATAAAGCTGGAATCATCTCAGACTGGTTTCTTGAACATGAAAATGAGTTCGCTGTACTCAAATGGCCTCCACAGTCACCAGATCTCAATCCAATAGAGCATCTTTGGGATGTGGTGGAACGGGAGATTTGCATCATGGATGTGCAGCCGACAAATCTGCGGCAACTGTGTGATGCCATCATGTCAATATGGACCAAACTCCCTGAGGAATGCTTCCAGCACCTTGTTGAATCTATGCCACGAAGAATTGAGGCAGTTCTGAAGGCAAAAGGGGGTCCAACCTGTTACTAGCATGGGGTACCTAATAAAGTGGCCGGTGAGTGTATATATATATATATATATATATATATATATATATATATATATATATATATATATATATATATATATATATACACACACACACACACACACACAATATAGGGCTGGATGTAGGGCTGGACAGACTCATAAAAGTTGGATACCGAGAAGATGCCCACAAGTTACTTATTAACTAGGTCCCAGTAAACAGTACATAGTCATACCAGATGTAAACATCTGGTAGGAGTATTGAAGCTTAACCCATATTAAATAAAATAATGAATGAATTTGAACATTAAAAAGATAGTGAAATAACCAGTAGATTTCAAGTAATTTAAAATGTAATTAAGAGAAAACAAATTAATTAATAATAAGAATTGAATTCAATGACAGTAACACTATCAATTAATTAGGTAGCCAAATACTTCTTGTGCATATATAGCAGTGTTTCCCGCAGCACTATCTTGGTGAGGCGGCCGCCTCGCCAAACTCACGCTACCGCCTCGCCAACATTCAAAAAAAAAAAAAAAAAAACCAAAACCGAAGTTTTAATTCATTGCCAGGCCCAGACAATAATAAAACAGCATTGATAAGCGGATGGCTGATAATACTGAATTGCGACACCCTCTGGTTGGTTATATTACTACGCCATGGCAGAGGAGTAATTTTCTTTGATCATCCGAGGAGACGTGTGGGGGGAAAAAAACGTCTTCATCGTCATCATCATTGGTTAATTATATGTGGAAAGGTAAGTAGTTAAATAGAATAAAATGTAAATAGTTTTACATACAGAATGTAAATAAATGCAAATAAAGGTGTTACAGTGTTACAGCTCTTAAACAGTTTTGCGTTCCGTCATTGTGTCCAGGGTCCGAACACTCGCCAGTCGCCAAATGCGAGTAAATTTCCCGTTTGGCGAGTGATTTCAGAGGGCTAGCTGCCACATGGCGAGTAAATGTTTGTACCAAATAAATTACAAAACCTGGCCATCTGGCCTGCGGATGACCCGTTCACAGTTCTGTCCATCCAGAGCTCAGTCTAAACTCCGCCTTCTGCGGAGCAGGAGGCAAGCGGGGAGAGCGGCTCCCAGATGAAGCCTTTATTCAGAACCAGTCAAGGCTGCATACTGGATCAGAAAACAGTTCTGCTAACCAGATGCATTCTAAAACGCCAATTAGTCTGTTTATAAGTTTCGTTCTTATTTATTCTGCATTTTTCTAACTATGTGCGCTGTGTCTGTGTGCTCCACCGCTCTTACTGCACCCCCCCCCCCCCCCCCCGCCCTCTCGGAGCCAGGTACTTTTATCAGCGGCCAGCCTTCAAAACGTGAATCATTGCGTTTAATGTCCTTCCACTCGTACCAAAATGTCCCAATTGAAATCAATAGTAGAGTCAGTAGCTGTGTTTCATGAACCAGCGGTGCCTTGGTGGGCTTGGTTCCTTGTGCTTGAATTCAGGTGTGCAAAATTACGTTACTTATAATTTAGGTGCACACTTTTAAGGGTAATTTTAAGGAACTTGTAACATCAGTGGCTTTAGCTCAGACCCATTTTTCCTTCTCTCCCTTCTAAAGGAGAGAGAAGTCTTCATTTATGCATTTTCCCCACTGTTTATCCAGCAGCTGGATCATGCGTAAAGACGCAGCGTGAACCCCAGCGTGCTTTAAGTGTGGCAGCTGAGGAAAAAAGTTGGACGGTATAGGCTTGATGAAACTCTGCCTCATTCACAAATGAGACCAACATGGATAGAATAATGATAATCTGTAGTGTTTTCTTATTGCCTGCGAATCTGATAATTCATACTGTGCCTTTTATAATAAACTTAATATTTTCCTATCAAAGGTAGGAAACAAAGATTTCTCTTCCAGGGTCCAGTCAGCCACGCCCCCAATCACGCCCCCCCCCCAACCAAATTAACATAATCTCACTCTAGTGAGGATTAATATTTTGGCCGGTAAAAAATATGCCTGGTTTTTACATCTACCGGCCAACTTGGCCGGTGAATCAGGAAGTTAATTTCGGACACTGATTGTCCCCTCCGGCAGTCATCCGCGCAAAACTGGTTACGGCCGACAACTCACCACCTCGCCTAAGCAAATTCCTGCGGGAAACACTTTATAGTATGCAATGAAACACATTGACGAGTTGTCCAGCAGCCAGCAAATCCATTACTAATGGTACAGGTGTGTTTATGTGTAAACTCATACCTGAATACTTGATATTGAAGCTCTTATTCCAAATTTTAAAAACGCATGTTCAAATGCTTTAATACAGTGGCCCTGTAAAAGCCCTGAAAAGGGGGTATAATTGAGTAAATGAGCCGCAGACCCGTTTTTCCTCTGCTCCAGCATGTATTTACTGAAGAGGAGGTTCCGCTGCTCTTTACTACGGCAACAGAACTACGGCATGTTGTGTTCTGTCTCTCTCTCTTCGAGGTCGGTCGTGTTTTTCTCTCCTCTCCAGCTTTCACGCCCCCCCCTCTCCTGCTTCTGCTGCTATGTCTTGTCTTTCTGAGCACTTTCTTCATATCAACCGAACTCTGAAAAACATGGATCTGGTAAGCTGGTCTCTCAATGCTATTGATAATTTTTTGACGGGTAGGCAACGAAAGGGGGACCTGTCCGGTCCTGATTTGACTCATTTTGTGGGATACACCCTACATTCCTGGATGGAAAACGGTGTGTCTTTCGACTTTGTCATTCCTGGACGTTTGAAATGTTTGCATGTTTGCATGTTTAGATTCAGGATACTTGGATTTCTACTTATTGGATTTGGTGGATTTTTTATGTATCAGCAAATACAGCGGACGTCGGTAGCCATTTGGCCTTGATCAGGCTGCCGACTGCATATGACGCGCTCACTAAGGCGGTGAACGGACAGTTCTGGAAGGTGGAGGAGCAGAGCCGAAAAGCTGGATGTGCTAGTACGCAGACTGGCTTCGGTGGTTGGACTCAAGGGGAGATGGGATAAAATCTGGAAGTGAAGCACGGAAAAGCCCAACAATTTGGAATATTGGATTTAACCATTTGGAGCCAGCAAAAGACATAAAGCTGACAGGAAAGTCTGTGCAGCTTGTCTCATAACAAATAACATATTTGGTCTATGCCTTCCCTATCTCTACTCCTGGACTGTTATTAGGAACGAGCTCAGAACTCTCCCCCGCTCCCTCCTCCCCCGCTTACATCTGCGGATGCTTTCTGAACTTTTGGCCGGCTGATAACATTAAGGACAATGGCCTCTGGAGAGCGTTCACGGAAATATAAACACTTTCACCCAAACAGACACACATAACTGATGCTCATGTAAACTGATGAACTTACATGTGACTGGTCTCAAATGTTTACCTTCTGCTATATGTGTCTCGTCTTATTTGTGCTTTTTGTGCAAGAGGTTTTTGATATCTCAAACTGTATCCTGTTATAGGATAAAGTATGACTTATGTTTTTTTTCCCTCCCGCCTTTCTTTTTGTGGCCTTTATTTTTCCACAGAGTAATGGCAGTGCCTGTGGGCACCGTGTAAGGCGGTTGTCCTTGGCAGCAAGGCCTCAGTAAATCGTTTCCCCCTGAAATGTTTGTGATGTTTGTTATGTTATGGCGGTTTTACTGAAAAAGCAATTTCCCTCTGGGATTATTAAAATATTTCTGATTCTGATTCTGATTTCTGATACTCACGCTATGCTACCCCATCTGGTCATATATGGGCACTACATATCCTCAACCAAATAAACATGAATATATTTAAACCAAACTGCTGGTAAGAAACATTGTACATGTAAAGAATAACATTTTAAGTCTGTAATGCATAAAATGTACAGATATAATCAGAAACAGTGAATAAACCTCTGACTTATGATGACCACATTTCAATCCATCACATACTCCCCTGCAAAGTTAGATGTTGTCCTCAACATCATGAAACACTTTTACGAGGACAAAAGCAAAAGCATTGACACTACAACAGTTCAACAATAGTATAACAGTCAGGGGGCTAAGCTTGTAAACCAAACCTTCTCAGTCACATTATGTCACTTAAAATACTTAGAGAAACTTCTCTGAAACTACTACAGAACATTTAAGTTTGGACATAAGGGAACTGTTCACAGTGTTTCGTATGGAACATACACTCACATTTATAATTTCCTTAATTCTGGTGCCTAAGGCATTCTTAATACAGGTTCTTTTCACGTCTCAGGTGCCTGTTGTTTGGGAAATGTCCACAATCATTTTTCACAACACACAGGACTAAAATTAAGAGTTTTTATTGAAGGAATGATGGGTGGTGGATGACGTGACCGGGGAGGCAGGTCTGCACAGGAACAGGGGTGTAGGTGATGGCAGGAGCTGACTGCCCGCAGCGAGAGTTCATAAAGCCAGAGACAGGCAGTAATGTCCACACCTTCTCTGAGACGAAAAAAAAAACAGAAGGCAAGGTTCCAAAGTAAACTAACCAGGGTGGGTGGAGGGAGGTACAATGGCAGGCTAAAGTCAAAACCAAAACTAGTCTAACTAAGGTGAACCCAAATCACGAAACACAGGTAGCAAGAAAGCGTCTAAAACGCTAGCAACAACAAAGGCGTAGGAACCGCAGGGGGAAAGCAGGCCTACGAGAACACCAGAGGGAAAGGACAGGCGTACACCAACGCCAGAAGGAAAGGACAGGCGTACACCAACGGCAGAGGCAAAAAGACCTTGGGCGTGAGGGAAACGTCGGGGCGTGAGGGAAAATACTGGGGTAAAAGAAAAATGGGAAAACCTAAAACACCAAAACAAAGAAAACTAATATTTCAGGAACCTGAGGGCGTTCAAACACGCCAAGGAACAAAACAAAAAAAAAACTAAATACCATGGGATAGAGGGCATCCTAACACGCCGGGGAAACCCAGAAATCTAAAAACCAGGATACATAGGCCGTTCTAACACGCCAGGGAACCAAGAAACCTAAGACAGAAGGCGTTCTAACATGCTGGGGAACCAAGAAGTCTAAATACTTGGACACAGAGGGCGTTGTAACACGCCAAGGAACAAAAGAAAAATCTAAACGCCAGGAACTAGAGGGCATCCTAATACGCCAGGAAACGCGAAATCTAAATACCCAGAGACAGAGGGCGTCCTAACACGCCGGGGAACCGAGAAATCCAAATACGAAGGGCGTTCTAACACGCCATGGAATCAAGAAATCTAAAACACCAGGGAAACAGAGGGCGTCAGGAGACAGAGGAACTGGGAGGCCAAAACAAAACTAAGGAAGCTCGAACCAGCCAAAGCTGAGGAGCATAACACAGTTCAGAACCAGGGGTCAGAAGTCTAAACAAGTGCTAGGACCTAAGGAGCGCTGGAACGTAAGGAGCGCTTGGACCAAAGAAGCGCTGGGAGAGCGCAGGAACCCATAGAGCGCACAACAAAAATAAATAATCAAACCAAGAACTAGAAAATAAAGGCAAAACCAGAAAACTAGGGCAGAGATAACAACACAAAAGAAAAACTAAAGCGAAAACTACTAAATCAAAACAAAACACTAAAGCAGAATTATGAGACTAAAGCTAAACTAGACATTAAAGCAAAACAAGAAAACTAGGACATGAACAAGTACACTAACGTGAAAACCAGAGAACAAAAGCTAAAATGAGAAATCAAAGCAAAGCTAGAAAACTAACGCAAAATCTAGCATCCTAAAACAGAGCAGGGAAAACAAAAGCACAACAGAGACTAAGAACTCTAAGAAAACAAAGAACCCCCTAAATTATTCTAAACTGAGGAATTCTAAATAACTCAAAACTAAGGCAGAGCTTTAACAAAATAAACAGAAAGCACTGGCCTTAAGGGCGCAGGCAAAGACGGCTGCAAAGCCAAAAAAAAGTCCTCGTGGAGGTCTTCCTGGTCGAGGCAGGAGGCGGAGCAGCATCGCCCGACTAAAACCTCGAGGAGGGCGGCCCCGGCAAGGCAAAATCAAGCAGCTCGGAGTCCGCAGTCTGCGGCTCCGGCCGAACAGGAAAATTAGAGGCGGGCGCCGTGGTGGACGGCCCTGAAGAGACAGAGTCCGGATGCACGGGGGCCACAATCTGCGGCTCCGGCCCAACAGGAGAGTCTGAGGGGAGCGTTGTGGCGGACGACCCCCACGAGGATGAGTCAGAAGGTGCAGGGGCCACAATTTGCGGCTCCGGCCAAACAAAAAAGTCTGAGGCAGGCGTCGAGGAGGTCGAATACGACGAGGCAGAGTCTGGATGCGCGGAGACCGCAGTCCGCGGCTTCGGCCAAACTGGAAAGTCTGAGACGGGCGTCGTGGAGGACGACCCCGGCCAGAAGAACAGGGAGCGAAAGTAATATCACCTGAGGACCCGGACTGCTGCGAAGAAACTCCCTTGGTGACTTCAGACTGACGCGGAGCAACTCCCTTGGCGACTTCAGACTGATGCGGAGCAACTCCCTCGGCTACTTCAGACTGACGCGGAGCAACTCCCTCGGCGACTTCAGACTGACGCGGAGTAATTCCCTCAGCGGCCCCGGACGGGGGCGGAACAAATCCTTTAGCGGCCCCGGACGGAGATGGAGCTAATCCCTCGGCAGCCTTGGACGGAACTATTTTCTCGTCGACCTTGGACAGAGGAGACGGAGCAAATCCCTCGGTAGCCTCGGACGGAACTATTTCCTCGGCGGCCTTGGACAGAGGAGACAGAGCCAATCCCTCGGCGGCCTCGGATGGAGACGGAGCAAATCCTTCGGCGGCCTCAGACGGAACTACTTCCTCGGAAGCCTTTATGTGCTGTCGAACCCGGCGTTTGCGCCGGGAGGAGCCAGATGGGGAAGCTGAGACCGCTTCGGAGGCAGCAGTGGACCCACAGAGAAGAAGGTTGTCTCGGTCACCATAACAAAAGTTCCATAGCTGGTCCTCCTCGATTCGTGGGGCTCTGACGGATGGAATGAGGAACTTTACTCGGGGGACCAGCTGCGAGTCCAAGAGATGGTGACTGAGATGACGGGGAGCTGGGCGGCACTCCTTCCTGAGCTCCGGAGTAGCCGGAACAACGCCTGAGAGGACCACCAGGGGGGTAGAGACGGCCCTGATCGGTGGCACAGCGTCCTGGCCAGAAGCCTTTCTGGAGTACTTGGAATACCTCTCCCTTATCAGATGTTCGCACTTCTCCACATAGGCAAGGTTCTCCGGGTCGTCAACCCCTGCAGGTAAGCCCCGTGTGATGTCTGAGTCTATCGTTTGGCCGGTCTGTACTGTCAGGATTTGTTTACGGATGGACCCAGAACCACAACACACGGGACTAAAATTAAGAGTTTTTATTGAAGGATTGATGGGTGGTGGATGACGTGACCGGGAAGGCAGGTCTGCACAGGAACAGGGGTGTAGGTGATGGCAGGAGCTGACCGCCCAGAGCGAGAGTTCATAAAACTAGAGACAGGCAGTAATGTCCACAGCTTCTCAGAGACGACAGGCAGAACAAACCTTAAACGAAAAAAAAAACAGAAGGCAAGATTCCAAAGGCACACAAATGACTGGCACGGAGAGGGTGTTGAATGATGACAGACAGGCAATGGAGTGAAACAGAGGGAGGCTTAAAAAGGGAGGCTAGCAGGTGAAATGCGTCTGACTGATTAATTACCAACAGGTGTGACTGACTGCAAAGGGGGTGAAGGGAAAGCTTAAGTGAGGGGAAAGGAGGAGCTGAAACTAACAGAAATTAAAGTCAAATCATAACTAAAACCCAAACAAAGAGGAAAACTGAAAACTAATACTAAACAGAAAGCTAAGTCAAAACTCAACCCTGACACTGTGAAGTTAAAATCGGTAAGTTCTGCAACCCATCTACTGCCTGTAGTGTTTAGCTTTGCAGTTACACATAGGTTAAGGGATTGTTGTCACTGTAAACAGTAAAGAAAGGAGATTAGTACAAATAGTCACGGAACTTTTCTGTAATGGCCCATTTAAGAGCAGGAAATCCCAATTTACCTGAATGGAGATTGTAGTTTCTTTCTGACATCGACAGCGTTTGGGAACCGTATGCAATAACACGTAACTTTTCATTTTGTTTTTGATACAGGACGTCTCCCAGGCCCTTACTAGATGCATCTGTATGAAGAACAAATGGGAGAGAAAAATCTGGAAATGCCAATATGGGAAAAAGGAAAAGTCTTTGATATATTGACGGTGTTTTGCCAGAGAGCTGTTTGAATATGATTATTAATTATAATTTGGTATTATAATTTTAATAATAATAGGTCATTCAAACTCAAATAGTAGCTATAACAAAATATGGTTCAAATGGTGATGATTCCAAGGCTATAAGCTTGTAAATACCACTAATGCATTTATTAATTAGCTGTTCTGAACTAATTTATGCCCGAACAAGATTATCTGATCGGTTTCTGACCGATGAGATTTATCCAGCAAGCTTTGAGAACCCCAATATAACTGCAATTAGGGTTTAAATCGTTACTCCTTTATCACCATCCAAAGATTGTGTCTCTGTATTAATGTCAGATGTTAACTCGAAAAGAGATAGCTCCGTATATTCTGATGACCATGCAAACTCTGAATTGAAATTAACACAATTACTATTCCACAGGTTGCTATTTATTGAACCAAAGCAATTCCCTTTTACAGTAATTATTCTAATTGAACAACCTTGGAAACTCTACTCACTACTAACATAAGCATGCGAAAATACATGAAAATAAACAAATCAAAAATGGATTAAAATGAGAGGTAGTAAATCTTAGTTTAACTCAACGTTGGTTAAAACATCACATTCAAGACGTCAGCATTTGATATAGCAGCATTGAAAGACAAAAATAGCTCTGAGAAGCTGGATGGGCGCTTCAATGTTCTTCAACAAGCTAGCTACAGCTTAGCTACGCTGCACCTTCCCAAGATGGCGACTATACGAAACATGACCTACAACCTTGCGTGATGCATAAAGTGGAGGTCTTAATGACGTAATCAGCGCCTACGCTGATGTGGGGTTGCCTTGATTAGGAAGGCGGTCCTGAATGAGGGTTTCAGAGGGAAAGCGCGGACTGAGATGCATACAAAAAATTTAACTGCTTTGAAAATCCTCATTCCAGCGAGAAAATCGAGCACGGCACATGGGGAGAATCCCAACGGGATTAAACAGCTATGTGCCATCCCAGTCTGGCGGGGGGCCAAGTAAGAAGAATGAACGCAGCGTGCAGCTGGGTTATATACCTTTCCATAGCAACGTTATCTGGTAATTTTGTCGTTAGGGTCGGCGGCCATTTTGGGCTGTGTTGCATGATGGGAGTTGGTGGCCATTTTCACCACATTGTATCATGGGAACTGCAGTCTGTCACGTCCTGTACTGGCATAACAGTGGTAATAGCTTAAGAGTCCCAAAATTTGCCTTAACTCACCAACTGTTTTTTGTTCCTTGTCTTTCAAAACCCGGACGGCTGCAGTGTCAGAAGGATCTATCTTATTCCCCTCTGCTGATACAATTCTTCCAAGATAGCGAGTTTCAGTCTGAAACAGCTCACATTTGCTAGGTTTTAGCTTTATTCCATGTTTTCTGAGTCTTTGCAAAACTTTTCGAACATGATCAACATGGTTTTCAAACGTTTTGCTAAACACTAGTGTATCATCCAAATATGGTACACATATTTTGTTAAGAAGCCCGTCTAGGCACTCTTCAATGCAGTGTTGGAAGGCTGCTGGAGCATTCATAAGTCCAAATGGGATTCTGACCCATTCATATAATCTTTTGTTACACCCCAGAGTGTAACAAAGGCTGTCAGCGATTTACTGTCTTTTACCATAAACCCATGATGATACGCCTTTCCCTGGTAAAGCAGTAAGAACATGGTGTTTCCACCAAGTCCATCCATAATATCCTGGACTCTCGGGATTAGTTGTCGATCTGGGTAAGTTTTACGATTTAGTTCTCTGTAGTCGATGCATAGACGCAACGAACCACACTTTTTCCTAACACAAACAACAGGTGAAGCGTAGGATGAATGAGATTTCTCAATCCATCCATTGGCAATCAAGTCAGTTAGGTAGTCCTTCATTTAATCATACAGTGGTTTAGGAACAGGCATGTAGGTACGGGAAACGGGTTCTGGATCTTTTAGTTCAATCTTTAACTGAAGCTTCTCTATACATCCGATGTCACTGTCTGATCGAGAGAAGGAATCTGACTCCTCCCTTAACATCTCTCTTACAACCTGTCTTTGAGCCTCATTCAAGTGACTGAGATCAACAGGGGGATCCCAGGGTTCTGTGAATACATCACTATCTTTGGTGTTGAGAGTCTGAATATGATCTCTGATATGTCTGATATGAACTGTGAATTCTCATCTCTGTGGAATGGATACACAGATGTGACTGACTGTGCTGTGCCTACAACTACTTTTTTTGTTAGTGTGATGTTGTGATCAGTGGGGTTTTGTACACTTAGGATAACATTAGGTTTCACGCCTTTTTGTACCTGAAACAGTGTGTCAGAAAACTGGAGTCCTTCTGGGCACAGTGGGTTTTCATCTGGTTTAAACACTAAGGTAGTGTCCTCTTTGAATGGTTTGGCATTTATTCCGCATTTCACTTGGACAGTACTATGGCTTGGTACATTCATCTAGGGGTGGGCGATATGAAGAAAATCTAATATCACGATATCTTTGGGCTATATTGTGATACACGATATATATCACGATATGTTCAAATAACCCTGAATAACAAATGTTTTTAGCCAAATAGTGGCTAAAGTTGCATTGGCATATCTCATTAACGTGTCAAATTTTTTTTGTTTGAAAAATTTATTGCAAAATAAAACTTTATTTAAAATGTTATATTTTAGCCATTTTTTAACCACAGCTGCACATAGAAGCTTTTCACAAATTACAATATTGTCACATTAGAGCTCTTTCATGACCAACACTGTGTCATGAACGAGAGACTGATTCAGGACCCAGTATTCAGGCCGAACAAGCAGGGTGAATGAAAAAGCAGGTTTAATGGAGGCGATCTAAACAATACAGGGGCAGGCAAAACTCAGTGGTCAGAATTACAGTCCAAAAACGGTACACAAAAATGGCATTCCAAAAGAGGCACGAATACAACAGGGATAAGGCAAGCTCCGATAGTCCAAGGGAAGAATCCGGTCAGCAAAACGAGTAAGCAGTCAGAACAGGGCAGGAAAAAACAGGTACAGGGTTCAGGCTGGCTCAGAAATGCTGGAGGCAATTGGGTAAAGTCAACAGGACAAACCAAAAGGAATGCTGGACAAAACTCACCAAAAGGCTCAAAAGACAATGATCTGGCAGAGTGCAGGAGACAGAGGCAGATATAAGTAGGGGAGTGAGCAGGTGAACAGCGTGAAACTAATTACCAGAATGGGTGGAGCTGATCAGGGGGGACAAAATGGCTGGAAGTAAACTGAAGCTGATTGGATGGTGACTGGTGAAGGGGAGTGACAGGAAGACAAAAGAATGCTGGCAGGTGAACTGAATAAAGGCTGGTGACAGAACTGACCAGAGCAGGCCAGAAGAAACTGATAATATAAAACAAAGTACAAAATCAAACCACAGTAAAACCCAAACTTTTCAATTAACCAAAACTAATACATAACCTAAACCTAAGACAGAATTGATTACATGAAGATAATTACTAAACCAAAACAGAAGTTAAACTAGACTAATCCAGAACCAAAATCAACATAAAGACCAAACCTGAGACTAAACAGCAACAACATAAGCAAATAATAAAAACCAGAGCTAATACTAAGACAGGAGAGTGAACTAATTAAAAAGACCAACATAAACCATAACAAAACCCCAAATCATGACACACTGAACCTTAAAAAAACAGAACATCCCAGCGGCCAAAAGGAACACCAAGGAAAAATCTGACACAAAATAAACCTAAAATAAAAGGTGCTCTTTTGTGCTTAAGACATATAAATCTGTACAATAAAAATGTGACAATCCCAAAAACAAAAGCTTGGATTGTGACTATAAAATTAACTGACCAGTCGCAGCTACATATTCAGAGCATCTGAAAAATATTTCCGTTGCTCTTTAGGTGCGGGGAAATTTTAAACAAACGTTTTTTTCTGTCACATGGGATTTAGCAAAAGAAAACACCAGTTTCAACAGTTTTACGGCTGGTTTAAGTTTCCTTCGTGTTTGGGGGGTCGACACACGGAGTTTACAAGAGTTGCACTGGATGACTTTTTAAGTGGAACAAATTTGTGCTACTGCTACCTTTTGTGGCAATGGTGTTATGGCATGTTTTGCAAATTACCGCGTTTTGTTCAACCTCCTTCTTGTGAAATCCAAACCACCGCCTGAAACGCTGTCGCCATGGTTCTCGCTGTCTCGTTAACGTAAGTAATCGCACGGCTTCGTTGTTGTTGTGTGCGCGTTTGCGCCAGAGCGCTTTCTGGCTTGGAGGCGGGACGAATGATGCGTTCACAGAATGTGGGAGAAACTAAACACACAGTGAATTAAATACAGCGGCTCAATCTTGCCGTGAAAATTTGCACACGATGATCGCGATAAAGCCATTTTCAATATCGCGGCAAGGAAAACTTGCCGCGATATTGATTTGGTGATAAACACTGAGAAGGTTATTATAGTGAGTGATTAAAAACCGACACACTCTTGGCTCCATACTTTAGACCTTGTGCTGACATATGGCATTGATTGTGAAGAATTAACAGTATTTCCTCACAACCCTGTCCTATCTGATAATTTTTTAATAACATTTGAGTTTAATCTAACTGAGTTCTCCACCCCCAAAAGAGGGTTCCATTATAGTAGATCTTTATCGGATCAAACTTTATAGAGTCTGTCTCCCTTTTAATATCGTCAGTATTGCAGAAATGCCCTGCAGATAGTCGCAATGTTGTTTCTTCCCATTCACAAATAGATGTCTTTGTTTACGGTATGACTTTGTCATTGCGTTCTGCATTAGACAATGTAGCTCCCTTAAAAAAGAAGGTGATTATTCACAGGAAGCTGGCTCCCTGGTTTGATTCAGAGCTGCATTCCTTGAAGCAGAATGTTAGGAAATTGGAGAGAAAATGGCGCTCTACACACCAAGAGGAATCCTACCTAATCTGGAGGGACAGTCTATTGTTGTATAACAAGATCCTTCGCAGAGTTAGAGCATCATTTATTGAGGAGAAAAAAAATAATCCTAGATTTCTCTTCAGTACAGTTGCCAAACTTACAGAGTCATAGCTCTGTTGATCCATCCATTCCCTTAGCTCTTAGCAGTAATGATTTTATGGGATTCTTCATAAATAAAATTGATTCCATTAAAAATAAAATAATTGGCATCCTCCCAAACATGATTACCTCGTCCTCAGTAAGTGAGGCAGCTTTGGACAAATCTTTAGAACCTGCACAGTGTCTGAGCTGTTTAGAAGCAGTAGACCTTTCTGAGAAATCTAAAATATTAGTTTCATCTAAACCTGCTACCTGTATGTTAGACCCAATCTCAACCAAATTGTTTAAAGAGGTATTCCCTTTGATAAGTGGTCCTATTTTAGACATGATTAATTTATCATTAGTAAATGGATATGTACCACAGGCTTTTAAAGTAGCTGGTATTAAACCTTCTCTTGATCAAGATGAGTTAGTAAATTACAGACCTATATCTAGTCTTCTTTTCTTATCTAAAATTCTTGAGAAAGTAGTTGCTAATCAACTCTGTGAACATTTACAAAGTAATGACCTACTTGAGGAGTTTCAGTCAGGCTTCAGAGCCCATCATAGCACTGGACTGCACTTTTACCATCTAATGTAGAACAGATTACTGGATCAATGTGTGCTTCTGTGCTTTTTTGTCTCTCCTGTTGTGTCTCTGCTCTGTCTTCTGTAACCCCCAGTCGGTCGAGGCAGATGACCGTTCATTCTGAGCCCGGTTCTGCCGGAGGTTTTCCTTCCCGTTAATGGGGAGTTTTTCTTCCCACTGTCGCTTCATGCTTGCTCAGTATGAGGGATTGCAGCAAAGCCATGTACAATGCAGACGACTCTCCCTGTGGCTCTACGCTTCTCCAGGAGTGAATGCTGCTTGTCGGGACTTTGAAGCAATCAACTGGTTCCCTTATATAGGAAATTTTTGACCAATCTGTATAATATGATTGATTTAACTTTGTAAAGTGCCTTGAGATGACATGTTTCATGAATTGGCGCTATATAAATAAAAATTGAATTGAACTGAATTGAACTATAAGCTTCAGTTGTTCCAGTTCTCTGCCTAGCTTCTCGTGTTCCTCATCTTCCTTTTCTGGAATGCTGTTTTTGACAACTTCCTGCACTGATTGTATCATGTCCATTAAACTCATTAATACTGACATCCCTTCGTCTTCTAGTTGTCTTAGTTCATCACTGTCAATATACTTGGTCATCAGTGAAACAAGAGCATTACGAGTTTTGTCTGTAATATTTTTTTCTTTGTTCCTGAAATTCCAAGGTAATCGCATATTTTGATCAGATGGTCGCTGGTCAGTTGGAAGAGGGCTCCTTTAATCTCAAACTGTAGATTGTCTACTTCAGAATCCATTTTCTCTTTTTTTTTTTTTTACTTTTGATAAGTGGTGACGTGTGCAAACGAAAAGTGTTTTGCCAGTTACCGTAGAAATGATGTTCCCTAGTAGCTTTTCTGTACCTCAGTATACACAGTCCTCTTGGTTAGGCATCACCTTGTTGCAGCTGCACTCTCCACTAACTGGGTTATGATAATGGTATGGTTGATGTGGGGTGTTCTCCTCTGGTGTAGAGTCCCAGCCGCACAATCACCATCCCAGTGGTGCCTCCAAATGTAAAAGACCTGAAAAGGGGGAATAATTGAGTAAATGAGCCGCAGACACGTTTTTCCTCTGCTCCAGCGTGTATTTACTGAAGAGGAGGTTCCGCTGCTCTTTACTACGGCATACTCACGCTATGCTCCCCCATCTGGTCATATATGGGCACTACATATCCTCAACCAAATAAACATGAATATATTTAAACCAAACTGCTGGTAAGAAACATTGTACATATAAAGAATAACATTTTAAGTCTGTAATGCATAAAATGTGTAGATATCATCAAAAACAGTAAATAAACCTCTGACTTATGATGACCACATTTCAATCCATCACACAAAACACTACAACATTAATAAAAACATTACAACATTAACAAAACATTACAACATTAACAAAAGCACTACAACATTAACAAAAACATTACAACATTAACGAAAGCACTACAACATTAACAAAACGGAAGAAGTACGTCCCAGTGGGAGAGCTAAGTAATCACTGATTGGATAACAGCTCGTTTTTACTTTTGAACCGGAAGTTATTCTGGCTTTAATGTGTTTTTTAAAAACATGAATGTTCTCGGTGATCCAAACCGTACTACTACTGTTCAAGAGTATTTTGAGTCAGGACATACATATGAGGTGATATTGGACATGCTCCAAGAGTGTCTTCCATACACATTTCTTGAAGCTTTTTCCCAACTGCTAAAGGTTTGCTGATGGCTTAACCCGTTCTTTTCCACAGTTTTGACAATACATGGAGATGTGACCATATTCCCCATATGTCTATGGCAAGGGTTCCCAAACTTCTTTAGCCGCAGACAACCGACAGTGTCCCAACCAGGTTGACCCCCCCCCCCCCTCGCCAACATAAAAAAGAAAAAAAATCGGTTGCAGTTACAACAACGCAACCATCATAACAAAGGTTGTGGAAATAAAATTAGAACATAATTTCAATTAAATTGCAATAAAGTTACGCACAACATCCACAACAGAATCCTGAGGATTTTCAGGTGCATCAGTGGCTCAGCGTGGAGCGAGAGAAAGAAACAGAAGCTCAGATCAGTCACACCTCCACAACCTGAAACGTCTCTTAAGCGACCATCCAGGTGGATTCACGGGCTAAACTCTAATGATCTACCGCTGTGTGTTCTCACTATATTTATTTCACGTAACTACTTCCAAATCTGAGTCTGATTAACAACTTACGCCGCAAAATACAAACACGAAGAAGTTTAATTTGATTTGTGCCCGATGGCGAGCGAGCGAGAACAATTTAGTAGAGCAGCACAGAGTAGCCATAACGGAGAACTTTATAAAGATGTTCTTAATCAGAGAAATAAAAACTTTTACAGCGGTTACATTCAGCAGGTAGACACAACCATGACAACCACTGCCGGTTGCTGGTTTCCTTATCACCATCTGAATACGCGCTGAAACCGCATCTTTAAAATTAACTACCTGACTCAATCTAATATGCAGCACCATGCGTTTTGTGTTGATCGAGCAATGTGGCCATAGAAAGTGTGAAACAGTGCCAACATTCCCTAGTGGCCGAGAGTGGTATCACAGGGACTTGACTGCGAAGGTGCCACAGACACTATTTCATGCTTTATAGATAGTTAGATGTCATCACAGACTGTGTCTCACAGAAATAAATATTTTACAGTATTTTTAAAATACAAAAATACACAACACTGAAGTATTTTGATACAAAATACAAAGGCATTTTCATCATCTAAATAAAATACAAATTACAAAATAGTATTTTGTATTAGAAATACGTATTTCAAATACTTGTATTAGAAAAACTCCCCATCCCTCGTTGTAGTGCTTTCGTTAATGTAGTGGTTTGCACCTCAGGGCCACCGTACTTTAAATACGGTAGCTCCCTTGAAAACTATAAAGACTGCAAAAAAGAAACTTTTAGAGCCGTGGCTTAATGAAACCACTTGTGCACTCAGACGAGAATGTAAGTGTGCTGAGAGGAGGTGGAGAAAAAAGATAAATTGCAGGTTTCGTTTGAAATTTTGAAAGACAGTCTATTTATTTATCAGAATAATGTCAAATTAGCAAAATCTAAATATTTCATTAATGTTGTAGCTTCAAATAGGCATAGGCCTCAAGTCCTTTTTTAATGTCCTGGATAGGATTGTTAATCCCTCGATTATATCTGGCCCTTTAGCCTCTGTTGAACTTTGTGAGGCGTTCTCTAAGTTTTTCAAAGAAAGTATTGTAGCTCTTAGAGGCTTAAATACTCTTGTAGATTTAGATTCCAGAGAAATGCCGCATAGCTATTCCGGAGCATTTTCAGCTAGTTTCTTTAGATGAATTGACCTCAGTTACTAAGTATCTGTGGCCATCAAATTATCCTTTGGATTGTCTTCCTACTCCTCTGATAAAATAATTTTTTCTCACTTCTGGCCTATTTATCTTAAAGATGATAAATGCCTCATTGCAGTCAGGTTGTGTCCCATCAACTCTTAAACATGCTGTGGTTAAACCCATTCTTAAAAAAACCTAATCTAGACTCAAGTGTACTAGCAAAGTTTAGGCCCATTTCCAAACTCCCTTTTTTATCTAAGGTCCTTGAAAATTTTGTTTTTATTCAGCTTGAAATGTTTTTAAAAGACTAATATAACTGACAAATTTCAGTCTGGGTTTAATGCTGCTCATAGCACTGAAACAGTTTTACTTCGAGTGCATAATGATCTTCTTTTAACAGTTGATTTTGGCAATGTCGCAATTTTTTTACTTCCAGATCTGAGCGCTGCATTTCACACTGTAGATCATCAGAGTCTCTTATATAGATTAAAACATTGTGTTGGCCTGAGAGGCCCAGTATTTGAATGGTTTAAATCTTAAATTTAGAAAACTGAACTTTCTCAGTTCCTCTTTACCAATGCTGTTCTGCGACCTTTAAAATACGGCGTTCCCCAAGGCTCAATTTAGGTCCCATTCGGTTTATTTTATATTTATCGCCTCTTGGTCAGATTTTCCATAAATTTAACGTTTCTTTTCATTGCTTTGTGGATGACGTCCAGATTTATATGCCCCTTAAATTACAAAATGGTAAAAAATAATCTCTTCAGCTATTGATAGATTGTTTAGCTGAAGTCAAATTTTGGATGGAACATAACTTTCTTCACCTCAATCAAAGTAAAACTCAAGTTATATTATTAAAGTTAGATAAACAAGTTAGCTCTGTTGTTAAATCAATTTCTATCACCTGCGGATATTAGCAAAAGTTAAATCTTATTTTTGTTTTAAGGACTTTGAAGGACTTATCCATGCCTTCATTACATCTCGTTTGGATTATGGCAATTCATTATATAGAGGCATGGATAAATCACAGATGCAGCGACTTCAAATGATCCAGAACGCAGCAGCACGGCTTCTTAGAGGAACCAGGAAGCATGACCATATAAGGCCTATACCGGCCTCTTTACACTGGCCGTATTTTATCGAATAGATTTTAAGATTCTCTTATTAACTTAAATGGGTTAGCTCCCACTTATCTTCGGGACCTTCTAAATTTCAGTCTGTGTCCAGAAACCTATGAATCAGCTGCTACTGACAGTTCCTCGGACTCGACTTAAGAGGAACGGAGATCGGGCTTTTTCTGTTGTTGCTCCTATTCTATGGAACAATTTACCTTTCCAAATTAGATCTGCCCGCAGCCTGGATAATTTCAAGTCACTTCTCAAAACTCATTTTTTAAGTTTGGCATTTTTTTAAGTAATGTTTTGATACTCTGTTTTTGTCAATTTGTGTTATTGTCGTTCTTGTACAGCACTTTGGTACAGTTTTACACCTGTTTTTAAAGGCATACTATGCAACATTTTTCAGTTAATTAATGTGTTCCATACTGTTTTGGATGATTAAATGAGTCATTTCAGGTTGAACAAAGGTTTTCTCGGCCGCCCTGGTGGTCTGTGGGGGAAATACCGCACTTGCAATTGCAGGAGCCCTCGGCCCGCACCCACAAGCTCAGAATCTCGTGCAAGATCGCGAGAGTCGGTCTTGCTTTACGGCGAGAACTGCTACACGCCCCCAGTGAAAGGCATTCTCGTTGCTAGCGCAGTGGCAATATTTGTGCAGTTATCATGGCGGAACCAGCGAGAAAACAGCGAAAGCCCATGTCGGAGCAGGCAAGAAGGAGGAAAAGGGCTCTGGACAGAGAGAGGAGTCGTACACGGGTGAACATCGGGCAAGCTTTTTCTGAATGGCGAGAGCTAAAAGAAAAAGAAGACTGCAAGGCTGACACGGACTTCGCGTTTCTGCTGATGCGATTGTAAGTAACATTGTAGGGTTTCTCTCACGCTATGGCCTCGCCACATTCCAAAAAAATAATAATAATTTTAAAAAAAGTAACTCGATATGCGCGCAAAGCATGTCGGGGGATGGCAAATCTTGCCATCCACCGTTCCGCCGGTCGCGCAAAGCTTGTCTCCTCTCCGCTCCGCTCCGCCGGTCATCGGCGCAAAGCTTGTCTCTCTCTGCCCCGCTCCGCCGGTCGTCCGGTAAGCAAATACCTAGGGGAAACACTGCATTGGAATGGTTTCTCTCTCTCTGTGTTCATACTTTCACTGTGTTAGTCATTGTTTGTACTGCCGTTTTTTCGACTTTTGTATTCGTTGTGTTCGCCTGTCTGCTAAGCTCAAAACAACCGCGCCTGGCTTGACGGAGAAACCAGAACAGCTGATCATATTTACGACAGTGCACTTTTACTTTCACCCTCTGGGGGAGCCTCGCTGCAAAATCAACCCCGGTTGCATAGTATACCTTTAAAGTGCTATATAAATACATTTGACATTGACATAATACATTTTAAAAGTGATTCTGGGTAATCTTCAGAATGAAATCTTTAATGCATTAAAACAGAAAATTATAAAAGGTAAATTTTAACCCCTTTTGTTGGGAGGTGGGAGTGTATAATGTCTATGAGTTAGAGCAGGAATAAAACTTTGACAAATCCCTGCCCTTCGGACTGAACGGCAAAGATTGGTTAGAGTTATTACAGGCTGGTAGCTCCCACAGAGAATGATTTTTTAACCCTCTTTTTGTGAATACATAATGTATTAGCTGCTTTCAGGATGGAACAACGATTTTACCCAGTATAACAAAAAGTGTTTCTGAACAGGATTTCTAACTATAGCTTTAACATGTAATGTTCTGCGTCCTCTCTCATACAATGCTCCAGTGGGGATAGTGGATCAATCTGGTGTAATGAGATTGAGACAATCTGTTGAGGTTTTGAGGAGTTCCCAAATAACAAGGTCACAAAGAGCTGCAATACAATAATCAGTAATATAATGGCCAAATTACTGTTTGATAAAAACAAACAAAAACCAGGTGGGAAACAAATATTTTAACAAATGCAATCTATTACTGTTTTCAAGTACAAGTAGGGTGACCTAATACTATACTCCTGACATATAGTTACGACTTCAAGGGTGATAAATTATCAAAGGGCCTTAAGAACATTTTACCAAATAATATTTTAAATTGAACGGTAAACTGCCCACATTATAAAATGAAGGTAATAAATATCCACAAGAGGTTGGTGATGAATGAGATAAAAAGACAACTTGTGAATGAGGTAATTTATGCATAAAAATATTAGTTTCTTTGAACTAAATGCAACTATTATGTTAATGAGCAGTATCACATCCCCTGGCAAATCCTAATTGGATTCAATCTAAATTATCTCTAAGTGTAGAAGGTTAATGATGAATGATAGTCTAATCGTTTGGTTTTACATGAACACTTTTGTGCTGCTGAATTTTAGCTGTTTCTGAGGTAAAAAGCACAGCATAGTGCACTTATATCAAATAATAAACACTGAAATATTTAACTACCTATCTAATAAAGACAAGTTATTGAAGCACTAAGAACACTATTACTAGTATAACATCAAATTGTGAAACGGCCTTAATGTAATTATTGACTGCGTTAAGAATTAGCAAACACAACGTAAATAAACTAGAAATATCAATTTATATCATGAAATGATATAGGCCAGGTAGACTGGAGTTTATAAATGCTTACCTGAAGTTCCCACACACACACACCGACGACAGCCGTGGGTGTCTTCTTCTCCTGTCGCCTTTCCCCTCCTCCACCTGCAGGTGTTTCACCATTTTCTGCAACCCATGATATTCTGGGACTCCACCAGAACAAACATGGTGTCCCTTTAGTGCACAGACTAGATACGGATCTACGCAAACCTCAAAACGTGCATGAGCGATTAACTCTGCATGAAAAGCGCTTTCAACTATACTAAATATTACAGTAGTCGCATCTGACCTAAGTAAGCTTGGTTTTAAAAGTCCAACTATATCCTTTATGACGGTAAATTAAAGTAAGCTTTAGTCTGCAAATTTTTATTAAATCATTTTGATTATTAGCCCATAAGCAAATTAAACCGTGGGCTTGTTTTTTGTATAGTGGGCTGACAGGAAAGTGGGTATGAGAGAGGGGAGAGACATGCGGGAAAGGACCACAGGTCAGAGTTGAACCTGGGTCGGCCACGTCGGGGACTAAGGCCTCTGCATATGGGTTGTGTGCACTAACCACTGTCCCACCGGAGCACGCCCCAGGCCTTACCTTTTTTAACGCTATTTTTTCAGGGACTCCTTTTCGGTTTTTACCACTCTCCTTGTTGTTCTCCGTTCTCTTCTCTCTGCGTTGATTGTAGGGGTGGGTATTGCCAAAGAAGTCACGATTCGATTTGAATCACGATTCACATGCCACGATGCGATTCTATCACGATGCATCACCATACTTGAATTATTGCGATGCATCGCGATGCATTGTGATATGTTCACTGAAAACTGTTAGAAAAAAACACAGCGATTACCAGTGGCTGACTGGCTGTGTATGATCTGGATAGTGTCTTCAATTGATACATAACTGAAAGCAACTGAATTCATACATAGCTGTTGAAACGACTTTTGGCGGTATTGCCATGAAAACAAATATTACTGTTACTGGAGTGAACACACTGACAAAAAGTGCTTAGGATTTATAAAACTTAAAATAACAAAATAAGGATAATCAGTGCCGCTTAACATGGCCTCAGTGGTCCTTTAAACCAATGAAATGAAAACATTCAAATGTATGACATTTCCCCTTTTGGAAGTAGCTGCCATTATAACAATATCATTTCATAAACATACGAGGACAAACTGATGAGACAAAACAGTGCATAGGCTTTATAAAACTATAAAAAATCTAAATATATATTGCAAACATCCCTTGCAGCGAAATGCATCAACTGCATGTGTCCAGTGTCCACTCAAAAAACAAATGAACAAGCGTTGAACTAGTAATAAGTACAAAGGCAACAGCTGCAATGCCATTCTTAGTGCTTTATGTTTTTGTTTAGGAACAGAAGCTGGTCCAGGTGCTCAGAGGAAATTACACTACTTTTGGCAGAGATAATGTCCCCTGCAGTAGAGAAAACTCTCTCCGAGGGCACACTAGTACCTGGAATGTTCAGGTGTTTTTTAGCTACTCGAGACAGAAAAGGATACTGGCCCTCATGTTCTTTCCACCACCCAAGCAGATTATCACTAAGCGCTAGCGATGCTTCCTCCTTGTATCTTGCCATCTCGTCTTTTGCCTGGTCTTCAGCAGTTTTCAGTTTCTTTGCAGGACCTGCAGTATGGGAGGACAAGGCAATAATCAAAATAAAATAAAATATATAGATATATACACTATATTAATCAGTACATTAAATCATCATCATCATTATCATTATCATAATGTTATTTGTTACATTACATTATAATTAAATGCCATATGCATGTATAGTTTGTGGGGCATCCTCAAATTTGGAAACACTCACTAAGAATATTTCTTTCAGCATGTTGTGGAAGCCTATTTTTAAACTAACCTGCTGCTGCTTACGCCTGTCCATGTAGGTCAGTTAGAGAACAACGTTTGGATGTTTTTGATGAAGATGCAGCAGGTCTTCTTGGTCAGGGTTTGGGCTGCCGTCGTCCATTGAGTCTGCCTGAAGTCCACTTGTGCTTTGGTAGAAAACAGTAAATCAACACAATCTTCAGAATTATTAATTATTTTATCTTATTATCTTATCTTATTTCCAATGACAACTGCATTTACCTATGATAGATTTATATATTCATGAATTTAGTTATATATATTTATTACTTATTTATGCTTTTTAAACTGAATATATACGTTTATATTTTATATTTCTATAATAGATTTCAACTGTATTGCTGTTAATCTTACCTGTAATGCCCACTTAGTCCTGGTGGCTTCTGCAGACATCTTATCTCTCATCCTCGGAAAGGAAAGGCAAGGCCATAAAACGGGGATCAAGAGCCGAGGCTTTATACAGAGTTTCCTTTTCGTTTAAGTATCTCTTGTTAAGATCCTGGCACATTGTGGTTTTTAGCTCCCTTGTCAAGGTGGAGCTCATGGAGAAGTTGGGCATGGAGTGGCGCTACAATCGATAGCGTTGGACTGACCTCCACTGATACGGCGAGTGTAGCCACTTTCATAGGTTTCATGGCAGCGACAACCTCCTCTGCAGTTGTTAAGTCAGAATCGGTGCGTGTGCAGATTTCTTTCTCAGACTTCCGTACTTCGGTAGACAGGAGCGCAGCGTGGATGACAGGCTGTTGCTCTAAAAAGCGCTCCAGCATATCGTGTGTGCTGTTCCGGCGAGTGGCGACATCAGTTATCAATTTGTGGAGAGGGAGGTTCAACAAAGCTTGCTTCTCATGCAGTACATGGGACGCAACAGTGCTGCATCTGAAAAAAGTTGTCACCCGTCTTACTCTCCCTAGCAATCTAGTGACAGTGGGGAGTTTCAGAGCACGCTGAGATGCCAAATTTAGTGTGAGAAAAACACCTGAAATGTGGCATATTGGCCAACTGAGCAGCGATGGTCATATTCGACGCGTTGTCCATCACTATTGCAGGGTCTTTGTCGGTCATTCTTCGGCATTCTTCGAGCGCTGCTATAAGCACCTGTGCAATGTTGACTCGAACAAATTCCTGGTTTGCAATACATGGGAAACTAATTCCCAGCCCTCGTTTATGTGGTGAGATGTAATTGTGATGTACAACTCCGTGGCTCGTGAAGTCCACCCATCGCACCTTAGAGCAACACATTCGGCAGAGTCCAGGGAATTTCTTTACCTGCAATTTCACCTCATGATATATCTGTGGGACCATTAAGTCAGTGAACTGTTTCCCGCTCGGGATTACATAACGAGGGTCCAGTGTGCTGATAATTTTTTTTGATCCACGGTTATCCACCACACTATATGGTCGCAAATCCTGGCAAATGAACTCGTGATGGACTCTGTAATGTTCTTTGCGCGTGTAGATGTTGGGGCTTAACCTGACAACAGCCAGCTGTATGTCTCGCTCCGCCTAGCTCCACTCACATACATCTGGGACACCGCCCATTGCAAGGGATTTCCCCAACCAAATTTATGGTCTGGCCAATCAGGACGCAGGGCGGGTGTTTCCTGGATGTGACGTAGCGGAGAAGCTACCGTGAGATTCCAACAACAATGGCGGCTCGCATCGAGGAAGCAAGCGTTAGCATTGATGCTGCTATTTCTTCTGTGTTGTCCAATCTATCTGATATTGTTTCATTAAAAGAACATCAGAGAATGGCTCTGAAGGCTTTTGTTGGTGGAAACCATGTTTTCGCCCTTCTCCCGACCGGATTTGGCAAGTTGTGTTTTCCGGGGCGCGGACGCGCAACGCGGACGCGCCGCGGTTAGCGGTTAGCGCGAACCATATAAGGAGGCCTATTAGTCCTCAACGCGATCGGCCCGGGATCGACTCCGACCCGTGGCGCTTTGCCGCCTGTCTTCCCCCCTCTTCCTGTCAGCTCACTGTCAATAAAATGACAGTCGGTCTCATCAGCGTCACGGGTTAGCTTCGGTGTGAGTAGTTGAAATAGCATGTCGATAAAGATGACAGACAAGTGGCTTATCCAATCATATGCAAGGAGTTTTGATAAGGCCCAGCCTTCAGTAAAGGCAATTCCTATCGCGGTGTCCCAGATGTATGTGAGTAGAGCTAGGCGGAGCGACATGCAGCTGGCTGTTGTCAGGTTAGTTGGGGCTAGCTTGCAATCGAATGTTGTATGTTTAATCAGTGCTTGCGGTGCTAGCGGCTGTTGTTTTTCCGGATGGCGGCTCTGCATGTGTGCCTTTAAGTTTGTTGTGTTCCCACAGTATTTTATTACGATGTAACAGTGTTTGCAAATTGTGTGCGTCATATCAATTTTGTTTTTACCTTCTTTGTTTTTGAAGTCAAAATGCGTCCAAACATCTGACTTGAAAATGATGGAGCCGGGCGAATTTTCTCTCCATGTCTCCTCCATGTTTTGTTTATGAATAAGTCGTTGCAGTATCCCGTGGCTGGAAATGCTTGTGACACAAGGCAGCGGGCGTCAACACATCCGCAGCGACATCTAATGGACTGGAAGTTGTATTCCACTTATTTTTGGTTGATGTTCGCCAACCATTCATGCAATTTTATTTATACATTTTTTTTAAATTAATAATCGATACTTGGCGTCAAGAATCGATGTAGAAGATCGCAAAATATATATTAGAATCGCATTGCATCGTCATGACGATTATTTTGCACACCCCTAGTATCAGATGCATTTTGTTTCCCAGGACGTGTATCTCCTCTTTGGAAGATCAAATGAAAAGCAACAGACTGACTTATTATTAATGTCCATAAAGCCTGATGAGTGTTTTATCGTCATGCACAAGCAGAAATTAAAACTCCACCTTAAGGCTCAGCTCCCCAGACTTATATTAGCTACGCACCGCATGGCTCAGTCCCCATGCAAGTGTTTCAGGAGCAGTTTTTTTCAGGGCCTCCAGTCCTACTCAACAGCAGGGTCAAACCAAGCTGACTCGAGAGGAGATTTTATGTGAACACTACATTTAAGTGATTGGCCAAGGAGTGAGGAGAAATTTAATGGTTTTCTCCACGGAAATCCAGTAAAATCGAAGAGTGAAATATAATTTCACTATTTACCAGCCATGAACGATGCCTGAAAGAAAAAAAAGAAGAGAAAATCGACATGATCAACTTTCTATATGCAGACATAGGCTGCATCAGATCTGTAGATTTCCAGAGGCTTTCTCTCATGTTGCACACAGGATGGTCACTTCTGTCTCTGAAGTGCTCATCCATCCACATCATTCTGTAGAAGGCAGCGGCTGTCTGCTGACGTAGCAGGCCACAGCCACCCACAGCCGCCCACAGCCGCCCACAGCCTGGGGAGTCAGCACGAAATCAAACCCATAAAAATAATTCCACTGACGTCAAAAATCCTTTAAGCTAATAACGTGTTCTCATCGCTCTCAACATGTCTGAGGCAAAAGGTCTCATATAAAGCTGTAAATTTGAACTCTCACTGAAAACCCCCGGGCAAAGCAGCGGCCTGCTTTGGCACTGATGGCAGCTACAGGGAGCTCGGACTGGGAAGCCCCTGAAATCTGGCTCTGCTGAGAGGCCCACAGCTGATGGGCTGAATGGCTCGTCTCCACCACTTATAATGATGTATTTTTTTATCCTTTACCATTTCTTGTCAAGTGTCAAGGTCGCAAACAGGACGTGGGGCGTGGGGGATGAGTCTAAAGCCACCCCCAGGAGGCGTTTCCCTCTTCCAGGCCTTTCTAGGCCAGTTGAAAAACAAAACGTGCAAAGCTAAACCGAGTAGGATTGGTGGAACTGCAGCTTTAGTGGTGCTCACTGAAGCCAAAGAAAGATATAGCAACTGTGATTAAAAACTAGTTATATATTATTTAATTTCAATTGTAGGAAGACATATGAACATGATTCAGTCAAATGCAGCTGTTCTGCAGCAGAATACAGTTTTAGCACTTGAACAGGATTTTATCTTCACGTCACAGCTTGAAAAGACTTGTTGACCGCTAACCTGGTCCTATTCACAAATCAGTCTCAGGTGTTTTATTGCCAGGGTTCTCTGTTGGTCTCATGGTGAGCGTTTGTTCTCATTCTGCAATTATTAATGCCTGTGTACTGTCCTTCAGTGTAGCTTTATTGGCCATTAGTGGGGTTTATTGATGGGCTTAGCCCATCCATAATTTTTTTTCTTTAAAGAAAGCTACTACTGTTCTTAGGTACCTGGCTTGTGATGGTGGAATGGGGGGGTCACCAAAGAGATGTTGAGGCGGGGGATGTTTGGCTCCTCAGAACCATTATTGAATATTTTTCTTATGGAGAAATCTTACATATACAAGTACACTCTCACAAACACCCACAGGTAATGCTTTTTGTATTAAACAATACAATTCAATTCAATTTTATTTATATAGCGCCAAATCATGAAACATGTCATCTCAAGGCACTTTACAAAATCAAGTTCAATCATATTATACAGATTGGGTCAGATTATACAGATTGGTCAAAAATGTCCTATATAAGGAAACCAGTTGATTGCATCAAAGTCCCGACAAGCAGCATTCACTCCTGGGGAAGCGTAGAGCCACAGGAAGAGTCATCTGCATTGTACATGGCTTTGCTGCAATCCCTCATACTGAGCAAGCATGAAGCGACAGTGGGAAGAAAAACCACCCATTAACGGGAAGGAAAAACCTCCGGCAGAACCGGGCTCAGTATGAACGGTCATCTGCCTCGACCGACTGGGGTTACAGAAGACAGAACAGAGACACAACAAGAGAAACAAAAAAGCACAGAAGCACACATTGATCCAGTAATCTGTTCTACATTAGATGGTAGTAGCGGGTGAGCCGTCTTCTCTGGATGTTGTCACAGTTAACAGAACGCCAGACCAGGTGTACCTACTATGAAGAAAAAGAGAGAGAGCAAAAAGTTAAAAGCTGAAATGACGACAGTCATTTCAATGTAATACAATGCAAAACTGGAGAACAGTAGACTGAAGAATAGTAGAAATCAGTAGAGTGAGAAAATTAGACCCTGATGTCCTCCAGCAGCCTAGGCCTATCACAGCACAACTATAGAGATAGCTCAGGGTATGAGCCACTCTAACTATAAGCTTTGTCAAAAAGGAAAGTTTTAACATTAGTCTTAAAAATAGATAGGGTGTCTGCCTCACGGACCAAAACTGGGAGTTGGTTCCACAGGAGAGGAGCCTGATAGCTAAAGGATCTGCCTCCCATTCTACTTTTAGAGACTCTAGGAACCACCAGCAGACCTGCAGTCTGAGAGCGAAGTGCTCTGTTAGGAACATACGGGGTAATCAGAGCTCTGATATATGATGGAGTTTGATTATTAAGGGCTTTATACGTTAGAAGAAGAATTTTAAATTCCATTCTTGATTTAACAGGAAGCCAATGAAGGGAAGCTAAAACAGGAGAAATATGATCCCTCTTGTTGATTTTCATCAGAACTCTTGCTGCAGCATTTTGGATCAGCTGAAGGCTTTGAACTGCATTTTGTGGACTTCCTGATAGTAAAGAATTACAATAGTCCAGCCTTGAAGTAACAAATGCATGGACCAGTTTTTCAGCATCACTCCTGGACAGAATGTTTCTAATTTTGGCGATATTCTGGAGGTGAAAAAAGGAAACTCTGGAAACCTGTTTAATATGGGATTTAAATGACATGTCTTGGTCGAAAACAACACCAAGATTTTTTACTTTATTACCAGAGGCCAAGTTAATTCCACCCAGATTAAGTGAGTGATTAAGAACTTTATTTTTTGAAGACTCTGGCCCAAAGATTACAACTTCTGTCTTGTCAGAATTTAAATGCAGGAAATTTAAAGTCATCCAGCTTTTGATGTCATCAAGACATGACTGCAGTCGAAGTAATTGATTGGATTCATCAGGATTTATGGATAAATATAGCTGAGTGTCATCAGCATAACAGTGGAAATTAATCCCATGCTGTCTGATAATTTTGCCAATCGGAAGCATATATATAGTAAATAGAATTGGTCCAAGGACTGAACCCTGTGGTACTCCACAAGTGACCCTAGAGTTTGAGGAAGATTTATTATTAACATGAACAAACTGGAATCTGTCCGACAGATAAGATTTAAACCAGCCTAATGCTTTTCCCTTAATCCCTACAGTATGCTCAAGTCTTTGTAGGAGAATATTGTGATCAACTGTATCAAATGCAGCACTGAGATCTAACAGGACAAGTATAGACACAAGTCCATTATCTGAGGCCATGAGAATATCATTGGTGACCTTCACCAGAGCTGTTTCAGTGCTATGATGAGCTCTGAAGCCTGACTGAAACTCCTCAAGTAGGTCATTACTTTGTAAATGTTCACAAAGTTGATTAGCAACTACTTTCTCAAGAATTTTAGATAAGAAAAGAAGATTAGATATAAGTCTGTAATTTACTAACTCATCTTGATCAAGAGATGGTTTCTTAAGTAAAGGTTTAATAACAGCTACTTTAAAAGCCTGTGGTACATATCCATTTACTAAGGATAGATTAATCATGTCATGTCTCAATACAGCTTGTGATGTTATCAAGCCATTGGTTGTCTGCATCTGGGACAGCTTTTTTTTTGTTGCTTCTGTTATATTTATATCTATCTCTGCAAGTGCAGATGCAGACTCCAAGGATGTTATCTTGCTCTCTTTTCCTCTGATCTATTTCGTCACCTTTTCTCCCTTTAACGTTTTGCCTTACCTTTCTCTCTTCCTTCTTTTCTTTCTCTTTTACCTTCCCGTTTCTGTGTCCATTGAGTTTGAAATAGTTCCAAAATAGTATCCAATACATTTTCTTACATGAGTATCAAGCCGAGAACTATGGCGAAAGCAATAATGCTCCCCTTGTGAAAGTAAATCCGTTGAGCTCTCTTTGGCATCAAGTCAGCAATTCTTGGGGTTACACTGCTAGAAAGGACACGTTTAGAAAAAAAGAAAAAGAAAAAAAGGTACGATCATTGACAATGAACACGGCCAGACGAAGAAAATTGCCATTGGTCGTTTGAGATTTCACCGCTCTCTCTAACAATCCGTGCTAACAGAGCTTCACCGCTTTATCGTATCATCAAATAGGAGGAGCGTTTATCCACCTGCTGGTTCCTGTTGTCTTTTCAACTCACGGAGTGGCGGAGATGGATTTTACCGAGTCACAGTGCTCTATGTATTATGGAAAGCCGAATAATGGTGTCAGCAACCCTGGGTCCACCAGATCCTTAGGAGATGCACCTGGTTCAGTGAGAACAACCACCTGTAGCTACATCTGGATGATGATCATTTCCAGCTGTACTTCCATCTGTTCAGGACCAAGCATGAGAAGCAGCTACCCCATGGGGGTTGGATCTCCCTCTGGGACATGAACTACAGGCATCTTCAGTAAGTAAATCCATCATTGCTCAATAGAAATATAGCCTAATTATACTACTGTCTAAATATGTAACACATAAAAACAATTCATTTTTGTGCTTAAATAAATGGATGAGGAGCACCTTGAGTTTAGTGAATTGACAGAAAAGTTCTGACTTATGAACGTGAGTGAAATTTCATGTCACTGTTTTGCTTCAGTCTATTCATGCATCTACTACGCCATTTGCTTCGCTCTATTTCCCCGGTTCATGCGATTCACATCACTCTAAATGTGCTGTTCACTTTGCTGACCTTTAATATATATTGAGAAAGTTTAACTTTTTTGTTTCCCCTTTTTTGAGGATGTTCCATCCTGTCACTTCTTAGGAATTTAACTAGCTTGATGTAAAATGTGGGGAAACATATTTTTAATTTCTTTCTGAGGAACAGAGCACATTCAGACTGCAATAATTAGAAACCCTAAAAATAATAAGCTGTATAAATATTTTTAAATTCCCAAATGTATGTTTATCATTAATTAGTGAAAACATCTACATCGAAATGACTCATACCCAGTATCTAAATGCAGAATGTCAAATGTGACAAGACCAAAACCACAAAACAATCAAAATAAACATGACCAAACATGAAGTAATAGCAGAAGCAGATACAATCGTTAACATCTCACTCAGCAAATAAATAAATAAAATAAAAAATAAAAAGGCAACTAAAGGCTCTTTAAGACTATGCTGTTAAATGTGGACATGTTCTGCATGCCTTCCAATCAGCTGTAAGAGCTCGTCCAGGACTGAACAACCAGTGATATCCTATTACATCACTGATCCAGAAAGCAAAGGCCCCTGCAGCAATGTTAAAGTGTGTTCACACAGATCGTGAACAAGACATTTGGAGTGAGTGATTTCCATGTTATCCCTATGTAAAGGCACTTTCAGGAGCGGGTTAGTCATACTATATCAACCATATCTGGTTTCAAATTCATTTATTCCCTTTAACCATCTGACAACATACAAATATTGTCATTCAACCATTCACACACAGTTGAAACCAGATGTTTCCATACACTTTAAAAGAGACATCGACATATACAAACTCAATCCCAACTGTGAAGTACAGTGGTGGCAGCATCATGCTGTGGAGGTGTAAAGTCAAACATTTTTGGCATTTAGAGCATAGAAATAACTTTGATAAGTGTAACTGACCTCAAACAGGAGAGATTTAGTCTGATTTACTGTCCCACCCAAAAAACAAATTACATTCATCTTAATTAAGACTAATACCTCCAGAGTTTTGTACTCCACCCCCTAAAAGCAAACAAAACCATTGCATTTCATAAATCAATACCAGTACCACAGAACTATGACATCAGTTTGTCAAAACTGCCTCACAAAAAAATCATTCATTCCTCTATCACCATTACCCTTTAAACAATAGCTTTGTGTGATCAGGTTAAAGGTTTGATTATAATCCCTAGTGCTACTGTCAAAACAGACCAGTTTTCCCCATCGTCATAGTGCAAGATATTTTATTAGCGAAAACCAGGACACATCAACATATACTTTATAATTTAATCACAGATAAAAGAGACAGGAGGAGGCTAAAAGGTTGGGTTTCATTATTGGAGTCTCATGAATAGTAGTTAAAAAGAAGGAGAGTTAAAGAAGAAGGAGAGTCATCACCTGGCCAAATTAAAATCCAACCAAATTGTACCTCAGGAAAATTAGGAGTGAATAAGACTGAGCAAAAAGGTGTTGGATTGAGTAAGAAAGATATAGTGAATGGGTTAGTTGTGAAATGGAAACTAGCAATGAACCAGTTATGTAGAAGACCTTGAAATACTTGCATTTTGTGGACTGAATGAATGAGCAAAAACAGAAACGATTGTGGAGGAGTGGGAACATGGATGACAGGAAGAAAATGCAGACATGGGTTACAATTCTCTCCCTGAACTTGATGATGGAAAGATTTTGTGGACCAAATTGTGAGAAATACATAAATAACGGAAATAATCTTTCTTTTTGCATTTCTTGTTCATTTTAAGTTGTATAGTTAGTGTGCAAAGCCACTTCAATGGTCTTTCTTCCTTAGTATTATACCATCACCAGCCTGAACCACTGACACAAGCAGCTTGGCTTTCATATTGTGTACACAGCTTCTAAATGTTGCAGCTGAAATTAAATGAAGTCATCTGACCAGGCAACAGTTTTTCAATCTGATATATTTAAATTTTGGTGAGCCTGTTTGACTCACAGGCGAAGTGTCTTGTTTTTAGATGACAGGAGGGGTACCAGGTAAGGTATTCTGCTAATGTGGTCCGCCTGCTTCGAAGTTCCATGGAGATTTATGTTCAGAGATGGTATTCTGGATACCTTGGTTGTAAATATTTATCATTTGAGCCGCTGTATAGTTATGTCATCTTGAACTCTAGATTGTCTTACTGGATATGTTCTCTGTTTCAGTCCATTCTCTGTAAATCGGACTGATGGTTGTATGTCAAAACCCCAGCAGAGATTTTTCAAATACTCAGCTCAGCTTTGCTGGGACAGACATCTTTGCCATGTTTAATTCCAATGCTCTCTTTGAACAACAGCAAGTCATTGTCTTTACGTCTAAATGGCTAAATACTTTGAGTTGCTGTGATGTGATTGGCTCATTTGCTAATCAGATTTGAGCAGAGGTACCTAATAAATGAGTCTAAATGTGAATCAATGCCTTCCTATCTTGGGAATACATAAAATTCTGTTTTCCTAAAGTGTCTGAATCTAAAAAAGGAAAACCATTAGTAGTACATGAAGGTCATAAGAAGGGATGAGGGTTATGTGGGCGGTGGCAGAGAGGTTAGGGAGTTCATCCTGCAATTGGTGGGTTGCTGGTTTGATCCCCTACTCTGACTGTCTCTGTCGTTGTGTACTTGGGCAGGACATTTCACCGCACTGCCTGCTGGTGGTGGTCAGAGGGCCCTGTGGTGCTGGTGAATGGCAGCCTTGTCTTGGTCAGCCTGCCCCAGGGCAGCTGTAGCTACTAACATGGCTCACCACTGTCAGGGTGTGAATGGCTGAATGACTAAAACTGTAGTGTGAAGTGCTTTGGAGGACGTCAGACTAGGTAAAAGTGCTGTACAAGCCATTTGCCATTTTATGGACAGTTGGTAGGGAGAGAAGAAAAGGACTCCTGCGGAAAGAATGAAACAAAGAGGGAAGGGAGTAATACGAAATGCAGTTGAGGTGTGGCCTTGTTTAATAATTGGTCCCCCCCCCGCCCCCATTCATTCTGATGAGGAACCACACAAAACCCAGAGTACCTTCTAAAGAAAACTTCCATAGACACAGGAGCAAAAATCAATCTATATAAAAAATAATCATATTTGTGAGTACCCTCTAGCAGGAGTGAATGCCTTTACCAATGTAGTGCAATAAATGCCTTCCATTTAGAGTAGTATATCCGTACTCAGCAGAACGTTGATTAATCATTTAGTTAGTGCAGAAAAAAACTGTTTTAACCAGGCAAACTTTGGACCGTTATCTTCACATCCCCTCCTTCCAAAACTATAAAATTGAGCAGTAACTCAGTAAGCCTGCATTTGATGCATCTGTTTCCTGGATGGGGGGGACCTGTTGCAGAAACTGGTCCCAATCTGGACAACGAAGAGGTAACTGGGTCTGGAAGTGGTTCCAGAACCTGAAAGCCAAAAGGTAAAATGAATTAATTAATTAATAGGTAGTTTTCTTAAAACTGTATTCCAGAGAGATATCATCTATATGAATGTGTCCTTATCTGTGTGCTGGTATACCTGTGGTGGTAGATGTCCGGATCTCGGCTGATGCGGTTCTGAAAGCCAATGTAGAGATCATCCCAGAGGCAGCCATGCACCACCACGTATCTCATCACGCCAATTCTGTTTTTAATCTAGAAGTAAAACACGGAGAATCTTTAGGCTTTTCTTGGCAGCATTAGGCAAAGTTTCACCACTAGGTGGGTGTGAAACAATCAGGAAAAAAACTTTTTTTAATTTTCTCATTAATAACATCTTTATCACAGCCGGCGCTCCATTAATATTACGCTCTCTCATTAGATTATATCTTCTGTATGATCTCAGTGCTACACGGCTGATGCTAACACCCTGATTGTAAAATAGAGTGAAATTGTCCAGTGCTATGCTAAACCGGATCAAATCTAGTTAACAGGACAACTTTGTGTCATTTCGTAGGTATAAATCTAGTCCCACAAAAATCAAGTGTGGAGTTCCTGGAGTTCCTGGAGTTCCACCAGTCGGTGCCTCGTGTGACTGGACTCACACGAGGCACCGACAGGTTTGGCAGAGAGACCACAAGGAATTGTGAATGGATTGAAACACATGCCAAATGTTTTTAACTCCAGTCCATGCTTTTTGGAATCAGATCTGCAGTGAACAAGGATTCACTTAATTATTCTGATTATGATCAACCACTTTGTTTTGTCTTTTGTTTGTTTTTGCATGTAAATAGTTCCTTAGCTTAGCTTCTTTTTATCTTAATTTTGCTTAGTAGTTTATTTAAGTTCAGTAGCCTGGTAGAGAGGATTTGTTAATCGAAATATTGTGCTAATTTAGATAAACAACATTACATAGTGATGTTCTCTGGATGTTCATTTTATTTCTGTTATTAAATTCTTGAACTTGAAAAGAAGTTGTCATTCCTTTATTCTGTGTGTGTGCAGGGTTTGCTGTTAAAAGATCGCTAGTGCTCGAATTCATCCCTTTCAACTATTGCAGACCTCTCAACTTTTATCAAAAGTTAAGAGTGAGATTATGCTAATGTGGGGGGCGGGGCTTGTTTCGGGCGGTGCTAACCGGACCCTGGAAGAGCCGGTGGAGTCAACTCCATCTCATTTTTATCCCACCAGACATTGAAGTAGACATGTATTACTTTTGTTAAAAAGAGAAAGAGACATATTAATACTTTATTGTTCAGTTAATGGATTAAAACATAAAAAATACACAATTGTTCAAATAATACTGAATAAAATTAAGTAGTTTTAAATTATTCACCGAATTATTACACTGTTACACATTCATCTATGGGTTGTTTATCATTGTAAATCTATAACCTGATTGGTGATTCAGGCTGAGTTTCATCAAGCCTTTATGGTCAACATTTCCCCCTCAGAAGCAACACTGAAGCACACAGAGGTTCCCGCTGCGTCTTTACGCACGATCCAGCTGCTGATGTCTCCCTCTTTTCAGCTCAATGCACTTCTAGACTGTTACAGTTTATAACCATTATCACCTTTCACAGCGACAGGTTTCTCAGTCAGTCGCCGCACTGACCAGACTCTCTATTGCTCTCGTCAGTGCGCTCTGGGCGTACTGACGCCCAGAAAGCATCTGCTCCGAGGGAAAGGAGGGGGGAGAGGAGCAAGCGCTGAGGCACAGAAATACGGTGCATGTAGTTAAAAAATGCAGAATTAATAAAAACGAAACTTATAAACTGACCAAGTGGCGTTTTAAACTGCATCTGGTTAGCAGAACTGTTTTTATGATCCAGCGTGCAGCCATGACTGGTTCTGAATGAACCGGTCATCTGGCAGCAGCTCCCCCCGCCCCCTCCCCTCCTGTGTACGCGGTACAGGACCTTACCGGCTCACTTTCACCACTGTTAAGACTAAAATTATTCATAACTCTGATCACTCTTCCTGCTGCTCTGTTAAAAAGAACTGCAGCAGGAATTACTGATGGCCACAAGCTGTGAAAGAAGCCGAAACAGCTCAGCAGAAGGCGGAGTTTTGTTGTCCGTTTTTATGCGTGAGAAATGCCATGTTTGCGTGTGAAATGTCATGTGTTGCGTGTGAGCGTGTGAAGTTAGTGAAATGCGTGTTTCACACGGTCAATGCGTGAGAGTTTTTTTTTTTTTTTTTTTTTTTCTTCTTCCTAGTGTCCTGTCTAGCAATATGGAAAATAGGAATTGATGTCTCAATGCCAGATAGAGCTCGACAGATTTTGCTTTTACAAGTGGAGCGAACAGCTTTCGCCATAGTGCTCCACTTGATTTATGCTTGTAAATAGCTTTATTATGATTCCTGCAAGGAGAATTTCAAATTATATGGACATGACAATGGGAGAGTAAAGGAAGAACAAAAAGTGAAAGAAAAGACAAAAAAGAGTAGAGGTGAAAGAAAGAGGAGATAAAAGGGAGAGAATGATAAAACCTTCTTTGTCTGCTCCGTCACCTGGAAAGAGACACAAAAAGAACAGCACAACCAACAGACATAAAGCAACAGATACACTCGAATAACACCTAAATGCCATTGCTAAATCATATATATTATTATGTAAGCTGACATGTGTAATGTGATATTTGAAAAAAGAAAGTGAAAGAACATAAATAAATAAATAAATAAATTATAAGATTACTGTATATAAGTGAACACTTAATACCTGGGACCCAGCACCAGTGGGAGATGTGAAAGTGCACTAGTTTAGGTGAAGATTATCCAGAAATAGCTTGATAGTGATTGTGGAGAACCGAAGACCCACCTTCCCCGAGCACAGAGGCAGGCGTCAGGGGACCCGTAACCTCGGACTCCCAAAGGGGTCCCTAAAGCAGGTCGCCCAGGAGGGGCCGACACAGGATATCTGCAACCCCCCCCCCCCCCCCCCCCAAGGAAGGAGCAGAGACGACCCCGAGGAAATCCCCCAGCCACCGCAATGCCGACGCCCCTAAGAGCCGCGGGGACGAGCCCGTGGGCTCCGCCGGCAACTAGCCCCGCTGAAGTGGTCCCGGGCATGGGCCCTGAGGGCCAGAGGCCCCAGGGGCGCCCAGCCCGAAGCCAACCAATGCGCCAGGGGGCCAAGGCGCCCGCCAACGAAGTGGAGGAGGGCAGGACGTGGGGGGATGGGCTCCGCACCTAGCGGAGACTTGAGATGTTCTTGGGAGAGGGAGCGGACCACACCCATACCCGGGAAAAAAAAAAAAAAAAAAAAATGGAAAACTCATTCACACCATCCCTCCCTTGTGCCCCACTCACCACACACAGAAAAAAAAAAAAAAAAAAAAAAAAAATGCGTGAGAGTTGAGAGCATTGTATAGGGCTCGGGATCCGCGTTGCATTGTGGGACGTGGCGGCCATATTGATGGCAACGCAACGTTAAAATACCTCTGACATAACGTTGTTGAACGAAGAGACGTAGAAGTAGAGTTGAGAAAGAATAGATAGAAAAAATATGTTAAAATCCCGAAAATGATCTGAAATTTACCGGGACACATTAAATAGAAAAACCAGGGACCGGTATGTTGACAAAATCAGCATTATTATGGAGCGCCGACGACGACTTGTTGCCACTGTTTTGCATATCGGACGTCTTCGGCTACCTTGTTTGTGGTGTGAGCGCCTATACTTCATAAAAGTTCCAAAGCTACAAGTCCTTGGAGTCTCATGTGCAGTTTATGAATGAATGGGTTCAGGAGCTGCAGATCATAAAGCCAGCAAGCAGTGGGAACACAGTAATTCGTACAAAGGTAAGCTGTGCTCAGACGCGCTCTGGCACCTGCTAACCGTTAGTGCTAACAACCACTAACGCATGTAATGTACTTTTAACTAGCTGCTATGTGTTTCAAAGGTTTAGTTAGTAACATTAACTGCCAACCCTCCCTAAACCCTCCGGGTTTCTCATGTATTTGAGCCTTTTCCCGCTGCCGTTTTAGTATTTATGTGCATGTATGTGGTGTCGCAGCTGAAGGAAAGAAACAATGTAGGCTATAAAATAAAACCGTGCATCTTTAACTTACCAGAATGAAAATGCAGGGAACACACTCTCATTGACATTGGGATACTGTGGAAAGTTATGATCGGTAGTCTTAAAGCCGCGATCCAAGCGAGCCGACAACTCCATTGCGCTTGCTGTCTCTCCAGTGGTTGCGCCTCCAGGCAGGAAAGCGGTTTTTCCCATGGCATACAATTTTACCGTAACTTCATTTCAACCATGGTAAACCGTTGCTGTGTTGTGGGCTGTAACAGCGCAACACATGATCGCCATGGGAAAAACATAGAAGATGGGTTAACTTTTCACCGCTTTCCTGCCTGGAGGCGCAACCACGGGAGAGACAGAAAGCTCCATAATCAGACCTCTCAACTTTTATCAAAAGTTAGGAGTGAGATTATGCTAATTTGGGGGCGGGGCTTGTTTGGGGGCGGGGCTAACCGGACCCTGGAAGAGCCGGTGGAGTCAACTCCATCTCATTTTTATCCCACCAGACAATGAAGTAGACATGTATTACTTGTGTTAAAAAGAGAAAGAGACATATTAATACTTAATAATAATAATACTTAATTAATTGTTCAGTTAATGGATTAAAACATAAATAATACACAATTGTTCAAATAATACTGAATAAAATTAAGTAGATTTTAATTATTAACCGAATTATTATACTGTTACACATTCATCTATGGGTTGTTTATCATTGTAAATCTATAACCTGATTGGTGAATCAGGCTGAGTTTCATCAAGCCTTTATGATCCCCTCAGCAGCAACACTGAAGCACACAGAGGTTCCCGCTGCGTCTTTACGCACGATCCAGCTGCTGATGTCTCCCTCTTTTCAGCTCAATGCACTTCTAGACTGTTACAGTTTATAACCATTATCACCTTTCACAGCGACAGGTTTCTCAGTCAGTCGCCGCGCTGACCAGACAAATCTCTATTGCTCTCGTCAGTGCTTTCTGGGCGCACTGACGCCCAGAAAGCACCTGCTCCGAGGGAAAGGAGGGGGGAGAGGAGCAAGCGCGGAGGCACAGAAATACGGTGCATGTAGTTACAAAATGCAGAATTAATAAAAACGAAACTTATAAACTGACCAAGTGGCGTTTTAAACTGCATCTGGTTAGCAGAACTGTTTTTATGATCAGCGTGCAGCCATGACTGGTTCTGAATGGACCGGTCATCTTGCAGCAGCTCTCCCCCCGCCCCCTCCCCTCCTGTGTACGCGGTACAGGACCTTACCGGCTCACTTTCACCACTGTTAAGACTAAAATTATTCATAACTCTGATCACTCTTCCTGCTGCTCTGTTAACATGAACTGCAGCAGGAATTACTGATGGCCACAAGCTGTGAAAGAAGCCAAACAGCTCAGCAGAAGGCGGAGTTTTGTCGTCCGCAGCCCAGATGGGCTTTGTGATTTTTATGCGTGAGAAATGCCATGTTTGCGTGTGAAATGTCATGTGTTGCGTGTGAGCGTGTGAAGTTAGTGAAATGCGTGTGTCACACGGTCAATGCGTGAGAGTTGAGAGCTATGTCCATAATAATGCTGATTTTGTCAACATACCGGTCCCTGGTTTCTCTATTTAATGTGTCCCGGTAAATTTAAGATCATTTTCGGGATTTTAACATATTTTTTCTATCTATTCTTTCTCAACTCTACTTCTACGTCTCTTCGTTCAACAACGTTATGTCAGAGGTATTTTAACGTTGCGTTGCCATCAATATGGCCGCCACGTCCCACAATGCAACGCGGATCCCGAGCCCTATTTCCGGTTATTCAACAAAAGCTAGTTTCATACCTAAAGCTTGTTCGTTTCTCTCCGCCATCGTTTGATAGTGCTATGAGTGTTATTAACGCATAAATATGGAATATTAATGTCGATTTAAAGCCGTTTTGTGTAACTTTAGGATTAGCCGATTCTAGCGACCGGTCGCAACAGCGACCCCTACCTCCAGGAGGTATAATCGCATTGATCAAATCAAGCATCCCTAAAGTAAATTATTTTACTGAGCAAATCATTCTTTAAGATGTTATTTCCTCACATAATGTTTTGTGTAACTCGGGATTTGCATTGTGAATGGGTTGACACACATGCCAAATGTTGTTCTGAATTAGTGAAGCTAATTTAAGCTCATTCCATGTTCTTTAAGGTGAACTTTGGTTCTTTAACTCAAACAAAATGTTATTTCATCAAATAATGTTTTGTTTAACTCAGGATTTGCATTGTTAATGGGTTGAAACACATGCCAAATGTTGTTCTAAAAGCTAATTTAACTCCATTCCATTGTTAAAATATCTCTAAAATTGGTGGTGTGGTGAGCCCAACCATATTCCCTATTACTTACAAATTAAGAAATAATTTGGGCATTAAATGAATAAAGTTAAAAAAGACAACATAAAGAGCTCTGTAATTGTATGTTTAAACTGATTGCTCTCTCTCTATTGAATTATATGTTAACTAATTGTTTTTCTTTTTCTAAAAGGATCAAGTACTAATGTGTTGCATAAATGAAGTAATGAGAATTTTACTGCAGACAGGCTGAGTAGAAAATAGAGTTGGCGTATTCAGCGAAGAGGATGTGGTATCGTGCAGCAGATCATTGAGCAGCTAAGTTCCTCCTCCAGCTGCAATGATGTTCTACCCACAGCTTTCTTTAAAAAAGTTTTACCTGGCATAGCGTCTGATTTGACTCAGATAATAAACACGTCCCTTCTGTCAGGTGTTTTCCCCCAGTCCCAAATGTTGTTCTGTATTAGTAAAGCTAATTTAAGCTCATTCCATGTTCTTTAAGGTGAACTTTGGTTCTTTAACTCAAACAAAATGTTATTTCATCAAATAATGTTTTGTTTAACTCAGGATTTGCATTGTTAATGGGTTGAAACACATGCCAAATGTTGTTCTAAAAGCTAATTTAACTCCATTCCATTGTTAAAATATCTCTAAAATTGGTGGTGTGGTGAGCCCAACCATATTCCCTATTACTTACAAATTAAGAAATAATTTGGGCATTAAATGAATAAAGTTAAAAAAGACAACATAAAGAGCTCTGTAATTGTATGTTTAAACTGATTGCTCTCTCTCTATTGAATTATATGTTAACTAATTGTTTTTCTTTTTCTAAAAGGATCAAGTACTAATGTGTTGCATAAATGAAGTAATGAGAATTTTACTGCAGACAGGCTGAGTAGAAAATAGAGTTGGCGTATTCAGCGAAGAGGATGTGGTATCGTGGAGCAGATCATTGAGCAGCTAAGTTCCTCCTCCAGCTGCCGTGATGTTCTACCCACAGCTTTCTTTAAAAAAGTTTTACCTGGCATAGCGTCTGATTTGACTCAGATAATAAACACGTCCCTTCTGTCAGGTGTTTTCCCCCAGTCCCAAATGTTGTTCTGTATTAGTGGAGCTAATTTAAGCTCATTCCATGTTCTTTAAGGTGAACTTTGGTTCTTTAACTCAAACAAAATGTTATTTCATCAAATAATGTTTTGTTTAACTCAGGATTTGCATTGTTAATGGGTTGAAACACATGCCAAATGTTGTTCTAAAAGCTAATTTAACTCCATTCCATTGTTAAAATATCTCTAAAATTGGTGGTGTGGTGAGCCCAACCATATTCCCTATTACTTACAAATTAAGAAATAATTTGGGCATTAAAAAGAATAAAGTTAAAAAAGACAACATAAAGAGCTCTGTAATTGTATGTTTAAACTGATTGCTCTCTCTCTATTGAATTATATGTTAACTAATTGTTTTTCTTTTTCTAAAAGGATCAAGTACTAATGTGTTGCATAAATGAAGTAATGAGAATTTTACTGCAGACAGGCTGAGTAGAAAATAGAGTTGGCATATTCAGCGAAGAGGATGTGGTATCGTGCAGCAGATCATTGAGCAGCTAAGTTCCTCCTCCAGCTGCCTTGATGTTTTACCCACAGCTTTCTTTAAAAGTTTTACCTGGCATAGCGTCTGATTTGACTCAGATAATAAACACGTCCCTTCTGTCAGGTGTTTTCCCCCAGTCCCAAATGTTGTTCTGTATTAGTGAAGCTAATTTAAGCTCATTCCATGTTCTTTAAGGTGAACTTTGGTTCTTTAACTCAAACAAAATGTTATTTCATCAAATAATGTTTTGTTTAACTCAGGATTTGCATTGTTAATGGGTTGAAACACATGCCAAATGTTGTTCTAATTTAGTTACAGTTTTTCTCAAATGCTAAAACACATTTCACAAACGTTTCGTCCATGTTCTCCAATGTCTAAACACAACACCCTTTTCTAAAGCTACATAAACACAACCACACCTTCTCCCTTCAAAACTAAAACTTTCACACCCAAAGAGCAGCTCGAAACTTTCAAAAATGTAAACACTATACATATCATTACACACTACAGCAAAACAATTGAAAACACAATGCTCAATTTATGAGAAGGTTCTTTGTTTCTTTACTGCCAATGCATATTTTTAGAAACTTTACAATTCTGCATCTTCTTAGAGTTCTGCAGAGGATTGGGCATTTAGATTTCTGAGTTTCATATGAAGGGTATAAATCTATAGTAATTTCTGTACACTACTGTAACACAACTCACTGCAAAAGCAGAATCTATTGCACATAACAGTACTCTTGAAAACATGATCAGGGTGTGAAGTTTTTTTTTATTCATTTTACAGTATTTACACCACAATCACTGTGCATCACAGGCTATATTGTCTCTTGCCAGGCACCGTGGGAAAAACGCCCTGGAATGGCGGATCCATCCTTGGAAGTTCTCCACTGGGATGTCAACACACGCCAGCTCCATTGCCCTTAGGAGGTTTTCTCTAGTATATGGTTGTCTGTCATAAACCTTCCATCTCCACGATGAGAAGAACTCCTCTATAGGGTTCAGGAAAGGGGAGTAGTGTTGCAGACAGACATTTAAAAAGTGGTTACTGTTGGTGGTGAACCACTCACTGATTTGGTTTGTTGTGTGGAAGCGTACATTGTCCCAAATGATCACATAAATGGGATGTTCGGGCCCAGGAGGGTGTTGTTGGCGGTCCAGGAGGATATCTTTTAGCTCCTCTAGGAAGGTTAGGAGACGTTGGGTGTTGTAAGACCCAAGGACAGCCTGCCGGTGGACAAGCCCCTCCAAACCCATAGCCGCACAAAGAGTAATATTACCCCCCCGTTGGCCAGGAACCTTTGTGATGGCTCTTTGGCCAATGATGTTACGGCCTCTTTGCCTTCGTTTGTGCAGGTTGAAGCCAGCCTCATCCAGGAAGAGGTACTCATGAGGTCTGGCCATCGCGTCCAACTGTAATTTCCTCTGTGAAAATGTGAAAGTGCACAGGTGTTCAGAACAACAGTCAATCAGGTAGCATATTACTGTATTGTCCAGAAGTAATGTAGGCCACTGAGCAACACAGTATGTTTACTAACTGTACTGTGAACATGGATGTATACTTACTTGCACATACTCGTAACGTAGGTCTTTGTGTCGTGCAGAGTTTCGCTCAAAGGGAACCCTATAAACTTGTTTCATCCGCATCTTTTGGCGCCGGAGAACTCGGTCTATTGTGGCCAAGCTGACATGATCAATGCCCTCAAAGTTCACATTACAGTTTTTCTCAAATGCTAAAACACATTTCACAAACGTTTCGTCCATGTTCTCCAATGTCTAAACACAACACCCTTTTCTAAAGCTACATAAACACAACCACACATTCTCCCTTCAAAACTAAAACTTTCACACCCAAAGAGCATCTCGAAGCTTTCAAAAATGTAAACACTATACACATCATTACACACTACAGCAAAACAATTGAAAACACAATGCTCTATTTGTGAGAAGGTTCTTTGTTTCTTTACTGCCAATGCATATTTTTAAAAACTTTACAATTCTGGATCTTCTTAGAGTTCTGCAGAGGATTGGGCATTTAGATTTGTGAGTTTCATATGAAGGGTATAAATCTATAGTAAATTCTGTACACTACTGTAACACAACTCACTGCAAAAGCAGAATCTATTGCACACAACAGTACTCTTGAAAACATGATCAGGGTGTGAAGTTTTTTTTAATTCATTTTACAGTATTTACACCACAATCACTGTGCGGCATCATGTCGCTGAGCTGCATCAGGCCACATCACCTCATCCACATCACAGGCTATATTGTCTCTTGCCAGGCAACATGGGAAAAACGCCCTGGAATGGCGGATCCATCCTTGGAAGTTCTCCACTGGGATGTCAACACACGCCAGCTCCATTGCCCTTAGGAGGTTTTCTCTAGTGTATGGTTGTCTGTCATAAACCTTCCATCTCCACGATGAGAAGAACTCCTCTATAGGGTTCAGGAAAGGGGAGTAGGGTGGCAGACAGACGTTTAAAAAGTGGTTACTGTTGGTGGTGAACCACTCACTGATTTGGTTTGTTGTGTGCAAGCGTACATTGTCCCAAATGATCACATAAATGGGATGTTCGGGCCCAGGATGGTGTTGTTGGCGGTCCAGGAGGATATCTTTTAGCTCCTCTAGGAAGGTTAGGAGAAGTTGGGTGTTGTAAGACCCAAGGACAGCCTGCCGGTGGACAAGCCCCTCCAAACCCATAGCCGCACAAAGAGTAATATTACCCCCCCCCCCCGTTGGCCAGGAACCTCAGTGATGGCTCTTTGGCCAATGATGTTACGGCCTCTTTGCCTTCGTTTGTGCAGGTTGAAGCCAGCCTCATCCAGGAAGAGGTACTCATGAGGTCTGGCCATCGCGTTCAACTGTAATATCCTCTGTGAAAATGTAAAAGTGCACAGGTGTTCAGAACAACAGTCAATCAGGTAGCATATTACTGTATTGTCCAGAAGTAATGTAGGCCACTGAGCAACACAGTATGTTTACTAACTGTACTGTGAACATGGATGTATACTTACTTGGACATACTCGTAACATAGGTCTTTGTGTCGTGCAGAGTTTCGCTCAAAGGGAACCCTATAGACTTGTTTCATCTGCATCTTTTGGCGCCGGAGAACTCGGTCTATTGTGGCCAAGCTGACATCATCAATGCCCTCAAAGTTCACATTATCGTCAATGACTTTGTCTCTGATCTCCCGGAGTCTGATGAGGTTGTTCTCATGAACCATATCCACAATGGGGGTTTCTTGTGCCGCTGTAAATATGGCAACCCGCCCACCTCTATGTGGCATTCTTTCAACTCTAAAGAAAGAAACGTGTCGTCAATTGACATGTTTTACAATACAGTAACAACTGATTTGAAACTACTGTAATAGACTACTTTCACAGGCTTGTAAAATTGTATTGTGACAAAGAAAGCAATAGAGTACAATACCTGTTGTGTTGTCTGAATACCCTGATAATGGTGGCCACGGTGAACCTACTCAGGTTTGGACGGACTCTTAGTCCTGCTTCAGCCATTGTCATGCCATGGACAATGACATGGTCAATGACTGTTGCTCGCATCTCGTCCGTAATGATGGTACGAGGTTGTCTTGCTCTCCCTCCTGGACCTTCTCTCCCTTGTTGGCCTGCTCCTCTTCCTCCCTGGCCTGCTCCTCTTCCACCATGGCCTGCTCCTCTTCCTCCTTGGCCTGCTCCTCTTCCTCCTTGGCCTGCTCCTCTTCCTCCTTGGCCTGCTCCTCTTCCTCCTTGGCCAGCTCTTCTCCCTCCTCGGACGCAATTACCTCTTCCCCTGACATCCATTGTGTTTGTTTGGAATCTTCAGCAAACTGTGCACTCTGAACTTGCTTTTATACATGTGGTCACAGCATTAGCAACAGGTGTTTTCAATTTTGAGTCGTTGTGTGTAATGAATGACGCCAGGTGTGTTCATTTTGTTCAAATATTGCTGACTGTGGCAAGCATTTTGCATCACATGAGCTTTCATTTGAGAATATGATCAGAGTTCTTTTGCAACTTGTGTTTTAGCAAGGAAAAATGTGTTAAGATTTATGTGAATGGAGGATTGTGTTTTGTGAATTGTCTCTTCATGTGAAATGTGTTTATGATATTGGAAAATGATGACTAGATTTAGTAAATGTGTTTAGACAACTGGTCATTTGGTTTAGAGGATTGGCTTTTGTGTTTTAGCATTTGAGAAAAACTGTATCATCAATGACTTTGTCTCTGATCTCCCAGAGTCTGATGAGGTTGTTCTCACGAACCATATCCACAATGAGGGTTTCTTGTGCCGCTGTAAATATGGCAACCCGCCCACCTCTATGTGGCATTCTTTCAACTCTAAAGAAAGAAACGTGTCGTCAATTGACATGTTTTACAATACAGTGACAAGTGATTTGAAACTACTGTAATAGAACACTTTCACAGGCTTGTAAAATTGTATTGTGACAAAGAAAGCAATAGAGTACAATACCTGTTGTGTTGTCTGAATGCCCTGATTATGGTGGCCACGGTGAACCTACTCAGGTTTGGACGGACTCTTAGTCCTGCTTCAGCCATTGTCATGCCATGGACAATGACATGGTCAATGACTGTTGCTCGCATCTCGTCAGTAATGATGGTACGAGGTTGTCTTGCTCTCCCTCCTGGACCTTCTCTTCCTCCCTGGCCTGCTCCTCTTCCTCCCTGGCCTGCTCCTCTTCCTCCTCTGATGCGATTACCTCTTCCCCTGACTCTGCCTTCATCCATTGTGTTTGTTTGGAATCTTCAGCAAACTGTGCACTCTAAACTTGCTTTTATACATGTGGTCACAGCATTAGCAACAGGTGTTTTCAATTTTGAGTCGTTGTGTGTAATGAATGACGCCAGGTGTGTTCATTTTGTTCAAATATTGCTGACTGTGGCAAGCATTTTGCATCACATGAGCTTTCATTTGAGAATATGAGCAGAGTTCTTTTGCAACTTGTGTTTTAGCAAGGAAAATGTGTTAAGATTTAGGTGAATGGAGGATTGTGTTTTGTGAATGTGTCTTCATGTGAAATGTGTTTATGATATTGGAAAATGATAGCTAGATTTAGTAAATGTGTTTAGACAACTGGTCATTTGGTTTAGAGGATTGGCTTTTGTGTTTTAGCATTTGAGAAAAACTGTAAGCTAATTTAACTCCATTCCATTGTCAAAATATCTCTAAAATTGGTGGTGTGGTGAGCCCGACCATATTCCCTATTACTTACAAATTAAGAAATAATTTGGGCATTAAATGAATAAAGTTAAACAAGACAACATAGAGAGCTCTGTAATTGTATGTTTAAACTGATTGTTCTTTCTGTATTGAATTATATGTTAACTGATTGTTTTTCTTTTTCTAAAAGGATCAAGTCCTAATGTGTTGCATAAATGAAGTAATGAGAATTTTACTGCAGACAGGCTGAGTAGAAAATAGAGTTGGCGTATTCAGCGAAGAGGATGTGGTATCGTGCAGCAGATCATTGAGCAGCTAAGTTCCTCCTCCAGCTGCCTTGATGTTTTACCCACAGCTTTCTTTAAAAAAGTTTTACCTGGCATAGCGGCTGATTTGACTCAGATATTAAACACGTTCCTTCTGTCAGGTGTTTTCCACCAGTCCCCAAAAACAGCAAATATTAAACCACTGCTGAAAAAGAATAATTTAGACAAACTTCTACTCCAGAACTACAGGCCCATCTCAAACCTCCCCTTTATCAGTAAGATTATTGAAAAAGCTGTATTTCAACAATTAAACACCTTCTTAACAATGACCTATCGCTTTGACATTTTCCAGTCAGGTTTCCATGCTCACCACAGTACAGAGACCGCCCTTATCAAAGTGTTTAATGACATCCATATAAATACAGACTGTGGAAGAACCACCGTGCTGGTTCTATTGGATCTCAGTGCAGCATTCGATACTGTCAATCACTCCATCCTGTTAGAGCGCCTGGAGAACTGGGTCGGCCTCTCTAGTACAGCTCTCCACTAGTTTAAATCCTACTTAAAGGACAGGGACTTTTTTGTGTCAGTAGGTAACTTTACATCCCAGACGACAAAAATTACATGTGGGGTTCCCCAAGGGTCCATCCTGGGTCCCCTCCTCTTCAATATCTACATGCTCCCGCTAGCTCAGATAATAAAAAATAACATCAGCTACCATAACTATGCAGACGACACACAGCTCTACATCACCATGTCACCAGGTGACCATAAACCAGTTCAGGCACTGAGTAAATGCCTAGAAGAAATCAATACGTGGATGTGCCAAAATTTTCTTCAGTTGAATAAAAACAAAACAGAAGTAATAATTTTTGGACCAATAGAGGAGAGATCAAAAGTTAGCACACAGCTTCAGTTGCTTCAGCTAAAAACCACTAATCAGGCCTGAAACCTGGGTGTAGTGATGGACTCAGACCTGAACCTTCAAAAGCATCTAAAGACAATTACAAGGTCGGCTTTCTATCACCTGAGGAACATTTCCAGGATTAAAGGACTAATGACTCAGAAGGATCTGGAAAAACTAATCCATGCGTTTATTTTTAGTAGAATTGATTACTGCAACGGTGTTTTCACAGGTCTGCCTAAAAAGTGGATCAGGCAGCTGCAGCTGATCCAGAACGCTGCTGCCCGCATCCTCGCTAAGACTAAGAAAGTAGAGCATATCACCCCAATTCTAAAGTCCTTACACTGGCTCCCTGTATCTCAGAGAATAGACTTTAAAATACTTCTGTTAGTCTATAAATCCCTAAATGGCTTAGCACCTAAATACATCACAGACTTGTTATCAGTGTATAAACCCTCCAGACCATTAAGGTCCTCTGACTCCAGCCTTCTCTGCATACCTAGAACACGAACCAAACACGGAGAAGCAGCATTTAGTTCCTATGCTCCACTTATCTGGAACAAACTTCCAGAAAACTGTAAAAGTGCGGAAAGCCTGAGTTCCTTTAAATCGAGATTAAAAACACATTTGTTTAAAATTGCCTTTGAATTTTCAAGTTAAACTGTTTTACTGTTTTTAAATGTTCTTTTTTTGTTTCTACATTCTATCCCTACTTGCTTTTATTCCTATATTTTAATCATGTAAAGCACTTTGTATTGTCTCTGTACTGAATTGTGCTATATAAATAAATTTGCCTTGCCTTGCCTTGCCTAGTAAATGAGCGAGGAATGGAAAAAAGTAACAACCCCTCCCCTCTTCAAGTTTGTGTATTCACTCTACCTTGCTAACTGTCCCTATTGTAATGCAAATAACCTGTGACGGGTCCTAGTTCCTGAGCTGAGAACAGGTCATAACCATGCTTTTCCAACAAGGCAAGGCATGCTGGTAAAGGCATTGCTTATCTCCAATTTTAGCTTCCCTTCATTGGCATCCTGTTAAATCAAGAATAGAATTTAAAATTCTTCTTCTAACGTATAAAGCCCTTAATAATCAAGCTCCATCATATATCAGAGCTCTGATTACCCCGTATGTTCCTAACAGAGCACTTCGCTCTCAGACTGCAGGTCTGCTGGTGGTTCCTAGAGTCTCTAAAAGTAGAATGGGAGGCAGATCCTTTAGCTATCAGGCTCCTCTCCTGTGGAACCAACTCCCAGTTGTGGTCCGTGAGGCAGACACCCTGTCTACTTTTAAAACTAATCTTAAAACTTTCCTTTTTGACAAAACTTATAACTAGAGTGGCTCATGTTACTCTGAGCTACCTTTATAGTTTTACTGCTATAGGCTTAGGCTACTGGAGGACATCAGGATCTAATTTTCTCACTCTATAGAGTTCTACTGTTCTTCAATTATGCATTACGTGTTGTCATTTCTGCTTTAACTTTCTGTTCTCTCTCTTTTATCTTCATAGTACGTACACCTGGTCTGGCGTTCTGTTAACTGTGACATCATCCAGAGAAGACGGATCACCCACTACTACCATCTAATGTAGAACAGATTACAGATCAATGTGTGCTTCTGTGCTTTTTTGTCTCTCTTGTTGTGTCTCTGTTCTGTCTTCTGTAACCCCCAGTCGGTCGAGGCAGATGACCGTTCATACTGAGCCCGGTTCTGCCGGAGGTTTTCCTTCCCGTTAATGGGGAGTTTTTCTTCCCACTGTCGCTTCATGCTTGCTCAGTATGAGGGATTGCAGCAAAGCCATGTACAATGCAGACGACTCTCCCTGTGGCTCTACGCTTCCCCAGGAGTGAATGCTGCTCGTCGGGACTTTGATGCAATCAACTGGTTTCCTTATATAAGAAATTTTTGACCAATCTGTATAATCTGACCCAATCTGTATACTATGATTGAACTTCACTTTGTAAAGTGCCTTGAGGTGACATGTTTTAATGATTTGGTGCTATATAAATAAAATTTAATTTAATTGAATTGAATTGACAGCCTATTTATATTGTCCATTCACCAACAGACTCATTTGTACTGCAAAGCTCACTATGTGAAAGAAAGAACAATTTATAGAATAATTGTATTTTGTCTTGTCTCGCCTTTTCATGTCATTCAACATTTCAGCTTAGAAAATGACAAACAGTATGACTTCAGTATTGGAGTAACATTGATTTCACCCAAGGAAAAGCACTACATATGAAGCTACAATTGTCCCATTTAGCAATTTCCACAAACCCAATGTGAGTCCCTCCTGCATTTGCGACAGGTTTACTTTGTGCAGTACACACAACGCTCAGTGCTGTGGTTCCTGTTGTAGAGATTGCACACCTGGCACTGTGTTGTTTTACCATGAGAACATCTCTTTATCTCATGATGCTCTCTCATCTTTTCTTCTTGTATTGCCTTTTCCTGCATAAACCTCTAACAAAGTTCATCAAATTGTCCATAGTTACAGTCCTGCCCTGGTCCATAAATGGCTCCATCAGTTTCACAACAACGTTCTCAGGCAGCCTTTCTCCTGTGGGGCGAGAGGGATCTTTTCCCAAATGGGGGATAGCATTACACATGTATTTTGTGTCCAGATCCTATGCAATCCAAAACTTAATTCAAAATTTATCAGGCTTGGATGCAATGTATTGCAGAAAGGGACAACAAACCTTTGATGGAAATAACTGCTCATCAACAGTAATATGTTGCCCTGGACTGTAGGTTGGTGGATAACTAAGGGGGTGGACCTGTTTCTGTTGAATTTGCATGTTATCCAAGCCATTACAAGGCCTTTGTTGGGCAGTAGTATAAAGCTTGATACTCCACATTACTCCAGACTTTTTGAATTGAGAAAGCTTCATGGATAGGAAGCAAAACGTCTTCAACTACGGAAAACAAGTCCAGTTGCTTTGTTTTTTACTGTTTTTGACCTGGACTGTAGGACACACACACACAGTTCTGTACAAACTGTTGCCAGATGTTTGAGATAGCAGCAAATTTGTCTGTTTTCACACGTTCCAAAAGAGTGTCATCCGTTCCTGGGGGCCCCAATTATCCTGCCAGGCTTTGATAATGATGTTGTTCCACCAGACTGAGAGAGTCCAGCATCATCCATTCTGTTGGTAAGCAGTCAGCACAGTGTACTTCCTGAAGATGACCCAGCTCTGGCCAATCAGCTGTCTGATCGTGCAAGCTGCTCTATAGTACTGAGAGGACCGCTCCAGGTTAAGGACAGGATCTTGCCAAGAAATGGAGACGGGGGCAGATTTATTTCCAGCTATTATTTCATTCAAATATAAAATGGAGGACAGATAAGCAGATTATGGCTTGTCTACTAGAAAAAGGGACAAAAGAAAACATAGAGGAAAACAACAAGAAAAGGGATAAGAGAGGGACAAAAGGTAGAAAAAATAATGTATGTCTATTGTATTAAAATTTTGTATCTGTATAATGGGTCTGTTTTATGTGTTGTCTTCACAATTCAGAGGGCCCCATGGGTTTCTTTGCCTAAGGCCCCAAATTTCCTAAATCCCCCCCTGTTCATCATATCTTGAAACCGGTTTCGAGGCATTGTGGCCTTGATGTGTGAATTCCCAAAGTCTTTGGACCACAAATCCCGCATGGCGCCAACACTCCCCTGTGCTGCCTTCATAAACAGGACTGCAATGAAAGCCATCAGCTCATACACACTCATTTTCCAGCCATGTTCTGTTATGCAACCCTGCTGGACTGTGTAGTCTCTGATGGTCCTCAGAATACCAATATCCACCAAACAGAGGAAGCTTTGGAGGCGACTTGTAGTTTTCCGGCTTGCACACTCAGTTGGCCCTCCAGTATATATAGTCATGGCCAAAAGTATCGAAAATGACACAAATATTATATTTTCACATGATCTGCTGCCTACTGGTTTCTATGTGTATGTCAGATGTTGTCATCACATACGTACAGAAATACAATTGCAATCGTATGAGTAACAAAAGCTTTTAATGACAGTTAGAATGAGTTAATGCAGCAAGTCAATATTTGCAGTGTTGACCCCTCTTCTTCAGGACCTCTGCAATTCTCCCTGGCATGCTCTCAATCAACTTCTGGACCAAATCCTGACTGATAGCAGTCCATTCTTGCACAATCAATGCTTGCATTTTCTCAGAATTCCTAGGTTTTCGTTTTTCCACCCGTTTCTTGATGATTGACCACAAGTTTTCAATGGGATTAAGATCAGGGGAGTTTCCAGGCCATGGACCCAAAATCTCTATGTTTTGTTCCCTGAGCCAGTTAGATATCACCTTTGCTTTATGGCTAGGTGCTCCATCATGCTGGAAAAGGCATTGTTCATCACCAAACTGCTCTTGGACGGTTGGGAGAAGTTGCTCTCGGAGGACATTCTGGTACCATTCTTTATTCATGGCTGTGTTTTTAGGTAAGACTGTGAGAGAACCGACTCCCTTGGCTGAGAAGCAACCCCACATATGAATGGTTTCAGGATGCTTTACAGTTGGCATGAGACAAGACTGGTGGTAGCGCTCACCTCGTCTTCTCCGAACAAGCTGTTTTCCAGATGTCCCAAACAATCAGAAAGGGGATTCATCAGAGAAAATGACTTTACCCCAGTCCTCAGCAGTCCACTCCCTGTACCTTTTGCAGAATATCAGTCTGTCCCTGAGGTTTTTCCTGGAGAGAAGTGGCTTCTTTGCTGCCCTACTTGAGACCAGGCCTTGCTCCAAGAGTCTCGGCCTCACAGTGCGTGCAGATGCACTCACACCTGCCTGCTGCCATTCCTGAGCAAGCTCTGCACTGCTGGTAGCCCGATCCCGCAGCTGTAACACTTTTAAGAGATGGTCCTGGCGCTTGCTGGTCTTTCTTGGGCACCCTGGAGCCTTTTTGGCAAAAATGGAACCTCTCTCCTTGAAGTTCTTGATGATGCGATAGATTGTTGACTGAGGTGCAATCTTTCTAGCTGCGATTCTCTTTCCTGTTAGGCCATTTTTGTGCAATGATGACTGCACATGTTTCTTTAGAGATAACCATGGTTCACAGAAGAGAAACAATGATGCCAAGCACCAGCCTCTTTTTAAAGTGTCCAGTGGTGTCATTCTTACTTAATCATGACAGCCCTGTCCTCATCACCACCCACACCTGTGTTAATGGAGCAATCACTGAAACAATGATAGCTGGTCCTTTTAAGGCAGGGCTGCAATGACGTTGAAATGTGTTTTGGGGGATAAAGTTCATTTTCTAGGCAAATATTACCTTTGCAATTAATTGCTGTTACACTGATCAATCTTTATAACATTCTGGAGTATATTCAAATTGGCCGTTATAAAAACTGAAGCAGTAGACTTTGGAAGTTTTAACATTTGAATCATTCTCAATACTTTTGGCCATGACTGTATATGTGCGCGTACATGCATGTGTGTGTGCGAGATCTCGCTGAAGTGACTTGAGTTATATTTGCCCCCCAGTAAACAGGGCAGATGGTCATTATTGTATAAATATTCTTGCTTTCCCTCTCTACAGCTATTCCAAAAAAAGTTAAAAAACAAAACAAAGCAACTGGACTTCCGTAGTTGAAGACGTTTCGCTTCCTGTCCAGGAAGTTTCTCAATTCAAAAAGTCTGGAGTAATGTGGAGTAACAAGCTTTATACAATTGACAAACAAAGGCCTTGTAATGGCTTAGATAACATGCAAATTCAACCAAAACAGGACCACCCCTTAGTAATGGGCGGTCGTTAAAGCCATTAAACCAGCAGATTGGACCGAAACTGGTCCACTCCTCTGTAACAAGGAGTCGTCAGGGTCGTTATTGGCTTGGCTTAAAGGAACAATGTTTTGATCACCTGAATGAGGGTGAAATTAAGGTTAGGTTTGGGGGTGTTGTCCTTGGGATGCACCAGCCTCTGTCTGAGGGTCCTGTTTGGTTTGAAATGTACTGGGATTTTGTGTTTGGAGAAAATCCTCTTGAGTTTTTCAGAGACTCCAGCAACATATGGGATGACGATGTTTTTGCGTTTATTCTTCTCATCATTATGTTCTGCAGCGGGTCTTTTGGATTTTCTTGCTGATTTGACAAAAGCCCAGTTAGGGTACCCACAGGTTTGGAGGGCATCTCTGATGTGTTTCTGTTCCTTGTGCTTCCCTTCTGTTTTAGTTGGGACATGCTCGGCCCGGTGTTGTAAGGTTCTGATGACCGAAAGTTTGTGCTCCAGTGGGTGGTGTGAGTCAAAAAGAAGATATTGGTCTGTGTGTGTGGGTTTCCTATACACTTCAATGTTGAGGTTTCCATCTCCTTCCATGTTCACCAAACAGTCGAGAAAAGGTAGCTTGTTGTCGTTGGCATCCTCTCGAGTAAACTTGATGTTGTTGTCCACCGAGTTGATGTGTCTTGTGAAAGCTTCCACCTCCTTTAACTGGATTTTGACATAGGTGTCATCCACATATCTAAACCAGTGGCTTCTCTACAGCTATTTTCATTGTACAGATCAGTTATCAGCTGATCGCTGCGCGAGTGGCTCCGCTGTCTGAAATCATTCCGGTGTTGGCGACACTGATGACGTAGACCTAGTTATCTTTAATTACAAATATGATTATTTACCCCATGCTCCCAGGTAAAACACTCGTCAACAGAGACGTTTGAGCTAAAACAGAAACTGAAGGGGGTGGAATGATTCTCTAACGACAGCGCCAATGGGGCATTTACATCTGAAAAGGGATTCATGAGTTGTGAAGTACTGTCAGGGGGACTGGGGGCTGACGAAAATTCTCGTATCCGTGGGACTTCTAGTGTTAAACAATGTATAATTGCACAACAATTTAATGTTTGGAAAATCAGGATTTTATTTTGCCAATGAACTCATTGGGCTTCCATTAAGAGAATAGCATGCAATGTTGAACATATGTTGTCTCCGCTCACCTCCCCCCAGCCAAGTTCCCATGCTCTGTGGTAAGCTCCCCCCTCTCCTCCACCTTTGCATCACCAGTACTCTGTGCACTGACAAACCCCTCTCCTCTCATACCTTTAGATCAAGCGTGCCCCGGCTCTCTCAGGTGCAGCTTCGTCGCAATTCGTCCACACATTTACCCCTGCCTAAGCTGTGTTTAAATAAACATCTTGAAACTGCCCTCTGTCTTCCGATCATGGTCTGCATGTTGGTTAAATACGCCAAAACCTTGACAATTGCATTGAGGAAACTTTTTTCCGAGGAACTTTAATTTACTCATTTACTTGTTTTTTAAAGTTAGCTTGAAGCTACATTCTTAGCTCATTGTGTATTACCACTAGCAGCAAGCAGTCATATTTCCATTACTTACAATGGCAGGGCCGCCACCTTGTTTTACAAGCATGTTTCATAGCTTGTATTTAATTGCACTTCGAATTCCGGTCAACTATTAGATGAAATGCTTGAAAAAATAATTTCTTTAAGTCCTTTTTGTGTGAAACAAAAAGGAGGGAAAAAAAGATTTATTGGATATGGTATAATAAAATTGGAGATTTTATTTTTAAGCCATATTGCCCAGCCCAATATTATATTATCCATTTTCTATGTATTCCTCTATGGTCACTAAGTCAGTGTGTCCAAAACGTCAATGAATGGATGGCTCAGAAACTCTTTTGTGCTAATGCAGAAAAGACAAAGCTCATTGTTCACTGTCAAAACACAGAATGTTAGAAATCATCATTTAACTTTTTCAGAAGTCTGAAAAAAAGCATCATTGGTAAGATGTCTGCAGCTAAAACATAAAATATGCTATCCCTTTTTCAAAAGTTCTTGTTTGTGCTGTCATTCTGCCTAAAAACTGCAACCAACACACAAAGGACACAGATGTTAAATAATCTTTAAGCCTTTAAGATTATATTTTTAGTCATCTAAATTTCTTGCTTTGTAAGAGAACACGCTAACATAGAGAAAATATCTCCTTTTTGCTGCTTTGAGTTCTTTTTGTGGTGCTTACCTCAATGTAGGAGTGCTCTCTCTCCGGCCTCGTGGAAGGAAATGACAAATCCAAAAAGTCCACCAGGTAGTCATAGCCATTACTCAGTGGGTTAAAGTTGTCATCTGTTTCAATCATCTAAATGAAAAAGTTTGTAGTAAAAATAAAAGCCAGTTATTACCAGATTTTAATTTATATATAAAAAGGGTCGAGAGTAAGAGATTGCATGAGAAGAATGAAGAAGAGGTGTAGATAAGAAAACCAAGCAAAACATTTATATATCCTTTTTATTGTCTTTAACAACAAATCCTCTTATATGACTGTAACTGTACAATTGTGTAACTGTTTGCCACTGTCACACCTGTGACAAGTAATCAGTCCAAAACACTCATTGTGGGACAATACAAGAGTAGTTATCTTATCTTATCTTATCTTATTCTATTCACTACACTAATTTAAGGTTTCAGCAGGGAGATTTTTTGCTAACATGGAAAGGGAGTTAAGTTTTTCACAGGGTGTCAAATGTTGTGTGGAAGCTTTTCTTCAACTTCTATAAATTTTGTTTTACCTTCAACTGTCAGCTTAAGGTCATTGTACTATATGATTAGATTATATCTTATATCATTGCAAAGACCTTTGTTAGCTTAAAGGATAAATGGGCTGAATTTCTAAAATACTTTTCTAGTCACCCTGACCACTCAAGGTGGTGCAGTCATTCCCGCGTTTGTACACCAGTAGGCATATCGGTAGATAACTTGGGGTTGAGTGCCTTGCACAGGGGTACACTAATATGTAACAGAAAGAAGCTGGAATCAAATGACTTTTAGACTGCAAGACTCTGCCTGCCACTGTATCACAGTAGCCCCAAATGCTGCTTAGAAATTTAAAACCAAGACTAAGTTTTACTGTGTTTGTTGCCTGGAGCAGTGATGCGAAACCACACTCCCATCAGTGCAGACCTTGTTCAGCATTAGCAGGAGAGGGGTGTGAGTTCATCTGCTGGGTGTTGCACCATGATGTTAAAGCCATGATGAGAAAATTGATGTCAGATTGAATTCTGACCATGAAACCAGAAGTTAACTCAAAAGGGGTTTGTAAGCAAAATAATTTCACACTTTCAGGCTGAGACAGCCTCTCTCAGCAGGATGCCCTGCCATATGAGCCTAGACCACTCCTCAGATTCATAAGCCCATTCTTCTTCCTGGAGCCCTCGAGGAGAGGGGGCTGGGAGCAGCCAGCCATGCCCTGCGAGCCACATGGAACTCAGACTCTTCACCACTTCTGCCTGGAACATCCGAAGGAGAGGGTGGCTGGGGAAGTCAGCCATGCTGATCAGCCACCATGGGGCCTCATGGGCTTTGATCTTGGTTACGGAACAGTCTTAGCTTAGCTAGTCTAATGTAAAATTAAAATAATGTGCGCTTAGGAACCTAAAACAGGTCTAGCTCAATTAGCTGAACCCTAAATTGTAGATAAAATGCTGGGACTGTGGTCTTGAGTGGTAAATGCTGAATTATGAATTATTCATGCTGATTGGTGCTAAAATGTTTCCATTGATGTTAGTCCGGCCCATTTCTTGGAACTGTTTTCATTGTGATGTGCCTTTGGGGCACACCAACAGAGGGGGTTAACGGACATTTGAAGAACGTTTATGAGGTAGGCGACAAGCCAAATCAAATATTGCATGCTGATAAACTCCTGTTAAGGAAGACTGAGTGCTGGAATATAAGCCAAGAGTATTTAAACTATCTACAAGTGTTTAGATTTTTGAGTATACAGCATAGGCACTGCAAATGTTAAAGTCACAGAAAAACAGGGGACACCGTGCCTCCTAAAACTTCCAAAAACCAGCAATGGCTGAACAGAAAGCCTGCATTTAAACCATTCTACGTATACATTCTGTCATTAATACATTGGTTTTTAGTGTGCAAAGCTTTAGAAGTAATTCATTACTTTTCTCTCTTTTTTTAGTTTTACTTTGAAAAATAGATTCTGTGCATCCGTCACACAGATTTCCTCACAAAGACAAATAAGTAAATTAAAAAAGAGCAATGCAGCAACATTGAAAAACAAACAAACAAACAAAAAAAAAAAGAATGGAAGAGCCAAGGGTTTCTGCAAAAGGTGTTAAAGAAGAGTAGAGCTGATCCTTCTGGTCAAATATATTTACCCGCACCACTAGGTTGTAGTTTTGAAAGCCTGCCCAGGTGTAATAAAACTGGATCCAGCCCTGATGTTTGAATATCTCACTATCGACAGTGCTGTTCAGCTCATCCACATAGAAGTCAAACTCCCAGCTGTCCTTGTAGATTTTGGTATTGGCTGGAGGGTCAGTGATGGCCTCGCTGTAATTGATCATAGCAAAGATGAAGTTAAGAAAATGTTAAACTAAATTAGGTTTAAAATGTTTGATTATATTTTAACACATTAGTTTTTTTTAATAACTTTTCAGTCTAGTACTTAAATTAATAATTGAGAAGATCCCCATCATCATGAAAGGCTCGTCTTTTTACTGGGGCCAAAAATGATTTCAGGATGTGAAACTACTCAACCGCAACTAAAGTACTCATTTTTATTTTCAGAATTTGGAGAAAACATTTGATGGCTATCACGTCTTGAATTAGCTGAAAGAAACTTTAGAAGAAAGCCAAACTCATATTTTGCCGTAAAACCGTTAAAAAACTATAGGAAAATGCACAAGCCTTGAATAGGAAATATATTGCACAGCGAAAAAGATTGTTTACCCCTTCTGCTGCAAACTGTGTTAAGAATCTTTTGTCTCGTGAAACTCTCACCTCATTGTGGCGCGTTTGCAACTTTGCTTTTGTACATTATGACATGGTCCTTAGGTGTTTTGAGTTTTGGGTTTGTTGATGTTTCTGTGTTTTTCCTGTTTAGATTCCCTAGTTGGTTCTGTTTTGGTTCATGCATTTGTGGATTGGGTGGGGCTGGTTGGATTCATTCTTTGCACATTTTGTATAATTTCTGTTGGATTTCGTCTATGTGTTTTTCCCTTCTGTTCCTGTTCATTTACAATCCTCCCCTCAGCTCATCTGTCTGCATTAGTCTCAGCTGTTCCTCATTTCCACTATTTTGAATGGAGGCCTGGAACATGTCTAGACAGCTGCAGCAGGGATTCAGGAAACGTATAGCGTTTGTCCTGACTTTGGAACAGTGGGCTGAATTGTGCCTTGTACTTCTTGGAAAAAAGATTTTGAGGCTTATTGAGGTTTCATCTGGTTAAAGATAGGTTTATATGCATAATCTTCACCCTAGTGGAACTCCTGAGGAAGTCATGTAATGGGAGTTTGCTGTTCTGTCCATATTTGTTTTGCAGCTCTGGAGAAAGCATTTTGTAGATGTTGTTGCAGGGCTACAGGATCCTGATGATGCTTTTAAGCACAATTCATTCCTTAGGTATCCAAAGCAAGGGCTTTTCTGCCTTCTCCACACCATGTTGACCTTGTAAACCATGCAGTTTGGATTGCGCTGGTCCTGTCTCTTGTCTCTGATTATTTGTGGACAAAATATCAAGGTGTATTCATGAGAGTAGAGTGCCTGTTTTGGAAACATTAGGTTCTCATCTTTGCTTTTTTCAGATGATGTGGCTCGGTGTGCATCTTTAATTTAATTGGAGAGGTTTCTATAGTCAAATGTCAAATGGCCAAAATGAGAGTCAGCTTTTCAAGAGAAATAGTAGGTAAGAGCAAGAAATGGATAGCCAGAAAGTTCATGAGGCGTGCACTACTTCAGTCGAAGCATCAAAGTGGACCTTGGAATAGCCTCAGTGCCTCTCCACCTCAAAAGGGCCCCTTTATGGTGGCTCTTGCTGTTTTTACAGTACCTCCTTTTAGTAGATTTTCCAGGTAAGTCACACTGGGAAAATAACAGACCAGCAGAGAGTTTATATTTTATCTGGTCTGGAAACACCGGAGGTAAGTTGGAGATTGTCTCTAGGGAGATATAGGCTGTGGGCCAGAATCTGTAGGATGACTTTTCATATGAACTGTCAGGGGGCAACTTTCTTGCACCGGGATAAGTTGCTACACATAGCAGTGATCTCAAAACACCAATGTTCCCACGTTTTCACTTGCTCATTAATAAGTTATAGCCATCAAAAAATCTAAACTGTGGCACTCCAAGAGGTCACGTGATTCGATTTTTGCTGCTCAGCCAATCAGATCGCTGTATTGTCAGCTGTGCGAGTTCACCAGTTCATCATGGCTGCACCCATAAGATGTTTGTATGCATCTGTTTCCTGACGAAGAAAGCCCAATAATAGCATTTTCTGGTGCCAGTTGAGAGAGATCTTGATGGCAAGGAAAAAGAAATAGCACAGACCATCCATCATTCATTTTCTAACACGCTTATCCCTGCTGGGTTCGCGAGGGGTGCCGGTGTCTATCTCCAGCTGTCAATGGGCGAGAGGCGGGGTACAACCTGGACAGGTAGCCAGTCCATCGCAGGGCAGAAATAGCCCAGTCTTTTGCCCAATTTACTGTGATATCACCGAGACCTGCTGCGCTAGGATAGCACAGGCAACAGGTGTTGTTGTGCCAAACGGTGTTGTTGTGCCAAACAACCAGCATTTGTATCCCCTGCGTCAGGAGAGTGTTTGAAATCAATAAAACCTTTAACCTCCAGCTTTGTGAAGTCTAAATATTTTTAAACATCACATTCTAATAAAATGAAATAGATTTTTTTAAACTCCTAATACATTGTTCTATTTTTAAAAGCGACATATCTCCTTTTCTTAATATGGTTAATATCTCTATATGGTTGTTGGTCGAATTAAAATCTTATTAAATCTGATAATTTTGGCTGTGCCTTTATTCAGTGTTCATTTGATCACACGTGAAATCCGCTTTATATTATCTATTCATGCGGGTCAAAAAAAGAAAAGAAAAAAAGAGAACCAGCAACAGCTGTGATGGACTCAGGAAGGTGGATTTTTGGTTTCAGCAGACAGACAATGCGACAATCTAATAACATAAAGCTAATATTTTCGTGACACATCTGGAAATGACCACAGAGCCGTTTTCTTTCTCATAACGTGTTATATAGAGTGATCAATTGAGTTTTAACCAACATAGCAATCCCTTGTGATAGCACTAACATGTGTTACATTTTCAGTTTTTTCACACTAACTGAACGATAATGTAACGACACCATTGCTATATTTCATTAAGAAAAGTAAAACATCTTCATTTATCTGTCACCTGTGGTATCTTTGTGTAGCAGGTCTTGGTGATATCACAGTAAATTGGGCAAAAGTCTGAGCTATTTCTATGAAGGTTCTTTTGTTCCAAAACGATTTGTGCCTTGTAAGCATGAATTTGAAGTTGTAGAGGGAGTTAAATTTAAAATAAGTTTTGTATTTGTAGAATAAAAAAAAAAAATCACAAGTACAATTTCTTTTACACCTGTTCAAATTTTAAGTACAAGTACACAAATTGTGTTCTGTGAGTTGCACATCAAAAACCTCTTACATTCTGTTTTGCTCCAAATGGTCCAGAACTATTCTTGCAAAACTATTTGTGCATTGTAACTTTGGTGTTTTGTAATTGCAGATTTTTTTTAAATCTGTCACAAGTACAAAATAAAGTTACACCTTTTCAAATTCTTGAGTACAAGTACACAAATTGTGTTCTGTGAGTTGCACATCATAAATGTCTGTCATTCAGTTTTGCTACAGTGTATTACACGTGTATTAAAATCTTCAAAAAAACATTTTTTATATTTTTTTTCCTTAACACAAATACAAATCAACGAGTACATTGCACAAATCTGCTGCTGTGAGTCACAAATTCAACTTTACAAGTTACGCCTTGACTTTTGACACAAACGTCTCAACGTTAAAAATTATCTGTGACTTGTGGGTAGTACCCTTGATCAGACAGCAGGGGGTGCTGCCTGCTCCGTCAGTCTGTACCAACCGGAAATAAGGCCTACTGCCATGTTGCCTTCCAAGGACCCAGCACACATATGCCTTCGAAGAACGCAGCTCTTTGATTTTTGATTTTCTCTGTACTTAACTGTGCACTGCCACAGTTTTGATCACGCAATAGATTTGTTTGTAATCTTTTGTGACCTGCAGTTCTTCATTGAAAAGGGGATATTTACCAAAGATGTGGATTTTTATTCCAGAAAAAATAATAAAATTATAAAAAGGATGTGTCCACCTTTTCTATTCAGAGGTAAAAAAAAATTCAGTTTAACAATTTAATGAAAAATAGTAATAATAAAAATAATAATAATATTATTATTAATATTATTATTATTATTATTATTATTATTATTATTATTATTATTATTATTAATAATAATAATAATAAAAATCCACATCTTTGGTAAATATCCCCTTTTCAATGAAGAACTGCAGGTCACGAAAGATTACAAACAAATCCATTGCATGATCAAAACTGTGGGAGTGCACAGTTAAGTACAGAGAAAATCAAATACTTAAACAAATCTAAATGTATACACTGTATGACAGTGAGAGCTGCGTTCTTCAAAGGCATATGTGTGCTAGGTTCTTGGAAGGCAACATGGCAGTAGGCCGTATTTCCGGTTGGTACAGACTGACGGAGCAGGCAGTGCCCTCTGCTGTCTGATCAAGGGTACTACCTACAAGTCACAGATTATTTTTACCGTTGAGATGTTTGTGTCAAAAGTCAAAATGAAGGCATAACTTGTAAAGTTGAATTAAAGTTGATGTGCAAAGCTTGGGATATTGTTTTATGGCTCAACCCTGCTTTGAAGCTCTCTGCTAATTTCTGCCCGAACTGCCTTACATTTTCTTCTGTCTTCATAATGCTGTTTGTTTACTAATTTGCTCCAACGCATCTTAGAATACTGTTGTATTCATACTAAGATTGAAACAAGCAACAGATCAACTCCCTTTAGGGGACTTCTTCTGCACTATATTTTATTTAGGAACACCTAATTAAAGATGGCTGAATACAAAATGCATATTACACTTTTCAAATTTCTATCTGAAAAAAAAATTAAAATCTTGTATCGTTTTCCCTCCACTCACTATGTGTGACTAGTGTTAGTCTATACAAGTTATTTTCGTTGACTGGTCTGTAGTTATTTATCCTTATGCACACTGCTTTGATATGCCCTTCTTGCAGATCACAGCCTAATCTTGATATTACATTTTATTTATGACCTTTGGTTAATATTTGAAGCCTATCTTTGGCTCCTTGGCTCATCTTTCTAGTCTAATCACTGTCTTGTCCTACTTCCTCCACTCTTGATTAACCTTTTAGAAAGGTTATAATAAAGTCACCACTACTATCGTCTTAAAGTTAATTATTTCTGCTTGTGCCGAGGAGTGCTTTCCCCTGCTGATAGAGCTTACAGCTTAAACAGCCAGTACTTCTGCCCAACATGAAGACACATAGACAACTTTGCGTTATTGTCAACCTGCTTGTGGGGTCTTTCAATGCAAGGCCAAGGTCAAGCATGGCGCCAGGCTTGGGTGTCCATGTCTTGATGTCTGGTGCAAGTTTATTGATGAGTGCATTGAGGTCCTCTGGTCTGTTTTTGATGTTGGTATCCTTAATGCTCCTTCAACCATATAGACAGAAGAGAGAAAACCAAGCAAAACACAAAAAAACAAACCCATCAGAAGACCAATCTATATAAAAAAGTTAATATGTCACTGTTTAGGTGCCATGATTTGTGTTATCGGGCCTGAAGATTATCATTCTGAGATAAAGTGCCCATCAAGCTGCATCTGCTGTGACATCTGGCCTGTAGAATGTGAAGGCTGTTTGCATTTACTGAATGGGTGTTTCAGTTACTACTATCTATACGGTATGTTGTGTTTCTATCAGCCTGCACCTGCATCAGAGCAGTGCAGTGTAATCAGTATAGGGCTCATTTACTTGGCCTTAATGCATCAACCATTGTACAAATCTGACCACTGTGTAATCTCAACTTGTCTGATGGATGAGCTTCCACAAAGTATCCAGCAAAGGGACAGTAGATCCTCGGTTGCAGTGACTTGACCAGCGTAGCTTTGTAGTTCAGTAACTTTTTCCTTTCATTCTTGATGAACTCTGCCTTCCAAGAGTCTGAGAATGAGGAAACAAATAAGAAACAGTCACCACTGGTACCACATAAATGGTAAAACATTCAGGTTTAATAATTTGCTAGATTATTTTCAATTTCTCCTTTTACAGGAAATTCCTTTTATTCCTGCAACAGCGCAAACTTTTGTTCTGTTAAAATTGCTCTTTAGGATCATGTTTAGGCTCACAGTGGTTTGCCTTTTGTACATTCTATACCTTACTCAGGTACTTGCAATTAAAACTTTCTTGTAAAAACATTTGGTTGTCAGTATGACAGCTGTGGTTTCAAAACTAAATGTGTGCTATGAAAGACCTTGTGCTTGTCCAACTCATAAAGAAACACTGCAATCATGTTTAGAAACAGGATGTAAGGCCAGCTATTTGCAGGTGAACACTGTGTGCAGCTGGTGTTCTGGTTTGTTTTTCCGGTCATACAAGTAGGGCAGATTGATGAGAAACCAATTTTTGAAATCTTGCTTTATAACACTGTAATAAAAACACACTATACGGCACTCTCCAAACAATGTAGTTGAGTTTACCATTGTATTTCCCCCCATGAAATGTCATTGGAAAACCAGATGCACCGCCAGCAAAATCAGTCAACATCAGGTCCACCTTTTCTGGTAGTCTGCCCCCATTTGGCCTGGTACAGTCCACTGTGTTCAGAATAATGTGACCTGCAATCGAAAAAATAAAAAAAAAATAAAAAATTTGATCCTACTTTTTTGTTCAATCTGCTCTCAGAGATATAATGTAAAATCTTCTGTACCCTTATAGTCAACAATGATGCAGGTGTCCATTTCAGGATGGACACCGTCCATCAGAATCATAAATCTCAGGTTATTGTCAACCTGTCAAAATGAAGGCACAATAAATTCAAATCAACAACCAATTTTTTTTTTAAATGGTAAATTCCTTTTTTAAATTATTATTGGTAAGCTTACAATTTGCCAAACACCAAAAGGAGTGACATTGATATTGGTTAGCTTGACTTTGCTTTTCTCCAAAAACCTGGTGTATGAAAGAAAAGAAAACAGATAAAATGCTTGAAATAGAATTAAACAAAAGTATTCCTGATTATTTTTCATCCAAATTAAAAACAGAGTAAGAAACAATTCTTTTTGGGACTTCCGGTTGGCAACAAAGAAAGATAGAAGCCTAAAGGGAGAGCTCCATGCTGTTGGCTGTTAACCTACTCTCATTCATCTAATACTGAGGAAATGTTTAGAAGAAATCAATGCCTAGGTGTGCCATAATTTTCTTCAATTGAATAAAAACAAAACTGAAGTAATAATCTTTGGACCAATAGAGGAGAGATCAAAAGTTAGCACACAGCTTCAGCTGCTTCAGCTAGGAATCACTGATCAGGCCCGAAATCTGGGTGTAGTGATGGACTCAGACCAGAACCTCCAAAAGCATTTAAAGACAGTTACAAGGTCGGCTTTCTATCACCTGAAGAACATTTCCAGGATTAAAGGACTAATGTCTCAGCAGGATCTAGAAAAAGTAATTCATGTGTTTATTTTTAGTCGAATTGATTACTGCAACAGAGTTTTCACATGTCTGCCTAAAAAGTGGATCAGACAGCTGCAGCTGATCCAGAACGCTGCTGCATGCGTCCTCACTAAGACTAAGAAAGTAGAGCACATCACCCCAGTTCTAAAGTCCTTACACTGGCTCCCTCTATCTCAGAGAATAGACTTTAAAATACTTCTGTTAGTCTATAAATCCCTGAATGGCTTAGCACCTAAATACATCACAGACTTGTTATCAGTGCATCAACCATGCAGAGCACTCAGGTCTTCTGGCTCCAGCTTACTCCGTATACCTAGAACCAGAACCAAACACGGAGAAGCAGCATTTAGTTCCTATGCTCCACTTATCTGGAACAAACTTCCAGAAAACTGTAAAAGTGCGGAAAGCCTGAGTTCCTTTAAATCAAGATTAAAAACACATTTGTTTAGGACTGCCTTCGACTGTTCTAGTTAAACTGTTCTACTGAAACATCACTGTTTTTAATGTTCTATTTTGTTTCTACATTTTATTCCTACTTTTATTATGTTTTATTTTTCTATATTTTAATCATGTAAAGCACTTTGCATTTTCTCTGTACTGAATTGTGCCATAGAAATTAATTTGCCTTGCCTTGCCTAATACGAGACATTTGTGACTTACTATTGAAATATGAGTGGGGGAACCAAATCCAAGAGCAAAAGGATGCCAGAAAAAGCAGAGAAAGAAACATCAAGTCCAGGCAAAGAAACCACAGCTAATACTAACGCTAAGGGGACAGAATATGGCGGTGACTCACGCATCTCTAAAAATAATAAGTGAACAAATTTTTTCTCTCCGAACTGAGCTAAAAACAGACCTGGACACACTTAAAGATGACTTCAAGCAAGATATAAAGAAGACATTGAATGAACTCAAGCAGCAAATGAGTCAGCAGCTATCAACCACAACGCTTTAAATTCAAGACCAATGTGAAAAACTTGAAGAAGCAACTGCACAAATTGATGAGTTGGAAACATGGTCAGCCATGGTACATACTGCTCTCAACAAACACTTAAAGATCAGAGGACACTGATGGACAAGATCAACAACTTAGAATCAAGGTCAAAGAGGAATAACTTGAGAATTTATGTGGTGCCTAAAGGGCCAAGGGGTGGGGTTTTCACTGCTAGAGGTTGAGAAGAAACTGATAATAGAAGTCAATCAATAACGGGACAGATCTGCAAATACAATGAGCACACCGCTTACTCGCATTAAAGCAGAGTCTCAACACACTGCCTAGATCCATAGTGGTTAATATTCTCCAATTCAAGATAAAGGAAACAACTATTTTTCCTTCTTGTGTCCTGTCTGGCAATGTGGCAATAAGAATTGTTATCTTGATGCCAAAAACAGCCCAACAGATTTTACTTTCACAAGTGGAGCCTTACTGCTTTTGCCATAGTGCTCCGCTTGATTTATATATGCAAGAAGCTTTTTTGTAATCTATGCAGGGTATATTTCATGTTAAGAAGAGAGAAAAAAGGAGAAAAGGTGAAAGAGAAAGAGGACAGAAAAAGGAGAGAACGATACAACATCCTCAGTCTGCTTCTTCACCTGCAAAGAGAGATATAAAAGAACAGCAAAACCAATTGATAAAGTATTACAGGTTCAAACAAGCAACACCTTCATACCATCACTGAAGAACATACAGCACCATCCAAAGTGACAGCCGAAGACAATAGGGGTTTCCTGTATAGAAGTGAATCTGCAAGCACCCAGATCCAAGCACCTGCAGGTGTTTGGGAGAGTGCGCCTGTGCATGTGAGGTTTATCCATGAGAAAAATGCTCAGTAGTGGTTGTGACGAGCCAAAGACCCGTCCCCCAGAGCACCGAGGCAGACACCAGGGGAACCAAAACCCCAGATGAGTCATGAACAGAAACGGATGACCCAGACTTCAGCCAGACAAGTAGATAGCGTTTAAAATGGTGAAGGTTGCAGGTTAATCGTCAGCAGGCAGGCAGGCAGGCAGGCAGGCAGGCAGGCAGGCAGGCAGGCAGGCAGGCAGGCAGGCAGGCAGGAAATCCGTCAGAACTGGCATGACAGAGGCAGACAGGATGACGAAGGGGAGAACCAGAGTCCATAGTCCGAAAGCCAGTCCAGAGTCAAGCCAGTTGATCAGAAATCCAGGAATGTCCAGAGCAGAATCCGGGAGCAGAGTCAGGGTGCAGAAACAGGTCCGGTAACCGACAGGCAATCAGATCCGACAGGGGCAAGGCAAGCTCAGAAAAACAGGAGACAAAAACGGAATGGAGGCGACAGAGCAGGACCCTTGCTAGCCGGCGACGGTGCAGGGCTCTTGGCGGCGGATGTCAACGACGGTGCAGGGCGGACAATGACGAAGCCGATGAACACTCCTGACGCTGACCCTGCACCGATTCTGGAGCTTGTTGTCAGACGACGCCTGGCGAGTGGCTTCTGACGGTGCCTGGGGAGCGGCCTAAGACGAGCAGCCTCAGACGCCGCCTGGCGAACGCCGCTTGGCTAACGCCGCCTGGCGAACGCCGCCTGGCGAACGCCGCCTGGCGAACAGCCTCAGACGGCACCTGGCGAATGGTCTCAGATGCACCCAGAAACTTTGAGACCAGGAACCTCAGAAGCAGCCCCTGCAGCACCTCTGGTAACGACACCCTAAGCAGCTACTCAGAAAGTAGGTTGTCGAGCAGAAGGTGTGGAAGTAAGAACTTCTGAAGTTACCTGGGGATGTAAAAATAACCATGGGCCCCTGGGTGTTTGGTGTTTTAACGAGGCCCTGGATCCTTGGCATCTCGACAAGGCCCTGAGGGCTTGGCATCCACGTATTGGATCCACCTGGACCCCCTCCTTGCAGGACTTCGGAGCAAAGACTGGCGGACTAACGAGTGTCGCACCCACACAGACTGTCAGACTGGCGAGGGTCGCAACCACTCTGACTGGCGTACCAGCTACCGTCGCAACCTCGCAGACTGAGCATTGAAAGCAGCAGAGCCATGCGGCAGCAGAGTCATGCAGACTCTAACCCTTCAGACAGCATTGCGGACTGACCAAAACACAAGTGTTTTTAAAATATTCACTCATAAAATCCCTCTAGGTTCTGCTTTCATGCTCTCTTATCTTTTCTTTCATGTGCACCAGACAGGTCTGAAAAGCCCACATTCTAATGTATTAAGCAGCTGAATGGAGTTCAAAATGAGCAGCAAAAACTCGTCTTAATGGCTAAATCATTTTTGTGTCAGGGTTGGGGAGTTCTGGGACTGGATAAAAAAAAAAACATAGTAAATATATGCTACTAATCAAAAGTCTGGACTCACCTTCTCATTCAATGTTTTTTTATTACTACCTCTGGGAACTCCTTCGAGACTTTTGGAAAACTCTTTCACCCGATGAAGCTCATTGAGAGAAGGCCAAGAGTGGACAAGCAGTAATCAAAACAAATTTACACGATTCTATATATTTTTCAGTCATAGTTTTTATGTCTTCACTATGTATTTGCTATGTAGAAAGTTTTAAAAAAGCCAGTGAATGACAAAGGTGAGTCTAAACTTTGGACTGGTAGTGTACAGACATATGGATATAAAGTTTTTATTAAATGTTTTCACATAAATACCATTTTGAAAAATGATTCCTATCTGTAATTTAATTTATAATATAATGTTAGAGCCCCAGTTCTGCCAACCCTAACCCTGTAGACTGGGTCTACAGGGTTAGGGTTTATTAGCAACTACTTTCTGAAGAATTTTAGATAGGAAAAGAAGATTAGATTTAAGTCTGTAATTTATTAAGTCATCTTGGTCAAGAGAAGGTTTCTTAAGTACAGGTTTAATAACAGCTACTTTAAAAGCCTGTGGTACATATCCATTTACTAAGGATTTATTAATCATGTCTAAAATGGGGGCATTAATCAAAGGGAACACCTCCTTAAATAAATTGGTTGGGATTTAGTCTAACATACAAGTTGAAGGTTTCGATGAAGCTACAATTTTAGATAACTCAGAAAGCTCTACTGCGTCCAAACAGCTCAAACACCAATCAGGCTCTAAAGATTCTTCCAACGCTGCCTTACTGAGGATGAGGTAATAATGTTTGGGAGGATGCCAATCATTTTATTTTTTAATAATTTTACTTATGAATCCCATAAAGTCATTACTGCTGAGAGAGCTAAGGGAATGGATGGATCAACAGAGCTATAACTCTGGGTAAGTTTGTCATAGAGAAGCCACAAATTATTTACGCCTCCTTTCTTTCAACCAAACTTGACTCTGCTTTAGTACACTTCTCATTATTTCCCTGTCTTGCTCTCTGCCTAAAGTTTCTTTATTATTTTTATTCAGCTCTTTTAGGCCACTGAGGACCCAGGGTATGTCAAAGGGAAAGCATCTCACTGTCAATGTTTCTTCCCCTTCACAAATTGATACTTTTGTTGACGCCGTTGTAATGGCCCAAGGCCTTTCCTATGAGTCCCTGGGTAGAGCTCCTAGTTGGTGCTGATTGGAAGTGGAGGCAGCTGGCCAGACTGACGTCAGGCCCAGTTTAAGAATCAGCAATCTTCCTCACCTGCAAGCTCCATCCAAGCGCCAGACGATCAACCCTAGCTCAGACCAGACCAGCTTGGAGGAGTTCAGCTCATTCTTTTCTGTCTCTCTGCCACCTTCTTCTCTCTTTCCCTGTCCTATCCAACAAGTTATGATTTTGTTTGTCAAATAAATCCCCATTTTAAGTTATCCCATGCATGGCTTCCCTTTAATTTGTTGTGGTCTAAGAGCCAGACCATAACAAATTGGGGGCTCGTCTGAACCTATTTTACAGTTTGCGCAACAGTTCTAAATTAACAAAGCATTGTTTGTAATGTAATTGGGAAGCTGTTTTGGAAGTTAGTTTGAAGAAATAGTTTTTCTTTTTCTTCTTCTTTCTCTGGTTTGGGGTAAGTCGTTTGTTTTCTTCTCATCTGATGTCTCCAGTGTTAGGTGCTAATTGATGATTGGTTTGTGCAATTAGGTATGGTAATCTGAACTGATTCCCCTTTAAGCCTCAGCGTGTCTCCCCTTTTGGCATTCATATGCTCAAAAAAACTTTAGTGTGAGATCATATGGTTGGAGCAGTTGTCTCGGGGGCACAGCCATAGAGTTGGGGGGGTTGCTAGTTTTCTGATCGCCTTTCCCACTCTATTGGTATTCAGTGCGTAAGTACCCACCATCCCTGATCTCCGAAGACTAGGGTTGAGCTAGTTAGTTTTGGATAGGTAGTTAGAGGGGAGGTTCAGATGTGTTGTGTTGCACAGATTGTCAGCAATATACTTTAACACTGTTTGGTGATTTAAGAATCTAATCATGTCTCTTGAAAACTTTATTAAATCCCCAATAGTAGAATTTCTGGAGCAGTGTTTTTAGAGAACAATTAGTAAAAATTGCTGAGCACCATAATATAAATGTTGGTGACAAACGGTTGAAGGAAAATGTTAGAAAAATGTAAATGTAATCATTTTATTTTTATCAAGCTACAGGCATTTGGTTTGTTTTAAGAGTTTGCTTTCAGGAAGGTTCTGTTGTTTTTAACCTTAGATAAGGGAGAGCAAATGGTTTTCCCAGATAAGGAATGTCTCCTTTATCCAACTTTGCATGAAGCTGGTGATTTGATTATCACCATTATCCAACCTTGTACAAAGCTGGTGATTTGATTATCACCTTTATCCAACTTTGCATGAAGCTGGTGATTTGATTATCACCCGCAATGAAACTTGCTCCCTTCTTTGTTTTCCAACCCCCATGTTGTAAACTCAAGACTGTGATTAATTTCTCCTGACCCTATGTGATGTGTGACAATAAAGAGAAGGGGACAGAGGCAGTCCGGGGCAGTCAAACTCAAGCTTGTGAAAGAACAAGTCCTATGCTCCTGGTTCATCTGCCCTCTTCCTTGGGAAGAGTAAAAACTTGTGTTTGTGTTTGGTTTTCTTTCCAGGATAAAGAGGTTATTAAACTTAACCCTATCAGAAAATGTTAAAGCAATTTTAAGGGAAAACTTAATTGAAATGAATGTTTTGACTTTGCCTTCAGTATCTGAAGATGTGGGTTCTCAGGTTGTAAAGCCCAAACCTTTGGATTTCAAACAACAAAAAGAGTTGTTAACGTTATGAATGCAACTGGAGAAGGAAAAGGACTTGGCTTTGGAGAATTTACGACGGCAGGCAGATTTTGATAAAGTTCTTGCTTTGGAAAAGATAAGACAGGAAACTGAATTAGCAAGAATAAGGTTGGAAAGTGAAAAATTAAATCTAATGAAAGAAAACCAATTGTCTGGGGAATCTTATGCTGTGGACTCGAAAAGTAAAGTCTCTGATATTCTAAATGACTTGCGTTTGGTGCCTAAGTTTAGTGAAAAGGATGTTGATACTTTTTTCACTTTGTTTGAAAGAGTTGCAGAGACAAGAGATTGGTCTGATTCAGACCGCATAGTTTTGCTTCAGTGTGTTTTGGTTGGTCGTGCTCAAGAAGCTTTCTCTATGTTGAGCTTAAATGATGGCCAGGATTATGCCAAGGTTAAAGCTGCAATACTGAAAGCATATGTTCCTGAGGCATACAGACAGAGGTTTAGAGACTGGAAAAAAGGTGATAAAACTTATGTAGAGTTTGCCAGGGATTTGGAGATTCATTTTAATCGATGGTGCAATTCCTCTGAGATCAAAACATTTGATGACCTCTGTAATTTAATGGTTTTGGAGCAATTTAAGAACTGTTTCTGAGCGCATTGCAGTGTACCTTAATGAACAGAATGTGAAAACTGTGTCAGAAGCTGCAGTGTTGGCTGATGATTTTGTTTTGACACATAAGGATACTGGTGTAGAACACACAGTTCGGAGGAGTACTCCAAACTGGCGTTCAACAAGTTTTGGTTCTTTTTCAGACCGCAATTACTGAGATCTGGAAAAAATTTGTAATTATTGTCACAGAGAGGGTCATTGGAAGAAAGACTGTGCTTTGCTGAAGTCCAGAAATAAGGATGGTACTCGGGTTAAACCAGCAGCACTTGCTGCGCCGGTTTCTTTGAATGGTCCTGACGAAATGATTGAAGTGGTATTTGTTGAAAAACCTGATTTGAGTTCTTATAAGCCATTTCTTATGGAAGGACAAGTGTCTTTAGTTCGTAGTGACGTGAGAGTCCCGGTCACTATCTTAAGGGATACTGGTGCATACTATTCATTCATTTTGGCATCAGTTTTGTCTTTTTCAGATGAATCTGACACTGGATTATCTATACCTGTGTTGGGTATGGGTATGTCTGTGTTTTCTGTTCCTGTACATAAGCTCATGCTTCATGCGGGTCTGTTTGATGGGGAAGTAAGGATGGGTGTTTGACCTGCGCTGCCTGTGGTTGGTGTCACAGTTATACTGGGAAACAATATAGCTGGAGGGAAAGTATGGCCTGATCAACCGGAATATCCTGGTGTTCCAGTATCTTTGATCGACAGTGGTCTTGACGAAAATAAAAACTCACACCCTGAAGTTGTTCAAGCATGTGCAGTGACACGGGCAATGAAAGCAGTCAGTGATGTACATCAGGATGAAGATTTTGGAAAAGTTAAACAGACGTCCGGTTTTTGTTTGTCTAACATTCTTTTGTCTATTTCACAGAAGGATCTGGGGCAGGAGCAAAGATCTGACCCCACAATACAGCATTTGTTTCAGTCTGCAGTACCTGGCGAGGAGATGCAAAGTTATGCTCATGGATACTTTGTTGAAAACAAGGTATTGTTAAGGAAGTGGATGCCATGTGGTGACAATACTATTGGGGACCCAGTTTATCAGGTTGTGGTGCCTTTGAAATATCGTGACTTGGTTTTGCATGTATCTCATGATGAGTGCGGACACATGGGGGTTAGAAAAACCTACGACCGCATTTGAGAAATTTTTTTGGCCACGCCTGAAAAGAGATGTTTCTGCTTATATTAAAACCTGCCACACTTGTCAGCTGACTGGTAAACCCAATCAAGTTATAAACCGGGCACCACAGTATCCTATTCCGAGTATTGGTAAACCATTTGAACACTTAATAATTGATTGTGTTGGTCCTCTTCCACCTTCACGGTCAGGTGCTAAGTATCTTTTGACTGTGATGTGCCAAAGTACCAGGTATCCAGCAGTATACCGGATGCACACACTTACTGCAAAGTCTGTGGTGCGAGCTCTCATGCAGTTTATTGGTATTTTTGGAATACCTAGTCATTCAGAGCGATCAAGGATCTAATTTCTCCTCTCATTTGTTTGCACAGATTTTGAAGCAGCTACACATTAAGCACAACAATCTACAGCATATCATGCACAGAGTCAAGGAGCACTGGAGCGATTTCATCAAACGTTGAAATCTTTACTCCCGGCTTACTGTGTCCAGATGAATGCTGATTGGGAGGACGGTCTGCCTTGGTTATTACTCGCAGCAAGAGAAGTGATGCAAGAAAGTACAGGCTTTGATTTGGTATTTGGTCACACTGTGCGGGGTCCATTAACAGTTTTGTGAGATGAGTGGAAAGATGATGAACCACCGCAAAACCTGTTGCATTATGTTAATGGATTTAAACAGAGACTCTTTACTGCTACACAGCTGGCAAAAGAGAGGCTATCTTCTGTGCAGAAGAAGATGAAGCATTTGTACGATAAAAAAGCTGAACACCGTTTTTTTTCTTGCAGGTGATCAAGTACTGGCTTTACTTCCTGTGGTAACTTCGCCATTTCGCCAATTCACCCTGTGTGCATTGGTGAAACGGTGTCATCTGCTGAAGGTGAAGGGATGGTTGATGGGTTGCCTACCCCCGATTCAGCCATTCCAACTGGTCGACTGAAGAATTCTGAAGTACTGGAAAACTTGGACAGTGTGCTAAGTTTTTTACCAGAACCTCAATGTTTTGAGTTGATTCAGTTGATAAACTCTTACTCTGATTTATTTGCAGATGTTCCATCCTGCACACACTTGATTGAACATGATATTGAGGTGGGTGACGCACGACCTATAAAACTAAATTTTTATAGGGTTAACCCAGAAAAAAAACGTAAACACCTGGATGCTGAGGTTGAGTACATGCTAGAAAATGGCATCGCTCAAGTATCTTGTTCAAGCTGGGCTTCGCCTTGCTTGTTAGTTCCAAAATCGGATACAACATATCGGTTTTGTTCAGATTTCAGAAAAGTCAATAGCATAACAAAACCGGATTCAAACCCTCTACCTCGTATGGATGACTGCATTGACCAGATTGGGAATGCTAAATTCATTAGCAAGATAGATCTTCTAAAAGGTTATTGGCAGGTTCCTTTGACTGAAAGAGTGCAGGAAATCTCGACCTTTGTTACACCTAATAGGTTGTATTCGTATAAGGTTATGCCTTTTGGTTTGAGAAATGCACCAGCAACTTTTCAGCGATTGATGAATAAAATTGTTGGAGATTTGGAAGGTTGTTCTGTGTATTTGGATGACATTGTTGTCTACTCTCATATTTGGTCTTCGCACCTGGAAAGACTCACAACTTTGTTTGACCGTTTGGTGGATGCACATCTGACAGTGAATCTAGCCAAATGTGAATTTGCTCATGTGACTGTTACTTATCATGGTCATCAAGTTGGTCAAGGTAAAGTATGTCCAGTTAGTGCAAAGGTAGAAGCGATTGAAAAGTATCCTCCACCGACATCTAAAAAGGAACTCATGAAATTCTTGGGGTTAGTTGGATAGTATAGATCCTTCTGCAAAAACTTTTCAACTGTAGGTTGCACCTTTAACGGACCTTTTGGGGGAAAAAAAATGTGAAATACGTTTGGTCCTCTGTCTGTCAACAGTCTTTTGAAGATGTGAAGAAGTTGCTATGCAATTCTCCTGTCTTGTTAGCTCCTGATATGACTAAGCCTTTTAAGATTCAGATTGATGCCAGTCATGTTGGTGCAGGTGGAGTCCTTTTGCAAGACGATGACTTTACAGTTGAAAGACCTGTAAGTTTTGTTTCTAAAAGATTTAATAGGCATCATCTGAATTATTCAGTAATTGAAAAAGAGACCCTTGCTCTAATTTGGTCCTTACAACATTTTGAGGTCTACGTAGGTTCAGGACCTTTGGTAGTTTTTACAGATCATAATCATCTGACCTTCTTAAATTAATTTCGCTGTCCAAATCAAAGACTTGTGAGATGGTCACTGTTTCTGCAGTCCTTCTCCTTAGATATTTGTCATATCAAGGAGAAGGATAATATTGTTGCAGATGCTTTGTCAAGAGCACAAAGTCACTAACTTGTTTTTTTTTTGTTTTTTCTTTCATTCGTAAGAGTCACTTCAAGGTACTAGTTATTGACCTAGGAATGGAATCAGAGGGGACTAAAGTTTTGTTATTTCACGTGTGTGTGTGTGTGTGTGTGTGTGTGTGTGTGTGTGTGTGTGTGTGTGTGTGTGTGTGTGTGTGTGTGTGTGTGTGTGTGTGTGTGTGTGTGTGTAACTTTGTTTTTTCTGGGTGTTAATATACAGGTTGCCCAGGGTTCCAAGGGACCCTGTTTTGAAGGGGGGGAGTGTTACGGCCCAAGGCCTTTCCTATAAGTCCCTGGGTAGAGCTCCTAGTTGGTGCTGATTGGAAGTGGAGGCAGCTGGCCAGACTGATGTCAGGCCCAGTTTAAGAATCAGCAATCTTCCTCACCTGCAAGCTCCATCCAAGCGCCAGACGATCAACCCTAGCTCAGACCAGACCAGACCAGCTCGGAGGAGTTCAGCTCATTCTTTTCTGTCTCTCTGCCACCTTCTTCTCTCTTTCCCTCTCCTATCCAACAAGTTATGATTGTGTTTGTCAAATAAATCCCCATTTTAAGTTATCCCATGCATGGCTTCCCTTTGATTTGTTGTGGTCTAACAGCCAGACCATAACACCGTCACTTTCTCATTGCGTTTTGCATTTGGCAACGCAGCCCCCTTGAAAAAGAAGGTGGTCATTCACAGGAAGCTGCCTCCCTGTTTTAATTTAGAGCTGTGTTCTTTGAAGCACAACATTAGGACATGGGAGAGACAATGGTGCGCTACACATCTAGAGGAATCCTACCTAATCTGGGAAAACAGTCTACTGTTATGTAAAAAGACCCTTCACAGAGCAAGGGATCGAGCTCCATCAGAACAAGAGATGTGGTCAGGGATGAAGAAGATCACAGGCTTCAGGCAGAAAGAAATTAGATCAATGGGAGTCTGAGCAGAGCCAATGAATTGAAGACATTCTGCATCAGGAAATAACTCAACATCCTTCTCTCCTGCGCCCAACTAAACATTAAAAAACATGCCATGATTATCAATAACTTAAACAGTTAAACATCAACAAATTAATTAAATATGGATAGTATTAAAGTTGCTAAAACTGAACTACATGCAAACGTCTTATATAAAAAAAAACATACAAAGGAAATCACAAGAAAAAACACAAAATATATTCTCTTCACTGAAAATAAGTAGGTTTACAACTGTCTGTGTTGAGGTCATAGATCAATGAAATGAAACTGTCACAATCATTCTACTAACCAAAATACTGGTCTAGATGTGTCGCCAACGTATATCGGAACATCGGGCCTCCTCTCTGACAGCACCTTCAGAGTGGGGTAACTGGAAGAGAAACAGAGCAGGTCTATCTGCAAATGTTTTTCAAGCCCTAGTTGGACACTTAAACTAGATTTGATATTGATGATAAACATCATCGACCATCATCAGAACAAGTTTGCTGAACAATCTAATGTAATCGTTACTAACAGCCAATTGAATGACACTATATTTTAATTAGCAAATTACGTAGAAATGCCCACCCATAGCTACACCTATATGAAATAACACTTTTCCTTATGTACCATAACCCAAGATTCTACGAGTAACCTATAGGTGCAGCCCTTTAAGCTCTGCGCCTCACTGGTTCCTAAAAGGTTGAAGAAAAACCACTGTTTGGGAACCGATTGTACGGTCCCAACCTAATTGATTCTCAATTACGAACCGGGTTTAGGTGGCTGTTTCTCGCTCAGAAAAGAAATTTGTTTTTTGTGATCTTTTCTCTAATCCCAAGGTGGCAAAAAAGTTGGAACAACTTAGCTAATAGCAGCAACAGAGTTTTTACCTGAGGTGGTCCGAGTGCAAGTGGCTGATGTAGATGAGATCGGCTGCACAGAGTCTATCCAGGCAGTCTGCCGGGGGCTCGTGGAGAAGCCACCAGCCACGGGCAAAGGCAGGACCCATCAGCCATGGGTCAAACAGGAAGCGCTTTTGTTCAAACTGCAGCTCCATGCAGGCGTGGGTAAGGTACGTTATCTAAAGGGAAGTTTAATGCTGTGAATTTGTTAGGACTAGGCTAGTTTCTTCTCAAAGGGTCCAGAGAAAAAGGTCTTACTTTCACTTCTCCTGCCTGGAGCTCCAGAGGCTCTCTGGGATCTGTCATCCAGGGATCAATGGGGCTCAGCTCCACTAGCTGCATCCCCCCATCATCCAAGATTTCAACTTCTGTGAGTTTGAAAAAAGGCACTGGTTTAACAATACTGTTAGAATAAACACTCTTTCAAACCAGCTCACAATCTTTTTCCATAACCTCTCGAAAGGATAATAGGCAAGAGAACAAGAATACCCAGGAGAGGTTGTCATCTAATTACAGTTCAACAAAGAGAGAAACAGGATTCATGGTAATTTAGAGAAACCAATTAACTTAATAAGGATATTGCAAGTCAGGGGTTTGTTTCCCCCATGTTCATCTCTTATGTTATGTTTCAATTGTTTCTTGATGGTAGGCAGACAGACGAGGAAGTAATATCATCTCAGAAGTGAGAGGGACGTATATTTTCAGAGGTCTATTGAGTGATTTATCATCCACTCGATTTCAATCACACCTGTCCTCAGTTGCTAAGGAACTGCATAATCACCAACAGCCACGGTACAGCACCAGGGGACTGACTTTAGTTCTTTAAACAAAATCTAAAGTCTTAGCTGCCAAACTCTGGTTGAATTGACACAATGACCCTCTGACATCTACAGGGCACGTAGCCAGATCATAAGGTGCCAAATGAAACATTGGACATGAGATGTTTGGTTAGAAAAAAACATTCCTGTGAGCAAATTATTACTTATCATATTAAATGGAATGGGACTGACATGGTAACAGGGTAATAAGAAACATAATTTTGATTATAGGCATCATGATAGAAAGTGACCCAACACTAAACAAATCCACATTCTAGTCAAATGTAACAGATTAATCAAGACAAAATTAATCAAGATAAAGAAAAATGGCGTATCCTTGCTTCCTTTAAGAACACAAATAATGCAGGACTCAAATAATATCTGAAAATTAATATTTAACAAATCAAAGAAAGATCCATCCCCTGCTGTATCACTATCTGCAGGCTCTCCAGGCTGTAGCCTGGTCTCTGCCCTGACACACAGCCTTCTGTCTGGGCTACCTTTTTACAATATGGATTAACAATATTTTAGAGTGTGCATGAGAGTTATTCAGAAACATCGGTAAAAACCATGTCCTGATAACCTCTTCTCTTTGCAGATAGATATATATTGTACTAAGCAAAGTGTAACGTATTTTTTTTTACCAGTGAAGACCCAGCATCGTTGTCCACCGTTTGCCACTTTTCCTGCTTCTACTCTTTCTATTGTAGCAGTAAAGATTTCTTTTAAATATCATAATTGTAAGAGGTTAAAAGTCGTATGTTCTGCCAAAAAGAAATGTTTTGAATCCTTTTTTAAAAGTAAGGGAATAACAGTTGAAGTTCTCTCATATGATAAGGGAGGGCACTCCAGGTCCGAGGAGCGGCAGAGCAGAAGGCACGGTCGCCCATGGTGCTCAGCTTAGTCTTGGGGAGGAGGAGGTGGTTTGAGTGTTTTGAGCGGCGGGATCGTGTTGTAGTGAGAGGGATGAGCTGTTCCTTCAGGTATGGGGTGGCATTTCCATAGATGCACTGGTGGGTGAGAATTAAGACCTTGTATTCAATCCTTGCACAAACAGGAAGCCAGTGAAGGGAGTGGAGAATGGGTGTGATGTGATTGTACTTTTGGACTCTCATCAGGATCCTTGCAGCACTGTTCTTAACACACTGTAATTTCTGCAGGCTCTTGTTAGGGATCCCGATGAGAAGTGCGTTACAGTAGTCCAGCCTGGAGGAGACAAAGGCATGGACCAGTTTTTCTGCGTCAGCCAAGGTGAGTGTGGAACAGAGTTTTAAAATATTTCTTAGATGAAACAAGGAGATTTTGCAGAGGTGTTTGATATGAGCTTCAAAGGTGAGATGTGGATCAAATCTTACACCAAGATTGTGACTGTTGTGGAGAGGGGAATGTCCTAGCCAGAGATGGTTATACCGGTAATGGAGGATGACTGGACTTGGTGTGATTTGCCAACAAGGATTGCCTCGGTTTTGAAGCTGCTCAATTGGAGAAAATTGTGTTTCATCCACATCTTTATCTCCTCCAGACAGGTAGTGAGTTTTGAAGATGATGATGTTATTGTTGAAGCTGCAGCGGGATGAGACTCAGATTTTATGTACAGTTGTGTATCATCAGCGTACAAGTGAAATGAGACTCCATGGTGGCTGATGACATGACCGTGTGGGAAGATGTAGATGATGAAGAGGATGGGCCCAAGGACTGATCCCTGGGGTACTCTGCAGGTGACTTTGTGTTGCCCGGAACTTGTATTGCCAATTGTGATGTACTCTGTTCTGTCAGTGAGGAATGACTGAAACCAGTTCAGAGCAGTGTCAGAGGGTTTAGTGGTTTTGTGTAGCCGGTTGAGAAGAATTTGATGATCTACAGTGTCAAAAGCAGCAGACAGATCGAGGAGTACGAGAAGGGAAGGCAAGCCCTTATCTGCTGCCATTCGTAGGTCATTTGAGACTCTGACCAAGGCTGTTTCAGTGCTATGAGCAGAGCGAAAACCAGACTGGAATTTCTCAAAGATTGTTTTGTTTGAGATGGTCCTGGAGATGGGTGGCAACAACTTTTTCCAGTACTTTAGAGAGGAACGGGAGATTTGAAATGGGCCTATAATTTGAAAGTGTATCTGGATCGAGGGTAGGTTTTTTCAGGAGTGGTCTGATTATGGCTGTTTTAAGGGCAGGTGGAACATTGCCTGAATCGAGGGAGTGGTTTATCACAGTGGTAATCAGAGGGCTTAGGGCTGGGCATTTGCTTATACTGGGGTTGTAGGAAAAGGGTCAAGGGCACAGGTGGTGGGTTTCATCCTCTTGATGATCTTTTCAACTTCGTGCTGGGAGATTTCTGGAAGGCATTGTAGGGGCTGTGAGATTACAAGCTGTGAGTGTTCAATCGGGGTGGGTAGTGCTGAGAAACCAGAAAAGGAAGAGTGGATTGAGTCTATTTTTGTTTTGAAAAAGTTCAGGGAATTATTACAGTGCTCTTCTGTGGTTTCTGTATGTGAGGGGGTTATTGGTTTGAGAAGATGGTTCATGGTGGAGAACAGCTGCTTGGAGTTTCCGGGACTGTTTCTAATGTTTCCGTAAAATTGTGACCGTGCCCTTGTGAGTGACTTTGAGTAGTCTTTTTGGTGTTCTTGGAAAGATTGTTTATGCACAGTAAGACTTGTTACTCTGAATCTCTGCGCGATAGCACGCCCAGTTGCCTTTATTTTACGTAGCTCCATGGTGTACCAGGGGGCTGATCGGGAGAAAGTGAATGTTCTGGTTTTGACTGGGGCGTGGAGATCCAGGATAGTCAGGGTGTTGTTATAGTAATCCACAGAGTCCGTGGCTGGTAAACAGTTTACCATACAGAGACGTTGAAGGTCGGATGCCATAGACTATGGGTCAATGTTTTTAAGGTTTCTGAAGCAGATTTGTCTTTTGGGCTTGATGAGGGCGGAAGGTAAAGACATCTTCATGAAACTTCCTTGTGGTCGGAAACACCCAGATCATAGACCAGAATATTAATGAGATGTGCAGAGTTAGTAATGACTAGGTCAAGTGTGTGCCCCCTGGTGTGAGTGGGGGCATCAACAAATTGTGTCAAATTAAAACAGTCGAGTAATTGAAGGAATTCTGCAGCAAAACGGCAGGTGGGGGAGTTGATGTGAATATTTATATCTCCAAGGAAAATATATTGGCAGACATAGTACAAAATGTTGAGAGAAGGTTGGACATCTCTTGGATGAAAGATGAGTTTGGTTTAGGTGGCCGGTAGATGAGAAGTATTGTTGTATATAGAGGAGGCTTACATTTAAATCTAAGGCATTTGAAAGACAACAGCTCAGGCAGGGTTATAGGGGACAAACCTAGATCCCTTTGGTGGATTACAGCCAGACCACCCCCCTTCCCTGTGTTGCGTGCTTTCTGTAGGTAGCAGTAGCCAGGGGGACAGGTCTCATTTAATGCAGCAAAAACATCTGGTTGGTGCCAGGTTTCTGTAAGGCACATCAGATCCAAACACTTATCCAGAATGTGGTCGGGTATGAGGCAGGATTTGTTTGTGATGGATTGTGCATTAAACAGTTCAATGTTGATGGAAGATGGAGCAGTGTGTCTCTGTTTTGGCCAGAGTAGACTAAAATCCACTCCACGTTTTCCATCCCGGTCGGTGCGTAGTATTGCCGTGGAAACTCTAGCATTATTAATTCTAGCAGTGGCAGCGCCCTGATGACGTGTTGGAGATGTGACGCGCCGTGCACCGGACCAGAGAGACGGAATGTCGTGATCCGACCGGGAGAAGACAAACATTCGGCCGCAACTTCTGTGAATGTAATGCTCCCGGCGAAGGAGTCCAAGTTGTTTAATGACTGACATGCACGTTGGTGTGGTGCAGTTGTTGAGTTTCTTCAGTTGGGTGACGGAGTACTTCAACATCATGCAAGTTATGGAAGGTGGTTTGTTAGCCGTTAACAATGGCTGTGATGCACAGAAGAGGGCCATCAGACACAGTAAGTGAGATGCGGTGACTTTGTGCGGAGATCTCACCAACTTCAGTTGCGACTTTGGGTGAAAGTCTCCTGATGGCAGGCAGTGATGAATGGACACTGGAAACTCCGAGCAATGGTGAACTGGTATTTAGACATTCACTGGGGTTGGCATAATCCGTACAGAGCGCATGACATCCATGATATTTAAAGTGATAGCACTAGTTGTTTTTTTTGGACGTAATACTGTGTGATAAACGTACTTTATATTGTACTGTGTAGCCTGGTTGTATAGCAACAACACTAGCAACAATATTACACAAAGATTTGGTCTGAGAAACGGCGAACAAACAACGCCAGTGTCCTCTCCCATACACCTGATGATCTAGTCATCAGCTGTGTAAATTGAGTAATGCTGTTGCATGCAGATTACATTATTTGCATGCATCATTGTTCAACTTACACAGTTTATTTGGAAAAAGTTATTCAATTCAATTTTATTTATATAGCGCCAATTCATGAAACATGCCATCTCAAGGCACCTTCCAAATTCAAATTCAATCAGATTATACAGATTGGGTCAGATTATACAGATTGGTCAAAACATTTAAAAAATAAGGGAAACCAGTTGATTGCATCAAAGTCTTGACAAGCAGCATTCACTCCTCCTGAAGTGTGTGTAGAGCCACAGGGAGAGTCGTCTGCATTTTCTATGGCTTTGTGGCAATCCCTCATACCGAGCAAGCATGAAGCGACAGTGAAAAGAAAAACTACAGCAGAACCAGGCTCAGTACGGTCATCTGCCTCGATCGACTGGGGGTTAGAGAAGACAGATCAGAGACACAACAGGAGAGACAAACAAGCACAGAAGCACACATTGACCTAGTAATCTGTTCTACATTAGATGGTAATAGCGGGTAAGATGTCTTCCCTGGATGATGACACAGCTAACAGAGTGCCTTTTAAAAAGTTAAAAGCTGAAATGACGACAAGCAATGCAAATTGGACAACAGTAGAACTTAGTAGAGTGAGAAAATTAGACCTTGATGTCCTCCAGTAGCCTAAGCCTATAGCAGCATAACTATAGAGGTAGCTCAGGGTAACATGAGCCACTCTAACTATAAGCTTTGTCAAAAAGGAAAGTTTTAAGATTATTCTTAAAAGTAGACAGGGTGTCTGCCTCACAGACCAAAACTGGGAGTGTGTTCCACAGGAGAGGAGCCTGATAGCACCAGTAGACCAGCACTCTGAGAGTGAAGTGCTCTGTTAGGAATACATGGTGTCTCTGATATCAGATCTCTGATATATGATGGAGCTTGATTATTAGGGGCTTTATACGTGAGAAGAAGAATTTTAAATTCCGTTCTTGATTTAACAGGAAGCCAATGACGGGAAGCTAAAATTGGAGAAATATGATTCCTCTTGTTGATTTTCATCAGAACTCTTGCAGCAACATTTCGGATCAGCTGAAGACTTTGAACTGCTTTTTGTGGACTTCCTGATAGCAAAGAATTACAATAATCCAGCCTTAAAGTAACCAATGCATGGGCTAGTTTTTCAGCATCACCCCTGGACAGATTATTTCTAATTTTGGCAATATTCCGGAGGTGAAAAAAGGAAACTTTGGAAACCTGTTTAATATGGGATTTAAATGACATGTCTTGGTAAAAAAATAACATCCAAGATTTTTTACTTTATTACCAGAGCCCAAGTTAATGCCATCCAGATTAAGTGATTGATTAACAAGTTTATTTTTTGAGGACTCTGGTCCAATGATTACAACTTCTGTCTCGTCAGAATTTAAATGCAGGAAATGTAAAGTCATTCAGTTTTTGATGTCATCAAGACATGCCTGTAGTCGAAGTAACTGATTGGATTCATCAGGATTTATAGATAAATATAGCTGAGTGTTATCAGTATAACAGTGGAAATTAATACCATGCTGTCTGATAATTTTGCCAATCGGAAGCATTTATATAGTAAAGAGAATTGGTCCAAGGACTGAACCCTGTGGTACTCCACAAGGGACTCTAGAGTTTGAAGATTTATTATTAACACGAACAAACTGGAATCTGTCTGACCGATAGGATTTAAACCAGCCTAATGCTTTCCCTTTAATCCCAACAGTATGCTCAAGTCTTTCTAGGAGAATATTGTGATCAACTGTATCAAATGCAGCACTGAGATCTAACAGGACAAGTACAGACAAGTCCATTATCTGAGGCCATGAGAATATTATTAGTGACCTTAGGGTCATCTGTCACAGTCTGTAATTTATTAACTCATCTTGATCAAGACAAGGTTTCTTAAGTAAAGGTTTGATAACAGCTACTTTAAAAGCCTGTGGTACATCTCCATTTACTAAAGCCGGGCGTACACTGTACGAGTTTTTCAGTCGTGGTACTTATATACATCTCAAACTGTGCGATGGAACCGCGGGGTTTAAAAAGTTCACCGCTCACGATCTGTGCAGCGCGACGCTCGGACGAGACCGAACTGCTCACACTGTACGTCGTGTCCCCTCTGGGACCGCTCGCTGTGGTGGCAGAGGCAGGCGAGCGACGGTAGGTGACAGAGACCCAGAGCAGGGGTTCGAGCCCAGCTCTGGCGAGGCCGCAGGAGGCACCGGGCATCGGGGGAACGGAGGGGAGAGAAAGGAGAGACAAGACGCATCGGCGGCCGCGCGGCACGGCAGGTCGCCTGGCCCACCCCCCCCCCCCCCCCCAGCAAGCGGAGGAGTGCCGAAACAGGCGGCCAGCGCGTTGCGCGGACCGGACGGCTCGCCCTCCCCAACACCGGCCGGAGGTTGCTTCAGGGACGCCCGCTTCCCTCCCTCCGCTGGCGGGGACGGAGAGGAGGGGAGGGCGCCCCCTCGTAGCTCTGCTTGAACAGCAGGATGCGCTCACGAAAACCTCACGACAGCCGACTGAATTTCAAACATGTTTGATTTTCACCGATCGTCCGATTCCTGATCGGGAGGTAGTCGTGAGAAGCCAGTCCCCCCTCCTCCCCCCCTCTACGATCAAGCTGAAATTCGGCCCGATTCAAAAAATGCCCGCACGACTGAAGAATCGGCCTGAAAAGGGGAAAAACTCGTACAGTGTACGCCCGGCTTAAGGATAGATTAGTCAAGTCTAAGATAGTACCACTGGTCAAAGGGAATACTTCCTTAAATAACTTGGTTGGGATTGGGTCTAACATACAGGCAGAAGGTTTAGAGGCAGCTAAAATTTTAGATGGCTCAGAAAGCTCTACTGCCTCTAAACAGTTCAAACACCACGCAGTTCTAAATATTCCTCCAACGCTGCCTCACTTACTGAGGATGAGGTAATCATGTTTGGGAGGATGCCAATTATTTTATCTTTAATGGAATCAATTTTATTTATGAAGAATCCCATCAAGTCATTACTGTTAAGAGCTAAGGCAATGGATGGATCAACAGAGTTGTGACTCTGTGTAAATTTGACAACTGAAGAGAAATTTAGGATTATTTTTATTCTTCTCAATTAGTAAGGAAGAATATGCTGCTTTAACTTTGCGAAGTGTCTTTTTATACGACAGTAGACTGTTTTTTCCAGATTAGGTAGGATTCATCTTGGTATGTAGAACGCCATTTTCTTTCCAATTTCCTAACATTGTGCTTCAAGGAACGCAGTTCTAAATTAAACCAAAGAGCCAGCTTCCTGTGAATAAGGGAGCTACATTGTCTAATGCAGATCGCAATGACAAAGTCACACCATTAACAAAGGCGTCTATTTGTGAATGGGAAGAAACAACATTGCTGCCATCTGCAGGGCATTTCTGCAATACTGAGGATATCAAAAGGCGGACAAACTCTTTAAAGTTTGATACAGCATTATCTGATAAAGATCTACTATAATGGAACCCTCTTTTGGGGTTGGAGAACTCAGCTAAATTAAACTTAAAAGTTATTAAAAAATGGTCAGATAGGACAGGGTTGTGAGGAAATACTGTTAATTCTTCACGATCAATGCCATATGTCAGCACAAGGTCTAAAATATGAGGGCAAGAGTGCGTCAGATATGCACATTTTGAGCAAAACCAATCTAATCTAGGATAGTTTTAAACGCTACACTAAGGTTATCACATTCTGTGTCAACATGAATGTTAAAATCCCCCACTATAATAACCTTGTCAGTGTTTAACAAATCAGATAAGAAGTCTGACAACTAATCTTAAAACTGAGAGTAAGGGCCTGGTGGACGATACAAAACAGCAAACAGAAGAGGTTTTATTGCTTTGCAATTTGGATGAGGGAAAATGAGGGTTAAATGTTTAAAAGAATTGTAGTTATTAATTGGCCTGGGACTAATTAATAAATCAGACTGAAAGATGGTTGCTACTCTTCCTCCTCCTCCCGTAGATCAGGGAAAGTGGAAAATTAAATAACTGGAGGGAGTTGACTCATTTATACTAACGTAGTCCTCTTGCAGCCAGGTTTCTGTGAGACAAAATAAATCAATTTGATTATCAGAAATCAATTTATTAACTAATAAAGTCTTTGGAGGGGAAGAGCTTATATTTAATAAACCACATTTAATTGTTTTATTTTTTGATTCAAGTTGAGTCATATTGATTTTTATTAGATTTTTATGATTTGTTCCTTTTAGATCAGTTTTTGATCTGTTAAGTTTTGGCCGTGGGAAAGACACCGTCTCAATAGGGTAATGGGTGGGTAACAGTACAGAAGCTGCAGAGAGGTGTGTTAAACTATGGCTCTGCTTCCTGGTCTGGACCCTGGGTTGTCAGCATTTTGGAGAGCTAATAAATCCGGCCAGATTCCTAGAAAGAACAGCTGCAACATCCAAAGTGGGATGGATGCCGTCTCTCTGGATCAGACCAGGTTTTTCCCAGAAAGTTGGCCAGTTATCAATGTAGCCCACGTCGTTTTCAGGACACCACCTAGACAACCAGCTGTTGAATAATGACATGCAGCTAAACATGTCATCAGTGGTCAGATCAGGCAGGGGACCAGAGAAAATTACGGAGTCCGACATTGTTTTAGCAAACTTGCACACCAAAGCAACACTAACTTTAGTGACCTCCGATCAGTGTAACAGGGTGTCATTACCACCAGCGTGAAATAACAATCTTACTTTATTTACACTTATCCTTAGCCAGCAGTTTCAGGTAGGATTTAATGTCGCTCGTTCTGGCCCATGGCAGGCATTTGACTATGGTACCTGGTGTCTCCAGTGCCACATTTCTGACTATTGATCTACCAATAACCAGAGTTGGTTTCTCAGCGGGTGTGTCGTTGTGGAAAATTTGTTAGAAACGCAGACGGGTTGGTTGTGACCTGGGGGCTGGAATCTAGAGCTATGCTTCCTACGAACCGTCACCCAGCCGGCCTGGTTAACCAGCTGCTCAGGTGCTGCTGCTGGAGGACCACTACGTGAAGTTAATCTATGTGGCTCCACGCTAGCTAAGGGGCGGCTATCAGCTGGTTTTTCAACAGCACAGAGCCGGGTCTCCAATTCTGACACCCTCGCCTACAAAGCTACAAAAACACATTATATAACAATACATTTATTACATGTACCATTATCACTAAAGGAGGCAGAGGTATAACTAAACATCTGACCCAGAGAGCAGGAGATAGGGAGAGACTTAGACAGAGATGGACAAGCTGATGGACGGATAGGGGAGAAAGCTATTGCAAGGCTAAAGCTAGGCTAGGCTGAAGCTAGGCTAGTGACCTCTTACCACGTAGAGAAAAGCAAACCGTGTGAAACACGGGAGTTCCTAAACGTGAAGTGCAACAACAGAGAATGTTTTGAGTCTGGAACAACAGACCGCAATTTACACCGTAACAACAGGAAGTTACACAATACGCCTTACCGGCAAATTTTATTCAAAGTTTCCTCCCTTTTCTCTGATTGGTTTGCTGAACATCATGACATCAACGCGCACACACACTGTGAAAGATTGCTCAGCAGCATGCCTCCCGTCTGCTCGCTTATGGTGCGTTTAGAAACACCTTACCACATATAAAAAACAGATTATATAAAAATGCTACATCTAGCATTTCAAAAATCACTCAGCAGAGTTAGTAGTAGGTTTGTTTGGCCTGGTATGTACACTCAGCTGAAAGACTTCTGTGCTTCATGTGAGACTTGTCAGTTGACATCACCAAAGGGGGGTGCCACGAGCCCAGCTTCAGCCATTGCCTCTTATTGCCACACCATTTGAAAGAATAGGGATGGATATTGTAGGGCCTCTTGAAATAAGTTCTTCTGGCCACAAGTATACTAGACAAGTAGCAACCTGCCTAATCCAGTTATTTTCAAGAGTAGGGATCCCCAGAGAAGTCCTTACTGACTGTGGTACAAATTTTGTATCAAAGCTGCTCCAGCAGGTTTATGGGTTATTGGGGGTTAAGGGTATTAGGTCCACCCCATATCATCCCCAGACGGACGGACTTGTTGAGCGATTCAATCAGACTCTTAAAAACATGCTGCGGAAGTTTGTCTCTCAAACAGGCTCTGACTGGGACCAGTGGCTGCCATATCTTCTGTTTGCATACCGAGAGGTACTACAGGCATCTACAGGATTCTCTCCGTTTGAACTGCTTTATGGGCGTCAGGTCCGGGGACCACTGGATCTTCTGAGAGATCACTGGGAGACACCTACATCACAATGGGACAATGTGGTTGCCTATGTTCTAAAGATGAGAGACAGACTGGAGCAGATGACAGCACTAGCACAGGAGAACATGAGGTCCTCACAAGTTCAACAGAAGTTCTGGTATGACAAGAAGGCCAGAGAAAGAACTTTTCAGGTTGGACAGCAGGTATTATTACTTTTGCTCACCAGTGACAGTAAGCTGTTGGCCAAATGGCACGGTCCTTATCGGATCACTAAATGTCTGAGCAAGGTTACTTTTGAACTATATACACCTGACAAGAAGAAGACTCATCAGTGTTTTCATGTCAACCTATTAAGAGTTCCATTGCCCTTCATCAGAGCAGGTCCAATCACCACGTCAGGATCCACCACAGCCACATCTCTTCATTCGTGCAGAAGAAGAGGTGGAGGAGGAGAGAGAACAGGAGTTCCCAAGAAAGGCCACAAACTTGTCTCTAGTGGATTTGTCGCATCTTCAGCCAGGTCAGCAGAGACAGATCCAGTCATTACTTGATCCAGATTTCTTCACAGAAACCCCAGGTTTCACCACTTTGGTTCAGCATAAAGTTTATCTGAAAGATGATGCTGCTCCTCGTCGAAAGTCCTATCGAATCCCTGAGTGTCTCCTGCCTAAGCTCAGACAAGAGTTGGAAGTGATGTCCCAGTTGGACATAATTGAACCATCTTCAAGTGAGTGGTGTAGCCCCTTTGTTCTGGTTCCAAAAAAAGATGGCTCACTTAGATTCTGCATCGATTTTAGATATCTCAACTCTGTCTCCAAATGTCAGTCATATCCAATGCCTCGAATTGATGAGTTACTAGAGAGGGTTGGTAATTCTATGTTCATCATCACCCTTGACTTGAGCAAAGGATATTGGCAACTAGCCCTGGCACCAGAAACAAAAGAACTAACAGCTTTTACAACACCCTTCGGCTTGTATCAGTTCAAGGTGATGCCTTTTGGTCTGCAGGGGGCGCCGGCATCCTTTCAGAGACTGATGGACCAGGTACTGAGGGGGGTCCCACAATTTGCCGCTGCGTATTTAGATGATGTGGTAATCTTCAGCCAGACCTGGGAGGACCATGTTTCCCATCTTAAACAGGTTCTTCACTTAATAAAAAAGCTGGACTGACAATAAATCCAGGCAAGTGCTCACTGGCACAAAAGCAAGTGGAGTATTTGGGGCATGTTGTTGGCCAAGGTGTAGTAAAACCACGGGTTGCAAAAGTGGACGCGATCCATTCATATCCAGTCCCAACAACTAAGAAGGGGGTTCGATCATTTTTAGGTCTGGTGGGCTGGTATAGCAAATTGATCCCACATTTTGCGGACAGATCAGCAGTCCTCACTGACCTCACAGGGAATTCAGCACCAGCAAAGGTGAAGTGGACTGATGACTATGACAGAGCCTTTAAGGACCTTAAGATGGCCATCACAAGTGAGTCTTTTCTTCACACTCCCAATTTCAATCATCCATTTATTCTTCAAACAGATGCTTCAGCAATTGGTCTTGGAGCTACGCTTCTGCAGGATGTGGAGGGGGAAAGGAAACCAGTACTGTTCCTGAGTCGAAAACTCCTCGAGCGAGAGACAAGGTATTCAACTGTAGAAAAGGAGTGCTTGGCCATGAAATGGGCAATCAACTCCCTGAAATACTACTTACTAGGACGTCACTTCTACTTGGAGACAGATCATCAGGCTTTACAATGGCTCAAAAGGATGAAGGACACAAACACTCGTCTCACAGGATGGTACCTGTCCCTCCAGCCATATGACTTTACAATTCAGTATCGTTCAGGAAAGGCTAACCTTGTGGCGGATTGCCTATCCCGGGTACATGAAGATTGAGGTACTGTAATCTTGTGTGATGGGGGGAGGAGATGTAACGATGAGCCAACGTTACATGTTAATTTTAATATTGTTTTAGAAATGAAGTAGTGTTAAACAGCACGCCAACTGTTTTTCCTATTTGTTTGTTTTTGTTTGGATTGAATCTGTTTGTTTTTTCTGGGCGTGGTTTCACCTGCAGTGGAGGGACCTGATCCTGGTGTATCACACTCAGGTGTGCAGACTGCAGTATTGGCTCAAACTAAGAGCCAGATTAAGAGGGGTGACACTGGCCAGATTCGATTTTTGTGTTGCTATAGATTTTCATGTAGTGATTGGAATTGGTTTAGGAAATTTTCAGTTTGTATTAGTTTGTAAATGTATTGTTTTTGTCCTTTTTGTTTAATGTAAATAGTGTTATATTTTATATCTTGCATTTAATATATCCCTAATAATGGTTTCTCCCAATTTAGGTGATTCTGAATTTAATCTGTTTGTAATTTGTTGTCCATTGTTGGTTGGTTGGTTGGTTGGGTTGGTTACACTGCTGGCTACAAAGAAAAATGATGATAAAAGAAAAAGAAGCTTCCACAGTTGAGACAGTGTTTTGTTTTTTGGACTGCCGTTCTGGGTCCCGCTTCCATGGCCGCTCAACCAGGTTGACAAGCCTGTGACATGGCCATAGTGGCTAAAAAAAAGTGGGGGAACAAAGGGGACAAACTAAAACATTGTGGGGGGTGGGTTGGAGAGGACACCCGTACCCCCCTCCGTATCACCCATGCAGACAGACAGACTCTGTCCTCCACCAATGGTACTTTTTAATGGCAGTTTTTTTGCGCATATGTGCCAGTAAGCAGTATTCTGCTTCTGTTGCTATTTGCATACAACACCCAATGGTTACCTTCCAGGAAAAACACAATGCAAATGACCTGTGCCTTTGATTCAACCGACCAAGTTCGTCTTGCAGGAAGCTGTCGGGCGGGTTCACATATTTCATAGATGAAACGTTCAACTTCCAGTTGTGCTTGGTACATTTAACCGTCCTATGAGAACAGAACATTAGCTGTAATTAGAAGTCTCATTTTTACAACTCTGCTGTTTGTTCGTAAGAAAGAGCCTCACCTTCCATCCAGGTCTTCTATATCCTTGATAAACACCCCTCCTTGGTGTTTGCACTGATTCTTGCATACTTTAAAGCCATCGCTGCTCTTATATATGATGTAACACTTCCCATCATCTGGGTTTTTCCTGAAGTTCACTCCGTCTTTGAGCGAGTCTACGTCTTTGGCATCTAATGACAACACCAACTTGGATGTCTGGGCGGTCATTTTTCCTAAAAAAATAAAAAAATAAAAATCAATAGTGGAGGAAAATTTGGGTTCATTTTTTTTCACTGATCAGTTTATCAAAGTCTGTAGAGTAATAGGGGTAATAACAATTTCCAATTATAAAAAAGTTGGTACCACTTTATTTGAAGGGGTGTACATAAGACTGACATTACACTGTCATAAACATAACATAACACCTGTTATGAACATAAATGACTCATTATGAATGTTTAGGACTGTTGTCATTAATTGTCATTCGGTAAATTATGACACTATTAAAGCAAAGTTGACATTGTTTAACATGTCTTTGTTATGACAAGCCCTTAACTTAACAATACCCCAAGTCAAGCCCTTAACTTAACCAAATCGGGATAAGGTTATAACCTAATCCCAAATCAAGCCCTTAATTTAACCTAATCCCAAATCAAGCCCTAAATTTAACCTAATCCCAAATCAAGTCCTAAATTTAACCTAATCCCAAGTCAAGCCCTAAATTTAACCTTGTCTCTGTTAATGTCAAGTTGTCATAACAAAGACATTTTAAACAATGCCAACTTTGCTTTAATAGTGTCATGTCATGTTTATGACATGACACTATTATGTACACCCCTTCAAATAAAGTGTAACCAAAACGTTTTATACAAAATGTGCCCCATAAATACCCAAAATGAGATCTCATAAATTTATTACCAGTTTATTTAATCTTCACTTGAATAGCTTTCTATGTCTTAGTCGGGACATTTAACACAGCTTTAATATATTTGATCGCAAAAACATCTAAGATAAAGTTAATTCTTTTATATTAACCATTAATTTTCCTGGCTGGAATGATCATCCATTAAACAACTTTATTAATTATTCAAGAGACTTATGTGTACACATTTAAATTGTAAGATATTATTTAAATTGTAGATTTTCTTCAAACAAGCAAGGTCAAACCTAAAATAAAACTGGCTCAAATGTATACATACATCGTTACTGTAATTTCTTTAAATATCACTTAGCCAGGTGCACTTTGACCACAACCTGACATAATCCAGACAGCTTGTCTTGTAAGAATTTGTAGAGTTCATTGCTGAAGCATTTATTAATTGACGTTTCCAACATCAGTAACTTCAATATCTTTTTATCTAAACCATCTTGTTGAAGCTCTTAATTTACTCTCACTGGAGTGCAGCCGAGTGCAAAGTGGCCGGGATGAGGATCAGTGCCTCCAAATCTGAGACCATGGTCTTGAGCCGGAAAAGGATAGAGTGACTTCTCCGGGTTGAGGAGGATGTACTGCCCATAGTGGAGGAGATTAAGTATCTTGGGGTCTTGATCACGAATGAGGGGAAGATGGAGAGAGAGATCGAAAGGCGGATTGGTGCTGCATCTGCTGTGAAGCGGGCACTGTACCGATCCATTGTGGTGAATAGAGAACTGAGCCATAAGGCAAAGCTCTCGATTTACCGGTTGATCTACATTCCTACCCTCATCCATGGTCATGAGCTTTGGGTCATGACCGAAAGAACAAAATCCCTCTCATCCCATCCATCCGACTCCGGATGGATGGATGGCTTTCTGACTATGATGGTACAACACTGGGTGTCACAGTAGGTGAGAATCTGTGGTGTTGCCTTGGGTACCATTCATGCAAGAACCACCACTGATCCGGTTGCATGTTTAGGGATGTTGTTGTATGGAAGGTAAACCCTTGTCCCAGTCTTGCCCCTGGAGCAGATGACAGCACTGCCAGGGCAGGAGAATATGAGGACCTCACGAGTCTATCAGAAATTGTGGTATGAAAAAAAGGCCAGAGAAAGAACAATTCAAGTTGGACAGCAGGTATTACTACTTTCGCCAACTAGTGACATCAAGCTGTTGGCCAAATGAAACAGCCCTTATCAGATCACTAAATGTTTGGGCAAGGTCACCTATGAACTCCACATACTTGACAAGAAGAACACTCATGAGTGTTTTCATGTAAACCTATTATAGGAGTTTCCCTGCCCTTCATCAAAGCAGGTCCAATCACCGCAGCAGGATCCATCCCGGCCACATCTCTTCATTCGTGCAGAAGAAGAGGTGGAGGAGGAGAGAGAACAGGAGTTCCCAAGAAAGGCCACAAACTTGTCTTCAGTGGATTTGTCGCATCTTCATCCAGGACAGCAGTGAGAGATCATTACTTGACCCAGATTGCGTCACAGAAACCCCAGGTTTCACCACTTTGTTTGAGCATAAAGTTTATCTGAAAGATGATGCTGCTCCCTGAGCATCTCCTGCCTAATCTCAGACAGGAGTTGGAAGTGACGTCCCAGCTGGACATAATTTAACCATCTATAAGTGAGTGGTGTAGCTCCATTGTTGTGGTTCCAAAAAAAGATGGCTCACTTAAGATTCTGTATTCATTTTAGATATCTCAACTCTGTCAAAATGTCAGTCATAGCCAATGTCTTGAATGAATGAGTTACTGCAGAAGGTTGGCAATTCTATGTTTATCACCACCCTCGACTTGAGCAAAGAATATGGACAGCTAGCCCTGGCACGAGAAACAAAAGAACTAACAGCTTTTACAACACCCTTTGTTTTATACGAGTTTAAGGTGATGCCTTTTTGTCTGCAGGAGACGCCGGCAACATTTCAGAGACTGATGGAACAGGTACCGAGAGAGGTCCCACAGTTTTTAGCTGCATATTTGGATGATGTGATGATCTTGAGACAGACCTGGGAGGATCCTGTTTCCCTTCTTAAACAGGTTCTTCAGTTAATAAAAAATGCTGGACTGACAATCAATCCAGGTAATCCAGGTCCTTGTCACAAAACCAAGTGGAGTATGTTGTTGGCGAAGGTGTGGTAAAGCCACAGGTTGCAAAAGTGGATGCCATCCATTCATATTAGGGGTGGGTATTGCCAAAGAAGTCACGATTCGATTCGAATCACAATTCACATGCCACGATGCGATTCTATCACAATACATCACAATACTTGAATTATTGTGATGCATTGCAATGCATTGCAATATTTTAGAAAAAAATACAGCCATTACCAGTGGCTGACAGGCTATGTGTGATCTGGATAGTGTCTTCAATTGATACATAACTGAAAGCAACTGAGTTCATACATAGCTGTATTTATTGAAACGACTTTTGGAGGTATTGCTATGAAAATAAATATTACTGTTACTGGACACAAATATTACTGGAGTGAACACACTGACAAAAAGTGCTTAGGATTTATAAAACTTAAAATAACAAAATAATCAGTGCCGTGTAATTGGCCTCAGTGGGCCTTTAAACCAATGAAATGAAAACATTCAAATGTATGCACGTGTAGATGTTGGGGCTAGCTTGCAATCGAATGTTGTTTGTTTAATCAGTGCTGGCGAGCTCTTGTTTTTCAGGATGGCGCCTCTGCATGTGTAAGTTTGTTGTGTTCCCTCAGTATTTCATTACGATGTAACAGTGTTTGCAAATTGCGTGCGTCATATCAATTTCGTTTTAACCTTCTTTGTTTTTAAAGCCAAAAGTTGTCCAAACATCTGACTTGAAATGTGATGGAGCCGGGCGAATTTTCTCAGTGTCCTCCATGTTTTGTTTATGAATGACTCGTCGCAGTATCCCGTGGCCGGAAATGCTTGTGACACAAGGCAGCGGGTGTCAACACATCCGCAGCAACATCTACTGGACTGGAAGTTGTATTCCACTTGTTTTTGGCTGATGTTTGCCAACCATTCATGCAATTTTATTTATTCGTTTTTTAAATTTGTGAACAAGACCCCAAGATACTTGAACTCCTCCACTAAGGGGAGCACATCCTCCCCAACCCTACCGTTTTCCGGTTCAAAAGGCCAAAAGGCGAAGCTCTCGATTTACCGGTCGATCTACGTTCCTACCCTCATCTATGGTCATGAACTTTGGGTCGTGACCGAAAGAACGAGATCCCGGATGCAAGCGGCTGAAATTAGTTTTCTCCGTAGTGTGTCTGGGCTCTCCCTTAGAGATAGGGTGAGGAGCTCAGTCACCTGGGGAGGACTCAGAGTAGAGTCGCTGCTCCTCCACGTCGAGAGGAGCCAGTTGAGGTGGCTCGGGCATCTGGTCAGGATGCCTCCTGGACGCCTCCCTGGTGAGGTGTTCCGGGCACGTCCCACGGGGAGGAGGCCCAGGGGAAGACCCAGGACACGCTGGAGGGACTATGTCTCCCGGCTGGCCTGGGAACGCCTTGGGATTCCCCCGGAGGAGCTGGCCCAAGTGGCCGGGGAGAGGGACGTCTGGGCCTCCCTACTGAAGCTGCTACCCCCGTGACCCGACCCCGGATAAGCGGAAGAAAACGGACGGACGGACGTTTTTTAAATTAATAATCAATAATTAGCATCAAGAATGGATGCATTGGATCGCGAAGATTAGAATCGTGATGCATCGTCATGACGATTATTTTGCACACCCCTAATTCATATAAGGTTCCAACACCCAGGGAGAGGGTTCGATCATTTTTCGGTCTGGTAGGTTGGTATAGCAAATTCTTTACACATTTTGCTGACAGATCAGCAGTCCTCACTAACCTCACAAAGAATTCAGCACCAACAAAGGTGAAATGGACTGGTGACCATGACAGGACGTCACGTCTACTTAGAGACTGATCATCAGGCCTAAAATGGCTCAAGAGGATGAAGGAAACAAAAACTTGTCTCATAGGATGGTACCTGTACCTCCAGCCATATGACTTTATGATGCTATATCGTTCAGGAAAGGCTAACCTTGTGGCGGATTGCCTATCCTGGGTACATGAACACTGAGGTACTGTAGCCTTGGGTGATGGGAGGAGGAGATGTAACAATGAGCCAACATTACATGTTAGATTGCATATTATTGTTTTAAAAATGCATCAATAGAAAACAGTTAAATGACACATCAACTGTTTTTTTCATTTTGTTTATTTTGTTTGGTTGGAATTTGTGTTTGTTTATGGGTATCTGTTCTCCTGCAGCCAAGGGACCTCATTCCTGCATGCCACTCTCAGGTACGCAGACAAAACAGTCCACAGGGGTTTGCACACAATTTATCGGTTCTGGGTATGGCTCAAACTAAGAGGCGGATTAAAGAGGGGTGATACTGGCCAGAGGGGATTTTTCTGTCAGGTTTTTTCTCAGGTTTTTTAAGTAATTATTTGAATGTGCATTCCAAAAAAAGTTACTAATCCAAGGGTGTCCTTCCCAAACTGTATGCTGGTGAAGATTCTCAGTCATCCAGGTCATGATCATTCCAAAGAACAGTTGTTTTCTTAACACTACTCCAAGGACACTGTTGGAGTAGTGCGGAGTATGCGAAATTGCTTAAAACTTGGAACTCCACACCACTCCAGACAAGTTTGGGGCCATCGAGTGGCTTAGCTTACCCTGGGCTATCTCTATAGTTATGCTGGCATAGGTTTAGGCTGCTGGAGGACATCAGGGTCTATTTTTCTCACTCTGCTGAGTCCTCCTACTGTTCTCCAATTTGGATTGCTTGATTGTTATTTCATCTTTAACCTTTTTGTTCTCTGTCATTTTTTTTCTTCACAGTAGGTACACCTGGTCTGGTGTTCTGTTAGCTGTGACATCATCCAGGGAAGATCACCCGCTATTACCATATAACGTAGAAAACATTCATGGATGTGTGCTTCTGTGCTTGTTTGTCTCTCTTATTGTGTCTCTGCTCTGTTTTCTCTAACCCCCAGTCAGTCGAGGCAGATGAGCGTTCACACTGAGCCTGGTTCTGCAGGAGGTTTTTCCTTCCCATTAACTGGGAGTGTTCCTCTCCACTGTCGCTTCATGCTTGCTCAGTATGAGGGATTGCTGCAAAGCCATGGACAATGCAGATGACTCTCCCTGTGGCTCTACGCTCTTTCAGGAGGAGTGAATGCTGCTTGTCAAAATATGATGCAATCTATTGGATTTCCTTAGACAGGAGACGTTTTGACCAATCTGTATAATCTGATCCAATCTGTGTAATCTGATTGAATTTAACTTTGGAAAGTGCCTTGAAATGACCTGTATCATGAATTGGCTCTATATAAATAAAATAAAATTGAATGGAATTAATGACATCAAATGAAAATGTTAAGGAAGTGTCCACCAATTTAAGTTTATACACTGCTATCAAGCGGAAACTGATTTGCAGAAATCCTTTTTAAATTTGCAACTGCCAGAAGAAGAGAAGGCAAAGTGAGTATTGTATTTTCTGCCTAATGGTGACAGCTTTATCTGATTTTTCTTGACAATGTAAACAATTGGCTGCAGAAAGTATCCGATCCATATACTAAACAGAAAACTCATGCTTTTGATGATCAAGTTGCTGCAAATCTGGATTAAATAAATTCCAAAGACAGTGTTTCTGATGCTTCAAGTGTAAAGCCAAATTCAAAAGCACGGAAATCCAGGATGTCATCCACATACTCTGCACGCATAAAAGCTGCGGCTGACAAAGCAGCGCTTACTGGAGTGAGACGCTGTATTACAGAGAAACAACATTTTATCAAAAGTCAAGTGGAAAAACTGACAGAAGGAGAAATTAGCCTTTGAAACAGACTTGGCAGCAACAAATGAACTAATTTTGTGGCTCTAGACAATTTGATGGCATGAACACTTATTTTTAAAGAGGGAACGTACCAGAAACACCTCAGTTAAATCCCTATGCTGACACGTTTGTTCCAAAATGGAAGAGATCAGCTGAAGAGTTGGCTTCCTGCTAAAAGGGGCAAAACTGCTCTAACAAAGTCTTAAGTGAAACATGGGTTGTATTGCTGCTACTCGTAAAACCTTAGATAATTACATTTAAATCCTGTGGTAGTTCTAGCAAGACCATTAAAAATATTAGAGGAACAAAAATCATGTTGGCCACACAACCCGTGTACAGAGGCCTCTGTCGTTGATCGGGTTTGGTCCCAACAACAACAACAATAATAATAATAATAATAATAATTGACCCAATCATTAATCTAGTGCCACTTCTTACACTTTGTGTCCTTTGGCATTTTGAGCAAAGCCATTTATGTCCACGGTGAGCATCTGCTGCCTTGCGACTCTGTCCAGCCGGCTAAATATTACATCATCATGTGAAATGCACGTTCATAAAACCTCGGGTACGTTCTTTGTATGTTGCTTAAAACATCCGAGATAAAATGACACATCCAAGATGATTTCATCCGGCTAATCATGATCCGGCTAATTGGGTTCTTCAAACACACCTGTTGTTTATGTATGGCTGGATTGAGTTATCTGAGACAACTGCACGTTCATGCATTTGTTTAAAAGGGGAAATGTATCGATAGTAGAAACAATGATCAGCAGCACTGCTATTGGCTGTTCAGCATGGCCAAAGAACGCCCACAGTTTTTCTCCCAAGCAGAACACAAGCTTTTAATGGAAGGTTATGCCGAATTTGTGTCATTAATTAAAACGACAGGGAACACCTCAAAGTCTGCTAAAGCCAGGAGAGAGAGGGCTGGCAAAAAGCAGCAGACAAATTAATGCATAAATACTGTCCATGGTAGATGTTTCTATCACTTTCTACAGTATGAATTTTTGCATTTTAATAATCTCATATTTACTTTGTTCTTTTATATCAGAGCCTCCATGGGACCCACTAGAACATGGGGACAAGTAAAAGTGAGATACAAGAATATTCTACAAAATGGTAGCCTTTAATTATTATACTTTATTTTAAAAAGCCACTTGTTATGTTAAGAGATCCAAATTTCAGTGTCCTTCCTTAGACACGGGAAGTTAAGGACACGTGCAAACTGGGAATTTTACCAAAAAAATTCTTTATTCATGTTGCTATGACAAGTCCAAGATGGGTTTCGAAGAACCAAACGATCCAAGATCATGCCAAATCGTCAACAATCAAATCCAGCTAACTGAGTTAGTGACGTACGAAGAACGGACCCCAGGAATATATTAAGACAAGGATTATGGCTCCCCGAGCACTCCTTTGCAATATGAATATTGCACACACTGATGTTGCTATAGCGATGTATCAAAACAACACAAAACACAAAAGGCTACAGTCACATTTCACAAATTAATTTGAACTCTTATCACAAAACATTTTGGTAAGTCTTAACAACAACTACAGTGTCTTACAATATGTAGTTCCTAATACTTTTTTTAAAGGGTGCTGAGATAAAAATGTAAGGTTCCTGATCAGTCAGCACCCTTCATGCTCTGTTACAACAGTTTAACTGCCTGAAAGTCAACAGGTTATGGGTTAAGGAACCAGTAACCTAGAGTAAACAGAAGGCTTATTTCTAGAGGTTAAAAATGTCTAATCTATGAGGCAGGAAAGGCCACCAGTCTATTCTTTCTTTTTTAGGTAGAGACGAAAAAAGGCAGGCGGTGCAGCTGAATCGCCATAATATAGCTGGGAGGGGTCAACTACAGTGCCACCCATCTACAAGATGCTCTGTCACAATGGTTAAAAACTGTGTTACTTAGCTGTCCCCCCCAGCTGGAGAGACTGATATTCTACAGCTTGCACATACTTTTTTACTTTATCATTGAACCTGATCCTAAATGTGATGCACGTGTACTTCTGAGCTCTGTCTCAAAAGTCCGATAATACATAAAATATCCTACAATTCAGAAACTATACTAGTTTAAACTACGTCTAAGTGTTGCTACAAAATGTCGAGTGGGAGAGGCATGAAGAATAAATCGTCTACAGATGAGACAGTGGGGAAAATTAAAGTTTTGACCCAGGAACTTGAAATGCAGCCATCTATGGTGCCGTTGCGGGAGCAAGAGGAAAGACTAACCAGAAAAGTTAAGTTGGCTGTCAGAGAAGCAGTCGAGTAAATGCTCGCTGGTGAAATCTAAGCCCTGAAAGCTATGACTGAATCCACCAACTTGGCAGTGAACAAACTCAGCGGAGATGTCGCACAGCAAGCTGAGGTCGGTAGAAAGCTGCCAGGAAGGCTGGATGCTACGTCGGCTAACATCAGAGCGGTGAAACACGATGTGGGTGATCTCCATAAGGAGCTACTGAACCTCCGCCACAAAGTCGCTGAGATGGAGGTCAAGTCGCGGAGGTCTAACCTCCGACTTGTTGGTTTGCCAGAGTCAGTCAGGTTTAAGTATGGAGGACCAATCCTGCCATAAATAAAAATACACAGAAATAAATGAAGGATTTAATAATATAAACTGGCTTGAAAAAGTAGCTAATAATATGAATTTGTGTGCCATTAAATGTGACAAAAATAATAAAAAGAAGATATTTCTTCAACAATTGATCAATTATTCATCAAAAAATAAATATTTTAACTTACACTTTTATTTTTACTTTTCTTCTTGCTTTTATGCTGAATTATTTTTAACCCACTTGTTTTCTGTTATACGTTTTTATATAAGTCATTATTTTGTCTTTGTGTATTTATTTCAAGTGGGGTTTTTTTGTTCCGTATTTCCTCTGCAACCTTTTTTATTGTTTAATATTTATTTAAACCAACATTTTTAAAAGATGTTTTTATTTTTGTTTCATACTGATTTACACCACAACATTTTTAAAGCATGTTTTTACTCAACCATAAATATTTTTTTATTTTATTTTAACATCCTTCTATTTCTGAAACGTAGATTTATTTCTGCCTCTTCTGACTTTTCTAACTGTTTTTTTACCCATAGAATTTTTGCCTGCCCTTTTTTATTTTCTTCTCCCCTTTTTCCACTTCATGTATTTCTACTTCATATTTTTTTACTTCCTCTTTTTCTACTTGGTGTATTTCTACTTCGTGTTTTATTACTTCCTCTTTTTCCACTTGGTCCGTCTGACTACAGCCGTTAAAGGTATACTATGCAACCGGGGTTGATTTTCCAGCGAGGCTCCCCCCAGAGGGCGAAAGTAAAAGTGCAGAGGGCGAAAGTAAAGATGCTCAGCTGTTCTCCTGGTTTCTCCGTCAAGCCAGGCGCGGTTGTTTTGAGCTTAGCAGACAGGCGAACGCAACGAAAAGTAGAAAAAACGGCAGTACAAACAATGACTAACACAGTGGAAGTATAAACATGCACACAGAGAGAGAGAAACAATTCCAATGTTACTTACAATCGCATAAGCAGAAACGCGAGGTCCGCGTCAGCCTTGCAGCCTTCTTTTTCTTTTAGCTCTCGCTATTCGGAAAAAGCTTGCCCGATGTTCACCCGTGTACGACTCCTCTCTCTGTCCAGAGCGCCTTTTTGCTCGTTCTTGCCTGCTCCGACATGGGCTTTCGCTGTTTTCTCGCTGGTTCCGCTATGATAACTGCACAAATATCGCCACTGCGCTATCAACGAGCATGCCTTTCACGGGGGGCGTGTAGCAATTCTCGCCGTAAAGCAAGACTGACTCTCGCGATGCATGAGACTTCTGAGCCTGTGGGTGCGGGCCGAGGGCTCCTGCAATTGCAAGTGCGGTATTTCCCCTACAGACCACCAGGGCGGCCGAGAAAACCTTTGTTCGGCCTGAAATGACTCATTTAATCATCCAAAACGGTATGGAACACATTAATTAACTGAAAAATGTTGCATAGTATGCCTTTAATGTTAATACAATGACAGAGAGGGAGGGGGGAGAGGGGGCGGCGTCACCGGCAAAGCTTCGCAACTATTGGCCAAGGCCTGGCTCCCCGGAAACGAGCCTGCATCAGAGCAAAACGTTCATTTGTTTTGTGTTTATCTGACTGACTTGTGTTGCTATATTAACTTAATACTTGCTGGAATAAATTATACATGTCCCACCGGGAAGACAGCAGCATCCAGACCATCATGGTTAAGGACAAAACGCATAACTAAGCAGAAGAAGCAGTTAGCTATCAGCTATTATATAGGTTACAAAATATGTTCGGTCTGCGAGTGTCATGTTAATTAAACATAGCAGAAGCAGTTGTAAAATGGGCTTGCTTTCAGGTTTAACATGGGTTTTATTGTCTGTTCGTCTTTTATTATGAAGTAATCCATAATTGACATTTATATTTTAAATAGGGGCCACAGAAGGAACCCCCTCATAAACTGGTGTATTCCCAAAGAGGGCATATTTACTGGCAGGAGGAACTCCTCCAAAACTGAATGGCAGTAAGTAATTTTTATTTATGTCTGCCTAAATGTTTATGTTCAGCTCTTGTAACAGCTCTTGTTTTCTATTCTATTCTATTTCTATTGGTGTGGCCTGCAGGTCACACCAATGAAGGCCAAAAAGAAGTGGTGCAATTTGGCGCAAAACTATAAGGTAAAATAACAAAACTCCCTGAATAATATTAGCTCACATTATTATTCACACATTTCTGGTATTTCCAGGGAAAACTCAGGGTTGAAGGATATTGTACAGATTAACTAAAATGGCAAACCGTTTGACTTGATGGTCTCAGCTTGACTTCATGAAGGAGCAAGCTGAGAGCGATGAGGAGAGAGAGTGGGTAGCCTTGGCTATGGAGGGAGCAAGAAAGGTCCAATAAAAATATGTCCCCTTTTGAAAAACTTGTTGAAATCTATAAATGTTTTTCCTATCTAAGTGAGTTTCTTCTGAGTGAGGACAGAAAGAATTGAGAGGAGAAAGAGAGAGAGAAAGAAAACAATAGTAACAGTATATAAAAAGACATTTATTTTATACAAATGATTTAACTTTGGAACAGAGTCAAGATGTAACATGTTCAAAATAATTATTAACATATGATTTAAAACAAAGAATTAATTTTCTAAACACCTTGGACAAATAAACAACACCCACAAACATGCAATTGATAAATAATAGGAATGGAAATTCATTCATACTGATTATTTAATGTTTATAGGTAGTGAAAAAAAATTAAATGAAGCAACATGTGTACATGACTACAACTGATCTAGGTTAGGTCAGATGTAGTCATGTTCACTGAAACATGCAGCTGGGCTGCCAGTCTGGCTCGGAGGCAGCTTCCAGACAGCTCCCTGTCTTCAGCTGCCGGGTGGCCGTCCTCTTCTGAGTCGACCTCCTCGTCCTCCACATCAAGCTGGTCACCTGCCTCTATACTAATATTGTGTAGGATGCAGCAGGCGACAATAACTTTGGGGTCAAACGTCGGGCGGACCTCCAGAGCTCCTTAAGAAAATGGAGTATCTTTAGAGCACCAAAGGCACGCTCAGTGATGTTTCTCGCCTTGGCGAGGTTCCTGTTGTAGCGTGCCTCCACTTGGACTGTACCAAATATAAAATAACTTGTAATTTAGGTAATAAACTAATATGTCTTAATTTTCCATCCAATTAATATAATCTGTGTATCAATTGTGTGTCATTGTTGGTTCTATTTAAGGACAAGAAGGTAAGAGATCTTACTGGCAACTGGCTGGCGATAGGGCGTCAGGAAGGTGATTTGGTACCGGAGGCATGGGAACCCACCATCGCAGAGTACAAAAAATCTCTCAGGTGGGTATAAAGCATTTTTGTACAAAGGACAGTGCCACAGTAGGGGTGGGCGATATGAAGAAAATATCACAATAATATCACAATATCTTTGGGCTATATCGTAATACATGATATATATCACGATATGTTCAAATAACCTTGAATAACAAATGTTTTTAGCCAAATAGTGCCTAAAGTTGCATTTGCATATCTCATATTAACATGTAAATTTTTTTTTTTTTGAAAAATGTATTGCAAAATAAAAATTAATTTAAAATGTTATATTTATTCAATTTTTTTACCACAGCTGCACATAGAAGCTTTCAAAATTACAATATTGCCATATTGAAGCTCTTTTGTGATCAACACTAAACCTTAAAAAACAGAACATCCCAGCGGCCAAAAGGAACACCAAGGAAAAATCGGACACAAAATAAACCTGAAATAAAAGGTGCTCTTTTGTGCTTAATTCATATAAATTAAGTATAATAAAAATGTATAATATATATGGGACAATAATATATATAATAAAAATGTGACAATCCCAAAAACAAAAGCTTGTATTGTGACTATAAAATCAACTGACCAGTCACAGCTACATATTCAGAGCATCTCAAAAATATTTCCGTTTCCTCATTTTGTTCGACATCCTTCTTGTGAAATCCAAACCACTGCCTGAAACGCCCGCTGTCGCCATGGTTCTCGCCGTCTCGTCAACATAAGTAATCGCACGGGTACGTTGTTGTGTGTGTGTGTTTGCGCCAGAGCGCTTTCTGGCTTGGAGGCGGAACGAATAATGTGTTCACAGAATGTGGAAGAAACTAAACTCACAGTGAATTAAATGCAGCGGCTCAATCTTGCCGTGAAAATTTGCACGCAATGGTCGCGATAAAGCCATTTTCAATATCACGGCGAGGAAAACTCCAGATACATCGAGTATATTCGATATATCGCCCACCCTTATGCCACAGTACCAGTGAGTCATGGACAGAGCCGACATTGTCGACGTAAACATTCAATATCTTTTCCCGTGCGTCACACACACCCTGCAAGATGATTGAGGGGAAGAGTTTTTTGTTTAAATAACATTTCTTTTGTGGCTCCGCAGGTGGAACAATTTGCACATGACACCCATCAATGACAACTTTGATGGGAACTTTGAAGGCCTTGTTCCCAGCAAGGCGGGCAAAACCAGCACCCAGTCCCTCCAAATCTTGTCTTTTTGGGAAGAAAATAATTTTTTGAATGATCCCCATCAGGGAGTTCACAACTGTTGCCCTATAGGATGCACCGCAGGTCAGCCAGTAGAGGGTCACCAGCACCTCTATCTCCTGTGGCCATCCATGGACCTTCTGATGGGCAGCAGCTGAAGGAGGAAGACGATGGTGGCCCTGTTGAGCTTGAAGGCTGGTTTCAGGTCCCCTTCATTAAAAAATAGTTGGAGGAATGGCACAGAGGTGTTTATCCTCACATATTTCGTTTGGTGTTTCTTCCTGTAAATAAAACATGATAAATGTTACCATAATTGTTTTTTCAGTTTTTACCTTTTCACATCATAAAACTATACCTGGTTAACATGCAGATTAATATAGCTCTTAAGAAAGAAAAAGTAAAATGTATAGTACTGTAAAAGTAGTCAAGTATAGTAAATGTAACAAATGGCTTCCGTTCCTCTGGTATTAAAGGGGAAGTCCGGTCAAAAAGGAAAAAATCAATGGACCATTAGCTATAACTAAAACTAATACGTTCGTGGTGATTTAATGAATTTAACGTTAATCAGTAAAGAAATAAAAACATAAATTGTCGTCACGATCACTGATACCGGGGGCGGCCATTATTGCCCAAATATGGGCAAAAACGGCCGCCTGACATCACATCCTGTGACGTAACTAGGGGTGTGCAAAAAAATCGTCATGACGATGCATCGCGATTCTAATTTTCTCGATCCAATGCATCGATTCTTGACGTAAAGTATTTATTATTAATTTAAAAAACGAATAAAAAAATTGCATGAATGGTTGGCGAACATCAGCCAAAAACAAGTGGAATACAACTTCCAGTCCAGTAGATGTCGCTGCGGATGTGTTGATGCTCGCTGCCTTGTGTCACAAGAATTTCCGGCCACGGGATACTGCAACGAGTCATTCATAAACAAAACATGGAGGAGACTGAGAACATTCGCCCGGCATTTCAAATCAGATGTTTGGACGCATTTTGGCTTTAAAAACAAAGAAGGTAAAAAGTGCTTGCAAAATTAAAACAACAACAAAAACGCCATCAGAACCAGCGGTACTTCACACACGACTAGGCCAAGGGAAGTTTACTACAGACGGGCTAACATTAGCCCTGGCTGCGGTAAGGCTCGGAGGTCTGCGGGTCACTCTGGTCTGCTCAACGTCGGAGTTTTTCTTTTTAATTACACACTAACTCTAAACGGGCCATATAGGGAAGCTTAAACGTATAATGTTGTTGCCTCAAACGATCTGAAAACATACTTTTAAAGAACAACAGCAGCAGAAAGGGCATTTATAACTTACCGCTGTGAGCTCTGTTTGTGCTGTCCAGAATCAATCTGCGGCCGCGGTGCATTCTGGGAAAGCAGCCAGTCGTCTGCTCTGATGCAGGCTCGTTTCCGGGGAGCCAGGCCTTGGCCAATAGTTGTGAAGCTTTGCCGGTGACGCTGCCCCCTCTCTCCCCTCCCCCCCTCCCTCCCTGTATATAGCCCCATTCACACTGGTTCAGTTCAGTCTGCTTACCATTTACACTCCAGAGGTATCTCGGTTACCGAGCTCGGACTGGTCTCGGCTCGGTTAAAATAAAGTAGTGTAAACGGGGTTATTGTATTAACATTACCGGCTGCAGTCAGACGAACCAAGTGGAAAAAGAGGAAGTAATGAAACACGAAATAGAAATACATGAAGTGGAAAAAGAGGAAGTTAAAAAAACAAGTAAAAATACACGAAGTGGAAAAAGAGGACGTAAAAAAACACCAAGTAGAAATACACCAAGTGGAAAAAGAGGAGTAGAAAAATTAAAAGTAGAAATACATAAAGTGGAAAAAGGGGAGAAGGAAATAAAAAGGGCAGGCGAAAATTATGTGGGTAAAAAAACTGTTATAAAAGTTAGAGGCAGAAATAAATCTATGTTTCAGAAATAGAGGGATGTTAAAATAAAAATAAATATTTATGGTGGAGTAAAAACATGCTTTAAAAATATGAAGTACAGATACACGAAGTGGAAAAAGAGGAAGTAAAGAAAAACACCAAGTAGAAACACACCAAGTGGAAAAAGAGGAAGTAAAAAAAAAACACCAAGTGGAAAAAGAGGAAGTAAAAAAATACAAAGTAGAAATACATGAAGTGGAAATAGGGAAGAAGGAAATAAAAAGGGCAGGCAAAAATTCTGTGGGTAAAAAAACAGTTAGAACAGTTAGAGGCAGAAATAAATCTATGTTTCAGAAATAGAAGGATGTAAAAATAAAATAAAAAAAATATTTATGGTGGAGTAAAAACATGCTTTAAAAATATGAAGTAGAAATACATGAAGTGGAAAAAGGGGAGAAGGAAATAAAAAGGGCAGGCAAAAATTATGTGGGTAAAAAAAACTGTTAGAAAAGTTAGAGGCAGAAATAAATCTATGTTTCAGAAATAGAAGGATGTAAAAATAAAATTAAAATAAAAATTTATGGTGGAGTAAAAACATGCTTTAAAAATATGAAGTAGAAATACATGAAGTGAAAAAAGGGGAGAAGGAAATAAAAAGGGCAGACGAAAATTCTTTGGGTAAAAAAACAGTTAGAAATGTTAGAGGCAGAAATAAATCTATGTTTCAGAAATAGAAGGATGTTAAAATAAAAAGAAATATTTATGGCGGTGTAAAAACATGCTTTAAAAATTTTGTGGTGGAAATCAGTATGAAACAAAAATAAAAACATCATTTAAAAATGTTGGTTTAAATAAATATTAAACGATAAAAAAGGTTGCAGTGGAAATACGGAACAAAAAAAACCCACTTGAAATAAATACACAAAGACAAAATAAAGACTTAAATAAAAACGTATAACAGAAAACAAATGGGTTAAAAATAATTCAGCATTAAAGCTAACCTGACACAAGCCAGACGTATGTTGCTCCGCCTAGCTCCACTCACATACATCTGGGACATCGCCCATAGAAAGTGATTTCTCCAACCAATTTTATGGTCTGACCAATCAGGACGCAGGACTGGCATTTCATAGATGTGACGTAGTGGAGATGCGACCATGACGTGACACTGTTTTGATAGCAATGGCGGCTCGTCGAGGAAGCATGCGTTAACATTGATGCTGCTATTTCTTCCGTGTTGTCCAATCTACCTAATATTGTTTCATTAAAAGAACATCAGAGAACGGCTCTGAAGGCTTTTGTTGGTGGAAACCATGTTTTCGCCCTTCTCCCGACCGGATTTGGCAAGTTTTGTTTTCCGGGGCGTGTCCTCATCTGCAGCGGACGCGCAGATGCGGACGCGCCCCGGAGCGGTTAGCGGTTAGCGCGAACCATGTTAGGCGGCCTTTAGTCCTCAACGCGGTCAGCCCGGAATCGACTCCGACCCACGGCGCTGTGCCGCCTGTCTTTCCCCCTCTTCCTGTCAGCTCACTGCGTGCCACTAGAGCCGCAAACACATCATTTTTTTTTTTTTTTCTGCGTCGCTATCATCAGCGTCACAGGTTAGCTTCGGGGTGAGTGGTTCAAATAGCACGTCGATAAAGATGACAGACAAGTGGCTTATCCAATCATATGCAAGAATTTTTGATAAGGCCCAGCCTTCAATAAAGGCAATTCCTATGGCGGTGTCCCAGATGTATGTGAGTGGAGCTAGGCGGAGCGAAATACATCTGGCTTGTGTCAGGTTACATTAAAGCAATAAGAAAAGTAAAAATAAAAGTGTAAGTTAAAATATATATTTTTTATGAATAATTGATCAATTGTTGAAGAAATATCTTCTTTTTATTAATTTGTCACATTTAATAGCACACAAGTTCATATTATTTGCTACTTTTTCAAGCCATTTTATATTATTAAGTCTATTTCTGTGTATTTATTTATTTATTTTAATGGCAGGATTGGTCCTCCATATTAAAGATGATGATCCCCACTGTACAAAATGTGATCAGAACACTGTTGGCACATACCTTCATATTTTTCGGGAGTCTCCCCCTGTGTATGGCCTTTGGTCCAAGGTGCATAGTTGCCTTGAAAATGTTTTAGGATTTCTCATTCCTATGCATCTCCCCCTGCTTCTATTCAATGACGGTTCCATTCTTAGTGGTAATACCAGATTGGCTCAGAGGAAAATTATTTTTGCAGGACTAACTGCCGCTAAGAAGACTATAATACATTCATTGTTTTTCCCCGAACATCCCATCAGCAAAAGAATGGATAAACACTTTAGGGACATTGCTATTTTAGAAAGGTCATTGGCTGTCATACACAAAGCGCGAACATCTACTGTGCAGGCCTGGGACTCGGCTCTCTGGCTGACATAATATTGCTTGCCTGTAAGGTGTTTTCTTCATGTGTTGTTAATGAAGATTGGCTCATTTCCTATCCTCTACCTCTCCCTCTCCTCTTTCAGTTTACCAGTGTACATAATATGTACGTGTGTGCTTATATTTATTTATGTGGATTCGTGTGTAGGTATATGCAGTTAATTTTTTTTTTTCGTTAGTGGTAAGGCAATGGCACTGTTTTTGTAATAGAATGTTGAAATTGTTCAATAAAAATAAAAAGTCCAAAAAATCTAATAAATAAATGATAAATGTATAATAACAAATAATATTAAAGAAATAAAAGTTGTTCTTGTTTTTGACACAGCTTTGTGTTTTTGTGCCGATAGGATCCCCTTTTCCAACTTGGATCATGTTCACAATTCAACGCGACAGATAATTCACCTCGCAACACAATTTGTTTGAACTCCTTTTTTCCCCTCCCTTTTTATCGCTGATATAAAAGACTCGAAGTTCGGTGACACGAAAAATAAAGCTTCCCGAATAGATCCGGGTTTTCCATCTTTTTCTTGTAAACCGGGTTTTCTAATGTGAAATATCCCAGCTGACAAAATACTGAAATAATGTCATTTTAAGGAAAACACATTCAACAGTTGGAGTTGTTATTCACCATCAGCACTGAAATATCAACCAATTTTGAGGTGTATGTCTAAACAACCTTGTTTTTTTTTAGTTATTAACCTTATTTTTTTTAAGTAAAATTGACGTTGCCGTTTCAACGATTAGATTTGCAAACACGAAACAAAATTCAGCAGCTTCCCAACACAACTACTTGTTGATTCAACAGTGACTAAAGTCAAAATGCCGGCTGGGACACATAGCTGGATAAATGAAAGTATAATTGTAGCATCTGATTCACAGGAATGATGAGGGGAAGAGGTTCTGCCTTAGAATCGGCCATCCCGGCTGTGCGCTGACCCGACTGCAGAGAGAACCGAATTATGCACACCAACAGCGGACTGTCGGAGCGCTTTGTGCTCATATGACACCTGATAGGTTTGACTAGCTCCGATATAAAGCGACACTTTGTGTGGAGAGCAGTTAGAAAACACCCACTAATGATGTTCGGGCCTGTGGCAAAAATGATGGCGCTCTTGATGAAACAGAACCAGAACTCTCACGGCATTCTGAGTCCGGACTTGGCCCACGAAACAAGAGCGGAACTCCCGTGTTTCATGCCAAACTTCAGAGCATCCAGATTAAATTCACAATTATTTTATCGCACATCTGTAATAAAATGTGAAATAATGTTAACTATAATTGCGCTGAAATAAGGAACAGAACATTTAAATTTTTGTTGTTCTCAAAAAAGGGTGGATGTAGCCAACAGTCTTTGCTGATTTATTTATTTTTGCTCAAAGATGTTTTCACATATAGCCGCATTATGTCTGAATACGGCTAAACGAAAAACGCGAACTCGGAGTCCATCATTTTCTTTTCTTATGTTTAATAACGCAATGAGAGCCGAAACTCGGTACAGGCAGACTTTTAAGTTGGGTTAATAAAAACAGGAAATAATTATTTTGAATTATTTAAATATTAACAACTAGGGCATGCTATCAGGAAATACGCCCAACTTGTAACTGTACGTTATAATAGCCCAGAAGTTCTATGGGACCCTATTAACACATAAGAACAGATTTGCGCGGTCCATGACTTACCTCCAAACAGATGCAGTTTATCCTCTGGAGGAGACTCGGTAAAGTGCGTTCTCCTCTCCTCAGAAGTCATGAAAATGGCTCCTTATACAGGACATGATAACACGTAACCTGCACCAAAGTACAACCCTGCAAGCTGTCACCGCCTCCGACACACCACATACAAAAGTGTTCTTCTGTTTTGTGTTGTGAAAGTAAAAAAATGCCACATGGAAAGTCATAATTTGAGATTCAAAGTCATAATTTGGATTTTCAAAGTCATTACTATGAAGTACAGTCAGAATTACGTTATACAAGTCATAATTACAACTTTCAAAGTCATAATTATGAGATACAAAGTCATAATTACGACTTTCAAAGTCATAATTAATTATGAGATACAAAGTAATAATTAATTATGAGATACAAAGTTATAATTACAACTTTCAAAGTCATAATTAATTATGAGATACAAAGTAATAATTCATTATGAGATAAAAAGTCAGAATTATAAGATACATACACAGAATTACGATTTTCAAAGTCATGATTATGAGATACAAAATCAGAATTATGAGATACAATGTCATAATTTCGAATTATGAGATTGGCCTACCGGAGCTGTTGGGAGTCAAGCCTCCTTGGTGGAAAGGTGTGGATGATTGTACTAATTAGCAGTTGATGCTCCTAAATACTTTGTAAGAATAATTAGCATCTATAAGTAACTGCGCTACTTACTTTAAGGGTCATACTTCACGAGAGAGCCATTGGCGCAGGTAGCCTGCTTTGATCACATGGGTTGCATTGTAGGCTACTTGTGTTAATTTTCTGTCTCTACCACTGACCTCTATTTATTCACTGGATTGCTGATTTGCCCAAAAAACTGAACTCACTGGCCGCCATCTTGCTACTCCCTACTCTCACAGAATCTCATAGGATTTGGTTGCAACAACAAGCAGTTTTCTGGCTGTGTCAAAACGTGTCACAGGTCATTTTACAGTCAGTGGATGTACTACTAGGAAATTATGTGCTGAAATATTTTACATTATTACGTTATTCATGTTATATATATATATATATATATATATATATATATATATATATCTGTCCCATATAGACTGGCGACCTGTCCAGGGTACCCCGCCTCTCGCCCAGTGAACTGGAGTTGCTGGAGATAGGCACCAGCAACCTCCGCGACCCCATGAGGGATCAAGCGGGTCAGAAAATGGATGGATGTATATATATATATATATATATATATATATATATATATATATATATATATATATATATATATAACACACACACACACACATATATATATATATATATATATATATATATATATATATATATATATATATATATATATATAACATGCACAATATTTCAGCACATGACTGTCTCAGTACTTGATAGTTTTAGTACATAACATAAAAGTATATGGCATTTGACATATGGCTCTTGGGACATGGAATGTCACCTCTCTGGTGAGGGATTAAGCGGGTCAGAAAATGGATGGATGGATATATATATATATATATATATATATATATATATATATATATATATATATAACACACACACACACACACACACATATATATATAACATGCACAATATTTCAGCACATGACTGTCTCAGTACTTGATAGTTTTAGTACATAACATAAAAGTATATGGCATTTGACATATGGCTCTTGGGACATGGAATGTCACCTCTCTGGTGGGGAAGGAGCCTGAGCTTGTGCGCGAGGTTGAGAGGTTCCGACTAGAGATAGTCGGACTCACCTCGACGCACCGCTCTGGCTCCGGAACCAGTCTCTTTGAGAGGGGCTGGACATTCTTCCACTCTGGAGTTGCCCAATGTGAGAGGCGCCGAGCTGGGGTTGGCATACTTGTTGCACCCCATCTCGGTGCCTGCACGTTGGGGTTTTCCCCGGTGAACGAGAGGGTGGCCTCCCTCCGCATTCGTGTGGGGGGACGGGTTCTGACTGTTGTTTGCGCTTATGCGCCAAACAGCAGTTCAGATTACCCACCCTTTTTCGAGTCCTTGGAAGGGGTACTGGAGAGTGCCCCTCCTGGGGACTCCCTCGTTTTGCTGGAGGACTTCAACGCTCACGTGGGCAATGACAGTGGGACCTGGAGGGGCGTGGTTGGGAGGAATGGCCCACCTGATCTGAACTCGAGTGGTGTTTTGTTGTTGGACTTCTGTGCTCGTCATGGATTGTCCATCACAAACACCATGTTCAAGCATAAGGGTGTCCATATGTGCTCTTGACACCAGGACACCCTAGGTCGCAGTTCAATGATCGACTTTGTTGTCGTTTCATCTGATCTGCGACCGTATGTCTTGGACACTCGGGTGAAGAGAGGGGCGGAGCTCTCCACCGACCACTACCTGGTGGTGAGTTGGCCCCGATGGCGGGGGAGGAAGCCGGTCCGAACGGGCAGGCCCAAACGTACTGTGAGGGTTTGCTGGGAACGTCTGGCGGAGTCCCCTGTGAGGCGGAGCTTTAACTCCCACCTCCGGGAGAACTTTAAACACGTCCCGAGGGAGGCGGGGGACATTGAGTCTGAATGGACCATGTTCCGCGCCTCTATTGTTGAGGCGGCTAGTCGGAGCTGTGGCCGCAAGGTTGTAGGTGCATGTCGCGGCGGCAACCCTCGAACCCGCTGGTGGACACCAGCGGTGAGGGAAGCCGTCAAGCTGAAGAAGGAGTCCTATCGGGCTTTTTTGGCCTGTGGGACTCCGGAAGCAGCTGATGTGTACCGGCAGTCGAAGCGGCAGGCGGCTCGGCTGGTCGCCGAGGCAAAAACTCGGGCATGGGAAGAGTTCGGAGAGGCCATGGAGAAAGACTTCCGTACGGCTTCGAAGCGATTCTGGTTCACTATCCGTCGTCTCAGGAGGGGGAAGCAGTGCAGTACCAACACTGTTTACAGTGGGGGTGGTGTGCTGCTGACCTCGACTCGGGACGTTGTGTTTCGGTGGGCGGAATACTTCGAAGACCTCCTTAATCCCACCAACACGTCTTCTGTTGCGGAAGCAGAGCCTGAGGACTCTGGGTCAGGTTCTCCCATCTCTGGTGCTGAGGTTGCCGAGGTTGTTAAAAAGCTCCTCGGTGGCAAGGCCCCGGGGGTGGATGAGATTCGCCCGGAGTACCTTAAGGCTCTGGATGTTGTGGGGCTGTGTTGGTTAACGCGGCTCTGCAACAATGCGTGGACATCGGGGGCAGTTCCCCTGGATTGGCAGACTGGGGTGGTGGTCCCCCTATTTAAAAATGGGGACCGGAGAGTGTGTTCAAACTACAGGGGAATCACACTCTTAAGCCTCCCTGGTAAGGTCTATTCAGGGGTTCTGGAAAGGAGGGTCCGTCAGATAGTCGAATCTCGGATTCAGGAAGAGCAGTGTGGTTTTCGTCCTGGCCGTGGAACACTGGACCAGCTCTATAGCCTCAGCAGGATTCTGGAGGGGGCATGGGAGTTTGCCCAACCAGTCTACATGTGCTTTGTGGATCTGGAGAAGGCATTCGACCGTGTCCCCCGAGGGATCCTGTGGGGGGTACTCCGGGAGTATGGAGTACCGGACCCTTTGATAAGGGCTGTCAGGTCTCTGTACGACTGGTGTCAGAGTCTGGTCCGCATTGCCGGCAGTAAGTCGGACTCGTTTCCGGTGAGAGTTGGACTCCGCCAAGGTTGCCCTTTGTCACTGATTCTGTTCATAACTTTTATGGACAGAATTTCTAGGCGCAGCCAAGGTGTTGAGGGGATCCGTTTTGATGGCCTTAGAATTGCGTCTCTGCTATTCGCGGATGACGTGGTCCTATTGGCTTCATCAGGGCGTGATCTACAGCTCTCACTAGAGCAGTTCGCAGCTGAGTGCGAAGCGGCCGGGATGAAAATCAGTGCCTCCAAATCCGAGACCATGGTCTTGAACCGGAAAAGGGTAGAGTGCCTTCTCCGGGTTGGGGAGGATGTGCTGCCCCTAGTGGAGCAGTTCAAGTATCTTGGGGTCTTGTTCACAAATGAGGGGAGGATGGAGCGGGAGATCGACAGGCGGATTTGTGCAGCGTCTGCTGTGAAGCAGCCGCTGTACCGATCCGTTGTGGTGAAGAGAGAGCTGAGCCAAAAGGCGAAGCTCTCGATTTACCGGTCGATCTACGTTCCTACCCTCATCTATGGTCACGAGCTTTGGGTCGTGACCGAAAGAACGAGATCCCGGATACAAGCGGCTGAAATGAGTTTTCTCCGTAGTGTGTCTGGGCTCTCCCTTAGAGATAGGGTGAGGAGCTCAGTCATCCAGGGAGGACTCAGAGTAGAGCCGCTGCTCCTCCATGTCGAGAGGAGCCAGTTCAGGTGGCTCGGGCATCTGGTCAGGATGCCTCCTGGACGCCTCCCTGGTGAGGTGTTCCGGGCACGTCCCACCGGGAGGAGGCCCAGGGGAAGACCCAGGACACGCTGGAGGGACTATGTCTCCCGGCTGGCCTGGGAACGCCTTAGGGTTCCTCCTGAGGAGCTGGCCCAAGTGGCCGGGGAGAGGGACGTCTGGGCCTCCCTACTGAAGCTGCTACCCCCGCGACCCGACCCCGGATAAGCGGAAGAAGACGGACGGACGGACGGCATTTGACATTTTAAAAGTCTTAAGCCCCCCCCTGAATATGAGAAAATCATCGTTATTCGATGCTGTAGCGCACGTATTCCCTTACTGGGTTACTGGAAGAAAATAGGGATTACCAATATGGCGGCTGGTGGCTTCCCAGCGATATATAGTATTTATGGCCAGAGCGCAATCCAGTGAATAAATAAAGATTAGTGGTCTCTACAGCAGGGATTCCCAAAGTGCGGCGCAGGTGCGCAAGCTGAAAACTGTAATGGTGGGCCGACGGTGTTTTTCCCCCACACAATAAAGACGTGTAAATAAGCATTCCTTTGTAAAGCTTAAAATCAAAAACTGTAAATTTAATAAATGAATAAAAATTATGATCCGTATTAGACTTTATTGCGAAGTGCTGTTACACACTTACTGTTTCTTTAAGTTAGATTGCTTTGGGGTCATTATGGAATAAATGTGTGGCTTCTGGGGAGAGGAGTCATGGTTCGGGAGACTAGCGGCGTGAAAGCTGTCCCGTTCTGTTCATCCTAAAATAAAGTGTTAGCAGCAAAACCTCAGTCTGGGGCTTGGGTATCATGATGGAACGTTACAGAATTCACACAAAATGTATTAATTTAGAATAAATCTTCTTCTACGCTTCATTTTAAGATGAAATATCCGCATTGTGCTGTATATGTGCGCCTGGCTTATGGCCTCTACATCATTCATTCTCGGAAATATGCTCCACTGGCTGAAATCAGGGAAACTGTCATACAGGCAAGACATCTAAGGTCAAAGTTAGTGATGAAGGAGAGAAGGAAGAGAGAGAGGAATTGGAGGCAACAGAGGAGATAATTGCAATGGATCCGGGAGAAGAAAACGAGGGAGAATCAGAAAAGGTCTCTTTCTCTGTCCTGACTTTACGTTGTTTACATCAACAGAGGAAACATTTCATTCGAGCCAAAAGTTTTATTTACAAGATTAAATTGAGTGACTCTGTCTCTCTATGGATCACGCAGCGCCTACAAACAGCGCTGCTGCTCATGGTGCCATGACTTTAAACCTCTACAAACACTGATGCGCATGACACACCCACACTGCTGCCGCCTTTGCTGCAGCTGCTCGGGGGATTAGTGGTGATAGATGCAGTTTGTTGACTATGCTCACACACAGAGCTGTAATACTTTTCATTGCGATTCAGACAGGTGCAGTTCATTTTAAAGAGGCAGTTTTAGCGCATATTCAGACAGAAACAGCAAAGCCAGAGGAGGGGCTGTGGAAAGCTGAGGTGTGTTGCCATGGGCGTGTTTACCTGCTGAAGGTAACCGCTGTGAAACAGTCAGAAAAATTTCTCTGATTAATAACATCTTTATGGAGCGCTCTGTTATTGTTACTCTGTGCTGCATTTCTCTCCCGCTGGCTCGCTGGCTCGTCATCAGACACAAATTATATATATATATATATATATATATATATATATCACGGCTTCTTGTTACCGTGTTGGGGTACTACTACAGCCTGGTGCTGTTTTTATTGAGAACTGGTGATGGTAGCGGTTTTTGCCCCCTCTCCCATTATAACCCTCTCTTCATTTGCAGCCTCTTTCGTTGGTCTGCTCTGCTGTAATTGGTGATGGCAGTGTTTGCGCCCCCACTCCCCAGTGTGACCAACTGCACTTGCTGAAGTTTGGATACGGCTAACGTTGTTAGCTTTATTTGGTTTATTGGTTTTATGCCTGGTGACGGTAGCGGTTTTTGCCCCCTCTCCCAATATCAGCCTCTTCTTATTTGCAGCCTCTTCCGTTATATATAATTGGTGACGGCTGCGTCTGCGCCCCCTCTCCTGATTTTAGGTCATTTTGTTGTTTCTCAATTGGGCTGAGCCTTGTCGACTTCCGACATGGATGGCTCCCCCTGCTGCATGGATTGTGGGGATGCCCTCTAGGCAGAAGATGGCCATGATCTGTGCCCTACCTGCTTTGGACGTGAGCACCGGACTCAGGCGCTGTCTGAGAATCCTTCTAAAAAAGTTAAAAAAACAAAACAACTGGATTTTTTTCAGAAGTTTGAAGACGTTTCGCTTCCTATCCAGAAAGCTTTCTTAATTGAAAATGTCTGGAGTACCGTTGAGTTGCAAGCTCAATAGTACTGCCCAACAAAGGCCTTGTAATGGCTTACATAACATGCAAATTGAACCAAAACAGGTCCCCCCCCCCTTAGTAATGGGAAGTCGTTAAGGTCTGAGAATCCCTGCATGAACTGCAGTTTGAGGCCCCATGCAGTGAGAGTGGCTTGGTTGGCCCAATTGTGCCCCCAGGATGGCTCTGACCTTCCGCCTTCTGGGCAGGTGGCTGCCAAGCATCTGAGACTGGTTCGTTTTGATCGCAGATTGCTGTTGGAGAGGCAGGTGATTGAAGCAACCGCTGTTGCTTCATTGATTGTGTCACCAGATGAAGCCCTGCGTCCGAAGCCCGCGGACCCAAATGTCAGGTTACAGATGACCTCCTGTACAATGAAGGAGCACATGCTGGCTGATATGGCACCCCAACCCTCAACGTCTCCAGCTGTGGGCATGGCCCCTGGAAGGCTGACTGGGTGTTCAGACTCTGACAGACACACCATATTGAGTGCTAGGGCGCCCTCCACTCGGCTGCAATATGATACCAGATGGCATCTCTTTTCTCAGTGGTGCTCTGCTCGTGATGAGAATCCGGTTTCCTGCTCGGTGCCCACTATTCTGGAGTTCCTCCAGTCTCTGTCCTCTTTCCAAGCAGCCTCTGCCCCATTGGATTGTGAGTGTCATCTGCCACGCCTATGCTGCAGGTCGCTGCTCCCTGCCAGTCGATGTGAAGGCGCATTCCACCAGGAGTAGCTCTGCTTCCTGGGTGGCCCTCTGGAGAGCGTTTATGGAAATATAACATCTTTCACCCAAACACACACACATAACTGATGCCCACAACAACATACGAACTTCGTGCGTCTCCAAGGTTAACCCCCTGCATAAATGTTGTCTCATCATATGTGCTTTTCTCGTACAGGCTTTTTTGATATCTCAAACTGTATCCTGGAATAGGATAAAGTGTGAAATTTGTCTTTTTTTCCTCTCCCTCCCCAAATGTGGCTCCTATCTTTCCACAGAGTTAAAGGCAGCACCCTATGGATACCGCATCAGGTGGGGTCCTCGGCAGCAAGGCCTCAGTCAAGCGTTCCCCTGAAATGTTGTTATGTATGTGATGGATGGTTTTACTGGAACTGTAATTTCCTTCTGAGATTATCAAAGTATTTCTGATTCTGATTTGAGAGGGGTCCCGCTGGAAGTAATATGTGGTGCTGCATCATGGGCTTCCTCAATCACCTTCACGAGGTTCTACAATGTCAATGTGGCTGCCCCTCATCCACTGGGTCAGGTCCTTTTACAAGGTTCTGCTGGGCCCTCTCAGTGAGGTATGTGCTCAGGATTCCTTTTGACATTGTTGATATTAGTAATTCGGTGCTTTCAGCACCGCCCTCTGGCGGTCAGTAGGGATGAAATCGAATGAAAGTTACAAATACAACTACAGTTCTATGGATCCCAGATGGCCGCCAGAGTTTCTTTGTCACTCACAATCCTTACTTCAGCGAGAAGATTATGTAGGAACAGACCCAAGGATGACATCAGGCTATATAGCTTCTAAGTGGTCATCCGGCATCACAGGTGTGACTCTGTACCACTCTGTGGTATAATTACTCTAACTGCGCATGCCCGAAGGGGACAGTCAGTGCTTTCAGCACCGCCCTCTGGTGGTCATCCAGGATTCATAGAACTGTAGTTACATACGTAACTTTCAATTGATTTGAAGCCACAAAATGTATCTGAATAAATATTAGTTTGGTGTCATTTTCCAGTAGATACAATATTTCATGCAAGCATGAGTTAATGTCTGAAACTAAAAATAAATGCATTCATTCACAAGTGGGAAAAAAATGCAACTTCCTTTTTTTGGGCTGAAAAACTACTTTCAGTTGTGAAAACCTTAAAAACATATAGGGTCAGTAATTTAAGTCAGTTCAGAAAATGACAGTAGTTGGAATCTTTAACATTATTGAGTGAGTTGTCAGTACTTATATCTTTATGTTGAAAATAAATTCTGCCAGCATTTGTGCTTTTGTTATAAAATGTGGAAAAAACTAATTTTGGAGTTGGTTTTTAAGTTGGAGGCTTGCCTTGTTTGTATTTTGTTCAAGTTAAAAAATACAAATTGCTGCCAAATAGATGCTGCCATCCCTTTGAAATTTTGTTATACTGTCTGTACAATTACAATAAAGCCTCTTATTTATTTCTCATATAAGTTTCAAGTTACTACAACTCATAAGTATACATAAGCCAAGAAAAAGAAAATGATGTACACCAAAAAATATTCAAATTTAATATTTCCTGCCTCACCGGTGCCTGCTTATTGGACGCCCGCCGGACATCTTGCCACGTCGAGGCATGCCTCTGGGAAGCCTGCCAGAGACTTAGTTGTTTAGAAGATAGTGGCACTGTCTCCACAGTCATCTAGCCCAGTGGTTTCTTCTTCTCACCTTGATTATTTTCAGGAGCCCATCGTTTAGAGAGAAAATTTTAATAAAATCCTCATTCTTCACCGCGGCCAAAGAACTGATTTTACATTTTTGCGATGGAAGTGTCACTCAGGATGACATATCCATTCAAGTGGTGCTCCCTGATGGAAAACAAGAAAGGGCTGTTGATGACGGAGGAGTTTTGAGGGATGCCCTCTCCAAGCTTTGGAAAGACTTTTATGAACAGTGTAGATAGTGCCCAGTTATTGCCCAGTGTAGACTGGGCAATAACTTTAAGGTGCCTTTCTTGCATCATGATTTTGGACAGTAACAATGGGAAAGTATTGACCCAATCATTGCCTTTGGGTGGCAAAAACAGAAGTACCTGCCTATAAAACTTGGCAGTTCTTGGCTGCTTAAAAAGAGTCCTCTTGTTGACAGCTTCCTGAGGTATGTTACAGAGTCAGATCGAGTAGAGTTTGAATCTTGTTGTTCAGATTTTGAGAATGTGGACTGTGAAAACATCCTGGAAATCATGGATCTCGGTAACTGCCGAAGAGTACCAACAGCTGATAACATTGAACTACTACTTGAGGAGATTGCCCACCATGTGATTGCTACCTGGAGTTGCCAGTTAATTATGAAAACTACCCACATTTTTGACACAAAATAAAGTCCTAGAAAGCAGTGTATGGGTGATGGGCATAGTGTAACAGACTTCAGAAAAGGAACACACACGTTTTTTGTGTGTATGTCCTGTCCGGTCATGTGCCATTAAAAATTGTTGTCTTAATGCCAAAACGTGCCCTACAGATTTTACTGTCATAAATAGAGCCTTACTGCTTTCACCATAGTGCCCTGCTTGATTTATATTTGCAAGAAGCTTAATTAGATTTTATGGTGGGACTATTTCATGTTCAATGGACACTGAAAATAGGGAGGTAAATGAGGAAAAAAGGAGAGAAACAGATGAGACAAAATACTAAAAGTGAAAAAGGTGAAAGAAAAAGGTAAGGACAGAGCAAGATAGCATCCTCTGTTTCTGCTTCTACACCTGCAAAGAGAGATATAAAAAGAACATATTACAGGTACAAACAACCAATGCCTTGATACCATTACTTAAGAATATACAATATTATTTAATACAAAATGCATAAAGTGACAGCTAAACATAAAAAGGTATGTTTATTTATATAGCACCTTTCAGTAACAAGACAATTTAAAGTGCTGTACATGAACAGAAAAACATTACAGACATTGGAAAAACAGGAATAAGCTAAACAAATCATTGACTAAACTTCTTTCATACATTAACAAACATACAGAAAGACTTAATTGGTTCTATTAATAAGAAGAGGTAAGCTAAGTATATTCTTGGGGATTTCTGATCTAAAGTAATTTTATCCAACCATTCCAAATGGAATTCTTTTGTTTCATTGTTTCACTGGAATGATCTTCATCACTAAAAATTCAAAGCTTGTTTTTTTCTGTTCATACATTCCTCAAACCTACAACTTAAGGCCTCTGATCTTACCTTTCTAAACCACAGCTAAATGGGAGAATGTTTTTCTATTCAGGATAAAGTTTCACTGGAACAAGCTTCATCACTAAAAATTTTAATTCTAAGCTAAAGCTTCAGGTCACTGATCTGACCTTTCTGACACTACAGCTAAAACAGCTACAGCTAAAACAGTTCTTCTGTCCGCCTTAAAGTCTCTTTGGTACATCTCAATGGTGATTCCAAAAAAGCCAAAATTGTGGTCATTCTGCCAGAGTCCAGCTTCTAGCTTTCTCGAAGATCATTCCCATCCTGCACGCAAGTTCAGAAATTGCTGCTGGCCTGCAGTTCTGCTTACACAGCATTTCAGAGTGCTGGTAGTGGACATATCCCTAACATAGTTCAGGCAGCCTTAACCTGGGCCAAAACAGCTGCCGTCTTTTTCAGAATTTGTTGATACTCCAGGTAACCGCCTGCTCCAAAAAGCAGAAATCCTCTTATAAATCCAATTTTGAACACATTTTCAACATCCTCGACTGACAACCTAGAAAGACACACAATCCTCCTCCCACTGTGTGTTCAGCTGCACATGTCCCATTGGGCACAGGGGCTCTCCTTCACCCAGTTGTCTCGTTAAGAAAATTTGAGTATCTGTAAGTACCTGAATCCAAGCAAGGTATTTGTGAGAGTGTGCTTGTGTATGTAAGGTTTTTCCATAAGAAAAATGATCAATAGCGGTTGTAAGGAGCCAAAAACCCATCCCCTAGAGCCCCGAGGCAGAGGCCAGGGGAACCAGAACCCCAGGTGTCCGAAGTGACCCCCAAAACAAAGGTGCCCAAGAGTGGCCAACACGGGGAAAGCTGCCTCCCCCATCCGAAGGAAGAGCAGAGAGTAGCCCCAGGAAACCCACCATCAGCCACAACGCCGAAGCACCTGGGAGCAACGGGGGCCCCTGCGAGAGCCACGGGGGCCCCACGAAGCAGCCGGGCACCCAGCCCTGGACACAGAGAACCACCAGCGGGCCAAGTAGCCAGCCAGCCAGCAGAGGAGAGTAGGATGGGGGGTAGATAAAACACGTACACAGTCACATTCACATGTTGCCACCCTAGTGCCCCCACATGCAATCTAGAGGGTGACATGGGCGTGGATTTTCACTCCTGTCCCATCCCACTCCCACAGAAAAAAATTGTGTCCCGACCCAATCCCAGGCCAGAGTAAAAAATAAAGTCCCATAGATGAAATTGGTAGATATTTCCATCTGCCAACATCATCTTCTATCTTCTTTAAAAGAGGAATGTGGTTAAGTTTTGTTAAAACTGCCAATTTACATGGCAAAGTAATACCCAAATATTTAAAACTCCTTGACTGTAGTTGTAAATATAGGGTGTTCTGTAAAGAACAGTTAATTGGCACTAATTATCACACCTGAATGTAAAATCCCTCAGATAAAGCAATATGTTGATGATTTAGGCTCGTCTGTTCAGCCGGGCCTCAGGAGCTTAGGTGTTATGTTCGATACAGCGATGTCCTTGGAGAACCACTCTAAACAATTAGTTAGGAACTGTTATTTCCAACTAAGGTATGTATCCAAATTAAGACCATCGGTGCCAAAGGGTGAGTTGGAAATGATTATTCATGCTTTTATTTCCTCACGGTTGGACTATTACAAGAGTCTTTTTACATGTTTAAGCAAGAAGGAGCTAAACCGTCTTCAGGTTGTCCAGAACTCAGCTGCAAGGCTTTTAACTCACATTAGGAAAAGAGAACACATTACCCCAATATTGGCAGCTTTGCACTGGTTACCGGTCCAGTATAGAATCCAGTTTAAAATTCTTGATCTTACTTTTAGAGTCCTGCATGGTCTAGCTCAGGGGTCGGCAACCTGCGGCTCCGGAGCCGCATGCGGCTCTTTGATCGCTCTGATGCGGCTCAGGTGTTGAAAATAATTATGTCACTGAGCTGTATACCTCATACATGCAGTCGTCAATGCTGGCTGACCAACACTCCTCACCAGTTGGTGGTGATAATGCACACTGAAAATATTTTTGCTCACTGTCAATAAACTCAAGAAGAAGAGGAAGAAAAAAAAGAAGAAGAAGAAGAACTGGTAGTTCACTGCACAGACATGAGCCGTTTCTCAATATGCGTTCTTGAGCGGTCTCGTGTGCTCGTGACATGTCATCAGCCTCAGCCCGAGCACTGTTCCGATTGCCGAGAACGCCAGAGCGAGAACGCACCACATCCCTGGATGTTGTTCTCGCCCGCCGTCTTTATCGAGCATGCATCAGAGCAGACTTGTGCGTTCTTTAGACTGACCGCTTGCCCAGAATGCACCGCGGCAAGATCATTTTTAGGCTTTTTAGAAATTAAAAATGCTGTTTTAAAAAAATTTTCAATAAGATTTATTGTGGTGTAGTATATAAATAGTTTTGAATGTTAAAGAAATGCTAAAGAACTGTGCGTCTCATGACGTCACAAGTACGCCTCTGTTCCAATACACCATACATGCTGCGTGCTCGCGTTCTTGTCAAGTCCGATCTTCCTGTGTTCTCGGCAAGACCGGGCTTGACGAGAACGCAAGTCCGTACTCGCGTTCTCGTGAATTGAGAAATGGCCATGAATACGTAGATGCTGCGTCCTCGGGTGGGAGGCGTGCCGACAGAGCGGCCATCTTAGGTCAGACCAAGCTGCGGTCAGAGAGAATACAAGTCAATTCAGGAAAATGTACTTTATGTTTTCAGACATTCTGAATCCAGTGAATTCTCACCCGATTTCCAGATAAATCAACTGGCTGAAAACGTCAACCCTTTAGGGGCTACATGAGAACAATAGATTGAATTAAATGATTGTCTAACTTAATAAATAATTTCGATTTTGTATTGAAAGTAAGCAAACTTCCAGAGCTACGTCCCAGGAAGCCCGACTTTTACTCCGCTCATGGGTGCGCAAATAAAAGGACACTAGGAACCAGATCCTGGGGAATTACCTTCCATAAGTAAGATTTTATGATAGATAATCCTCATGCTTTACAGTTATAGTTTTTCCGGCATAAACACAATATGTGCTGATTGGTAGCAGGGATGGAAGCAGAGAAAAGTACATTAAACACCAAAAACAAACAAAATTGTCCTAATTTACTGGATAGACATGAATTATTATACAGTTTTTGTTATGATTTTGTAATGTATTTGATTCTAAGATGCGTTAGGTTTTTTGTTGATTTTTTCCCCCCCAGATTGCAGTTTGTAATAAATAATTGCATTTAAATGCTCTACTCTCACTTGTCTGTATATAGTTTTGCTCCTATGTAGATCAGGGCTGTTGTCTGTAGATCGGTGTCTGTGTATATAGCCTATACATACACACACACACACACATTATATATATATTGGAAGAGAGAGAGAGAGAGATTTATGTGTGTATAATTTGTGTATATTAGATTAATATGTAACTGCAAAATATGTAAGTTCATGTACATTTTTCATCCAGTTTGACTTCAGTTTAAATAGTTTTGGTTCTGAATAAATATGTGTAATCTGTCTGAAAGGTCACGATCACTGTGAACATATGAATAAAATGAGATCTGAGCTGCCTCCTATTCATTTTGACAGCAGATGTCTGATCTGTGGTCTGACCCAAGATGGCCGCCCTGTAGGCACGTCAGTCAAGCGGCCTGCAGCGTCCAATGGGGCGTCTACGTATATGATGTCTATGGTTCACTGGCTGCAGTGACATAAACACAGCGAGGCGGAGTTGAGGCAGCATTTTCAAATGCTGCTTTTTTGTAGTAAATTCTACAAATGACAAGGGCAACACGGTGACCTAAAATAACATGGAGTCATTGATGAGGGTGAAGAGAGCTAAACAGCAGGGTAAGAGTCGTTTCTATATCTGACGTTTGTTCATTTTCAAAGTGAGGAAAAGCGAACTGCGCTTGGCTTGAGGCTGTGAGTGGAGTCCTGCACGGCTGAAGTCGAGCTTCAGGTGCCGCCTGAACGTCTGATAGCTCGTCTAATGCAGCTGTTTGCTGGTTAATGACAGGAGCTCGTTCACTTTCGCAGGTGTGAATAAAATGTGTTCGGATTAAAAGGAAAGAAAGTATTCCGGATGAACCATTTATATGGGCTGAAAATCAAAAAGTCCGACCATGATGTGCGTTTACTCGCACCAAGCTGTTATGATATTTTTCTAGGATGAACCCGGACACAGCACGCACACACAGAGCTAGTTCTTAGGAGTGAGTTTATTGAATAGAGTGGAAGATGAATGATGATGGAACCCAGAGTCTTACGGCAGACGGAGGTGTAGGGTGCAGAAGCTGGCCAGAAGGAGGCGTGTTGATAGACTGACTGGGAGGAACTCTGAAGCCAAAGACTTGAGACCAGAACATCAGAGCCGAGGATTTGGGACCAGGACGGCTCACCAGGAGTTGAGAACAGGAGTTGGAAACTTGAGAGCTGAACGGAAACCCAGGAGTCGTGAACAGGAGTTGAGAACTAGAGTAGGAACCGAGCTGAGCAGAGTCTTTGGCAGTGACTTGAACAAAAACATAGATGAAGGAAAGTCTATTGGCTGACTGAAACAAAAAAACAAAGTTGAAGTAAGTCTTCTGGCTGACTGTAACAAAAACTGAGCTGACAAAGGATTCTGGCAGAGACTGAGCGGGAGTGAACACTATGGACCGGCAACGAGAACACAACTGAGGTGAGTTTATAGAGGGAGCTTGACAGGTGACGGGAATAAAGACTAATTAGTGTCCAGACAGGTGTGACTAATAGCTGAGCGAGGGAGAGCTGAGTGAACTGCAAAATAACAAGAAAGAAACCAGACAAAACTTAAACCATGACTCAAGCTTTATTCAAAATAAAAACTCTGACATTAGCAGAGTTGATGATTTCCATAAAACAACAGTAGAAGTACAAGCGCAGAGGTGCATTGGTTCTGGTGCGGGTCCATTCTGTTGCAAAAAAGCCCTTATGTGCAGCGGTATTTCATTTAAAATTTCAAAAGGATTTTGTGGCTCCCAGTGTTTTCTTTACTGTGTGAAATGGGTCCAAATGGCTCATTCAGTGGTAAAGGTTGCCGACCCCTGGTCTAGCTCCTCCCTACATTTCTGAGCTCCGTAATTCAACCCATAGTCTGAGGTCATTGGGCCAATCATTGCTTGCGGTCCCATGCACTTATTTTAAATCTAGAGGGGATCACTCATTATAGGCAGTGGCTCCGAGGCTGTAGAATGTTTGCCTCTTTCTTTACTCTGTATGAATTCTGTTGATTCTTTTACAAAGCAACTGAAGATGCTGCTATTCAAGCAGGCTTTCAATTAGACGTGTAGTCTTTGTTTGGTTTTGTTTGTATGTTTCCATCTTGTTTTATAATGTTCTTTATGTATTGCATTGTATAAGAGTAGCAAATAAAAATTTCAAATTAACTCTATCAAATGCTTTTTTGCATCTAAAGACATTGGACTGTATGTTTTTACTATAGGAATAATCTATTAAATTGAGTAATCTGCATGCATTTGTGGATGACTGCCTTCCTTTAATGAAACCAGTTTGATCAGGGTTTATTATGAGAGCAGTGACTTTATCTAATCGCTTTGCAAGAGCTTTACAGATTATTTTAATATCAATGTTAATAAGGGATATGGCACGATTGCAGTTAGGAAACACAGGATCTTTGCCTGCCTTGAGCAGGAGAATAATGGCAGCAGAATTCATGTTTGCCGAGAATCTGTCATTTTCTTGAGTTTCCTTCAACAATCTGTGGAGGATTCAAGTTTAGAACATTCAAGAATTATCTTATGGAATGGTTAAGGTCAACTCAAACTTGCGAGCATATTTTATTTCAATCTGAAAAACTCACACGCAAAGAAGAGACAATTAGAAGAATTTATTCATACAATATTTTAAGACTTTGGCGCTCAGACCTCGGCAGGAAACATTCACGCTGAATTATACTTCAATATGCATAAGCAGGTGTATCGGAATAGGAATGATCCCCCAGGCCTGAAACTGGTGGTGGAGTGGAGATAGAAGAAGTTTGTTCAGTCCATATGATGATCTGTTTAAGCTAGATGTCCAATTTGATAAACACAGGTTTGCATGACTGTCCATGATGAGCAAGCTTGAAGCGACTGTGGAGAGGAAAAACTCCCCTTTGGGAAGAAACCTCTGGCAGAACCAGGCTCAGCATGGCGGTCTTCTGCCGGACCGATTGAGATATGACAGCGAATTCTGTAGAGTCCAGGAGGAATTACACTCTAATAGGAACAAGGTTGTAGGAGCACATAGGAAAGCCAGATGGAGCTGCTATGATGGTGGAGAAGGGGATGGAGGTGGGTTGAATCCAGTCATCAGTCCAGATCAGACATCGCACAGCGACTGCTTGCTTGCTGGGCAGAAGCTGAGCTGGATTTAAAGTTCTTTTAAGACGGATCCAGGACGCTGATTGGCTTGCGTCGGAGGCGAATGAGTCCCTGATTGATGGAGGTAAGCAATGAGTTTCTTCAGTCTGAATTTCCGCTTTAGCTCCATAAGAACTCAGATCCACACTTAGGGCATGTGCAATATATCTCACACTTTAGGGTATGTGCAGTATATTTGCACTTCAGGGCTAGTGCAAAGTTCAAGAAATTTCTACAACTACTCTCTTGAGTATATCAATGCGTAATTGCTCCTGTCTTCGTCCTGAGTCTATCTTGTGTGTAGTTTGCTGTTGTGAGTGACCCTAATGTACTGTTTCCATGTCACCTGTTTGTAATGTGTGTCTAATGTTTCTTTTATTTTAAATTTGATGTTAACACAACCCATCCTGGGACTACAGATGGAAATTAGCCAATGGCTACAATATGGCATATTTACATATGATATCAATATGTTCATTAAAATGTACTGTCCCTTTTTAAATACAGAAATAAAAAAATAAATCATGTTGTTTCCAGAATTATTTATAAAAAGAAGCCTTTTTATTGGGCATGCTTTTGAGATCTTCCTGAGTTTCAACTGTTGTCAGCAGTGAATTTAGGATCATTGTTTGACTATCTGACAATTTAGGAAATGTTATTTTGATCAATGTCATTATCTGATGGGTTTATCAGTAATGTGTATAAGGATTTGTAGAAATCTCGTAAGTTGTGTTGTTTATACTTTTATAATAATATAATGTATTCCCAGTTGAATCTGTAACTGCAAATATAGTTGTTTTTTCTATATTTATTTTTTGCTAATTAACCAAGAAGCTTCCTGACTTATTGCCATGTTCAAAGGTTTCTATTCGAAGTCTTTGCATTAAAAATTAATTTTGCTTTTGAATGTATTTGTTTAATTTTAATTTAGCTTTACAGATTTCACCCAGCTTCCCCTCTTCCTGGGAGTCTTCTAGTAACTTATGTTTTTTTCATCTAATTTGTGAATCTTTTTGATTAGTATCAAAATGAACTTATTTGGCCTCTCATCATTCCCTGCCTCCCAGAGAACAGTTCCTGATGTCGCTGTACTCAAAGTATGAAGCCCACTCTTCTTAAAACATTGGAATTTAAGTTTTTTTTTCCACTGAACATTTAAAGTTTAGCATTTTGTTTTATAAAGTTCTTGTCATTGTTACCCCACACTTTCCACTGTTGCATTGTATAATTGTCTGAGACCAGATAAACACCTGCAAAGTCTTAGTAGTAATAGGCATATATATAACATTTTCTTGAATGTTTTGTCACGGGCGGAGCAAAAGGACCCAGAATTCAACCAGACAGAGGGTGCTTTGTTTTGTTTATTCAAATGGAAAAGACAGCTGCGCGCTGTGGGACTGTCCTCAGCGTCCTTGGCCGGGAGGTCTCTTCGAATGCGGAAGACGGGAGAAAACAAAGGAGGCCCGCCGGAGATGGTCGTTCAGCTCAGGGGAGAAGCCTTTGACAGTCACTGGTTGCTCGAGGGGCGAGCCGATGTTCGGATCCGTTAGGGATCGTGGGCAGAGGGTTCAGAGGGGATGTCCAGTTGTCGTGTTTCGATGTCCAGTCCAGGGTCAGATCCAGGTCAGAGGTCCGGGGAAGGTCCGAGGGGAAATCCAAGGCGAAGTCGAGGTCCAGTTCCAGGTCGGTACACAGATTGGCTAGGCAAAACAGGCAGGGGTCAGGCAGGCTCAGAAAACGGGAAAACAGATCGGGTCAGGAAACAGGCAGTCAGGTACTCAAGAAATAACGCTGGATTAGTCTAACCAAGTGGCTCGAAAAAATCTGGCACTCGTCACTGGTTAGGAGGGAGATTAAATAGTGACAGGAACAGGTGAATGAGGTGAGTGGTGATGAGAGAAAGGCGGAGCTATCCAGGTGTGTTGGGTGATGAATCAAACCAATGTGAGTGCCACAATCATGACAGAGCCCCCCCCCCCTCAAGGGCGGATTCCAGACGCCCTCTTGGGCTGGTTGGGATGGGCCTTGTGGAAGTCACTGATAAGCCTCTTGTCAATAATGAATCTGGATGGGATCCATGAACGTTCTTCTGGCCCGTAACCCTCCCAATCGACGAGATACTGGATGCCTCTGCCCCTCCTTCTAGATTTGATGATGCGCCTTACCGTGTAGACGGAATCACCGTCGATCAGTCGGGGGGGTGGAGGGGGTCTGGAGAAGGGCACAAATCTTGACGTCTTAACAGGTTTGACCCGGGACACGTGAAAAGTGGGATGAATCTTCATAGTGCGTGGTAGTTGAAGACGGACAGCTACTGGATTAACCACCTTAGAGACCGGGAACGGACCAATGAACCGTGGTGCCAGCTTCTTGCACTCCACCCTTAAGGGAAGATATCTGGTGGACAACCAAACCCTCTGTCCCACCTTATACTGGGGTGCTGGGATCCGATGACGGTTGGCGGCCCGTGTCTGAACCTGTGACATGTGACCCATGGTCCTTCTCGCCTTCCTCCATGCATGTTGGCACCGGTGGCTGAAAACCGTAACCAACATAAAAAGGAGAGAGACCAGTGGTGCTAGATGGTGTGGAATTGATTGCATGCTCGGCCCAGGGTAGATTCTGTGCCCACTTAGTGGGGTCAGAATCGCACAGGATGCGAAGCTTCGTCTCGACCTCTTGATTGACCCTCTCGGTCTGGCCATCTGTCTGAGGGTGGAAGCCAGATGAAAGGCTGACAGAGATGCCCAACATTGAACAGAATTCCCGCCAATACCGGACTAAAAACTGGGGACCCCTTTCAGAAACTATATCAGTCGGTAACCCATGCAGTCGAAACACTTCTCTGGTAAGAATGTTGCCTATCTCCTTGGCTGAGGGAAGCTTAGGCAATGGAACCAAGTGGACCATTTTAGAAAACCTGTCCACTACTGTGAGAATAACAGAGTTACCCTCTGAGACAGACAAACCAGTAATAAAGTCCATAGAGATGTTGGACCAGGGCCGAGACGGCAGAGGGAGAGGTCAGAGTAAGGTGGAGGGAGGACGGCGGGAAGCCTTGGCCTGGTTGCACTGTGTGCAGGCCGCAATAAACTCCTTGACATCCGCTGACAAGGAGGGCCACCAGAACTGAGACTGAATAGCCTTGATGGTCTTAGTCACTCCCGGATGGCAGAACAGACGGGAACAGTGACAAAAGTTCAGAACCCTCTTAACCAGGGCGTCCAGAACATACAGACGGTCCCTAGGGCAGGTCTCAGGGATAGATTCATTGATGAGGGCGTCCCTAACCTCCCTCTCCAGGCCTAGCATGGTGATGGAGCATCTCACTGACTCCGGGAGGATAAACTTCTCTGTACTACCGGAACTCTCCACACCCACCTCGTACAACCTGGAGAGGGTGTTAGGCTTGACGTTCTTGGTCCCAGGCATGAAAGATAGTGAGAAATTGAATCGCCCAAAGAATAAGGCCCACTGGGCCTGTCGGGAATTTAACCTTTTAGCTGTTCTCAGGTTCTTATGGTCTGTCCATACTAAAAAAGGGAGCTTTGACCCCTCCAACCAGTGTCTCCACTCCTCCAAGGCGAGTTTCACAGCTAGAAGTTCTCGGTTCCCCACAAATAGGCACAAGGATGAATCCGACCATCACTAGCCTCCTGACTCAAAATGGCCCCCACACCATTACTTGACGCATCTACCTCCACAATAAATTGTCTTTTAGGATCAGGGGCTATTAGTACTGGCGCCGATGTGAAAAGGTTCTTGAGTCTCTCAAAAGCCTTGTCCGCTTGGTCGTTCCACAAAAACTTCACCTTACATGAGGTTAGTGTATGGAGGGGAGCAGCAATTTGACTATAACTCCGAATAAACCTTCTGTAAAAGTTAGCGAAGCCTAAGAACCTCTGAATCTGTTTCCTATCGGTAGGGGTTGGCCACTCAGTCACTGCCTGCACCTTGGCTGGGTCCATAGAAATCTGGTCTGGGGAAACAATAAACCCCAGAAAGGACAGGGTGGAGACATGAAACTCGCACTTCTCAGCTTTTACAAACAACTGATTCTGGAGCAGTCGGAGGAGAACTGGATTGTTAGATCCTTTGAGTAGATAAAAATGTCGTCCAAATAGACAAAAACAAACTGACCAATCATGTCCCTGAGAACCTCATTTACTAGGTTCTGGAAGACCGCAGGAGCGTTAGTTAACCCAAACGGCATCACTAAGTACTCGTAGTGGCCAGTAGGGGTGTTGAACGCCGTCTTCCATTCATCCCCCTCCTTTATACGGACCAAGTGGTACGCATTTCGCAGATCCAGCATGGTAAACACTCTAGCCCCCTGTATCTGCTCAAAGGCTGTATTGATGGGAGGGATCGGATAACGATTCTTGACTGAAATCCCATTAAGTCCCTTATAATCTATGCAGGGTCTGAGGGATCCACGATCATGACATGTTTGGGTTTAACATATTTTAAGGTTTTCTATTACTGTTATGATTTTTGGGTTTAAAAAAATCATTTTACTTCAGACCACAAAGACTTGAGTTTTAAGAGATAAAAATGCAATATGGCAATTATGCAGTGGCGGCTGGCATAGGGGGCACTCGGGCGCTGCCCTCCTTAGATGTCGAGGGGAAAAGTCAAAATATATACAGATTTTAAAAGTATTATCAATGTCAGTTTTTACTTAATAGTACGTGGCTACATGTAATAAGAATTATTAAAACACTTATAATTGACTCTATCAGTTGACTCTCATTTAACAGTGCATTTCCACCAACAGAACGTATCATTTCTCTTCTTCTACACTTTTGGGGCTGTGACTTAAGGAGCCCTACAAGTGTAGTGAAATAACCAATCGTATACTGTTGCTAGGAAAGATTTATAAATATTTGGCCAATCAGCATCGCCAAAATGAATGGCTTGGGGCTCCTGGAGTCATAGCCCTAGCTGCACAGTGATAGGTGCACTTCACGCGTGATGTCACAAGCTACATCCGCGCTACATCCGGGTCACGGTGGTCAGCAAAAACAGTACTGTTTTCGCTTACTCGTCTGACAAAACGGGTGAATTAGAGCGTAATAGTTTATTTTTGGAATCTAAACAATGCCTACAACTTGTTGTGCTCCCGGTTGCACACAGTGGCATTCCAAATCGTCGGATGTACGTTTCTTTCGTTTACCGAAGGACGAAGAAAGAAGAAAGAAGTGGATAATTTCAATGAAAAGGATGCAGGCAGACAATCCCAATCGACTTAAACTTCTGCTTAAATCATTATATAAATAAAAGATTAGGATATATATTTAAGTCAAGACGTAAACGTTTGTTTCGTAATAATATACGTACATGTACAATGTATGCAAACCCTCTGGCATGAGTCTGTGAAAAGGATTAATAAGACAAAAACACCAAAATAATCCTTTGTGAACAATGTTTTGTTATTAATTTAATGCTTATTGTGGAATCGTAGTAATTGTCCAACTTTTTATTTAAATGCATGTACTGGGTTAGGCAGGGAAATCTATTGGCCAGCCCCACCAAGATTTTTTTTCACCAGCCGCCACTAAGGTTCAAGGGTATATTAGCTTCGCAAGACACTGCGTGTTTCCTTTACTTGGGTGTCTTTATTTAGGGTAAGCAATTTACATACATGTACACAGTGTCACAGAGTTAACTCAGATAAATATAAACTTTTACTCTTTCACATGAAGGTACGTGAGTTAAGATAACATGGTAAGATTACCAAGAGTATAATTGTCACCTAGCGTATGCTCGGACTGTTGTGAATTTAATTTGGCTATGTTAAGTCTATGTCGGAAATGGATGTGATGGATGTATAAAATCTTTGAAATGCACTCAATAAAAAAAGAAAAAAAAAGAAACTTTTACTCACTAAAATTCTGATATGGCTTTAATTTAACAGTAAATAATCAAATATCTCACCAAAACTCCAAGATTGCATCCAAAACAGCTCAAATTCTAATATAAGCGTCTTTCCTTTTCTGTTTGGTTACCGGATTTTTCAGACTATAAGGCGCACTTAAAATCCTTAGATTTTCACAAAATTGATGGTGTGCCTTATAATCTGGTGAACCTTTGTATACGATTACCATATTCTTTCTTACTGGCCGATTGTATGTGGTACAATGTGCTAAAAAATATATTACAATCTGTAAGTACAACTTTGGTCAGCAACAAAGCCGCTGCACTCAATGGATATTCGTAGCATTATGTTACACTGTATGTACGTTACACTACAAGCCTGCCTCACTGTAACATCTGAACTAGAAGTGCATTCATGTGAGGAAGCCCACGCCAGGAGTACGTGCTAGCAACAATAAACCTAGTAAGTTAATTCAATATAAAAGTTACGTTTATTTTGGCCTTACATCAGAATCAGGGCAGTGTAGTCCAACTGCTCTGTCCTCCCTATAGAGACGGATAGCTCTCCCTCAGGAGAGAGCTGTGTACGCGGAGGGGCGCACTGCAAAAAAGGGAACTAAAAGTAATAAAAGTGTCTTGAAATAAGTATATTTTTCCTTTATTTGAGCAGCTAAATAAGACTATTTAGCAATGGAATGAGAAAATTTACCCCTAAAATAAGATAGATATCCTGCGCTTGAAATAAGATGATGGAGATGAATTGTTTTTATTTTAAGTGCAAATATCTTATTGGCAAATGGTCTTATTTACCCACTCAAACCAAGGAAAAAAACACTAATTTCAACAAAATGTTACTTACTTTTAGTTCCTTTTTTGCAGTGCAGAGTGATATCACACACTTGGGAAGAATATTTAATGCACCTTATAATCCGGTGCGCTTTATGGTCTGAAAAATATGGTATGTCAAAAGTTCTCCTATTGAAATACAAAGTAGTGCTTCATCCACAATTCCTGTTATTCATTATTTACATACCTTGTGCTATCACTTAAAGCAGCACCATGTAATGTGTGACGCAGGTATTAGCTTAATTTAAGATATATTAAATGATTTTTCAGGTCAATTACAGCACTTGGCGTGTATCGATGCTCGGTGCAGGCTGCCCTTCTCAAAAACTCGACTATGTAACTTAAGAGGGTCATGTGATCTGGAGCGCCGCTCTAGGTCATATGACCCTCTCTAGGTCATGGCAGACTGAGCTCAGACTGTCGTAACAACAAAACAGATACGACACCTCATATCCTACATCAGAGAACCTCTTTGATTCTCTGATGTAGGATTTAAGACTAATCTAGAGGGGTGAATGTGGCCTTGTCTTTACAAGTAACTCCATGACTTCTCAATCTGCTGGTCCAAAATGGTCTGCTATCAGATTCCAAAACACAGGAGACTGTTTAATTTTGCAACAGTGCAGTGTTGCCAGTGGCCTTCAGGGGCGCTACTCTGGAAGTTACAAGTCTAGCGCCCCTAGTGGCTAAAAGCTAGATGGCACTGCCTGTTAAAGATCAGAATGTTCTTTCCTTTTTTTTCTCTTCTAATATTTTCTAGTTTGTACACTTATAAAGTACCTTGCATGTTATTATTTATACATGGAGGTTATGTATTGTTTGTTTATGGCAAAAATAATTATCGCTC